>NC_041386.1:447071392-447271854 GCF_002162155.2 Triticum dicoccoides
AGGAGAGAGAGGGCAGCAGCCCAAGAGGTGGCGTGCCCCCTCCCATGAGGAGTCCGAATTGGACTAGGGAGGGGGTGCGGCCCCTCTTTCCCTCTCCCTCTCCCTCTCTTTCTTTCCCCCTTCCCCCTTCCTAGTAGGACTAGGAAAGGATGAATCATACGCCTACTAGGAGGAGGATTCCTCCTCTCCTTGGGGCGCACCAAGGCCGCCCCCCTTTCTCCTTTATATACGGGGGCGGGGGCACCCAAAGACACACAAGTTGATTGTTCCAAGCCGTGTGCAGTGCCCTCCCTCCACCATAATCCACCTCGATCATATCATAGCAATGCTTAGGCGAAGCCCTGTGTCGGTAGCAACATGATCACCGGCATCACGCCATTGTGCTGACGGAACTCTCCCGGGAAGCTCTGCTAGATTGGAGTTCATGGGACGTCATCGAGCTGAACGTGTGCTGAACTCGGAGGTGTCGTGCGTTCGGTACTTGGATCGGTCGGATCGTGAAGACATACGACTACATCAACCGCGTTCTCATAATGCTTCCGCTTACGGTCTACAAGGGTATGTGGATGATACTCTCCCCTCTCATTGCTATGCATCACCATGATCTTGCGTGTGTGTAGGAATTTTTTTGAAATTACTACGTTCCCCAATAGTGGCATCCGAGCCAGGTTACTGCGTAGATGTTATATGCAGGAGTAGAACACAAAGGAGTTGTGGGTGTGGGTATATACATATTGCTTGTCATCACTAGTTGATTCTTGATTCAGCGGCATTGTTGGATGAAGCGGCCCAGACCGACACTACACGTACGCTTACGCAAGACTGGTTCTACCGATGTGCTTCGCACACAGGTGGCTAGTGGGTGTCTGTTTCTCCAGCTTTAGTTGAATCGGATTCAATGAACAGGGTTCTTTCTGAAGATCAAAAAGAAATCACTATACCGCGTTGTGGTTTTTGATGCGTAGGTAAGAACGGTTCTTTCTCAGCCTGTAATAGCCATGTAAAACTTACAACAACAAAGTAGAGGACGTCTAACTTGTTTTTTGTAGGGCATGTTGTGATGTGATATGGTCAAGACATGATGCTAAATTTTGTTGTATGAGATGATCATGTTTTGTAACACAGTTATCGGCAACTGGCAGGAACCATATGGTTGTCGCTTTATTGTATGAAATGCAATCGCCATGTATTTACTTTACTTTATCACTAAGCGGTAGCGATAGTCGTGGAGACAATAGTTGGTGTGATGACAACGATGCTTCGATGGATATCAAGGTGTCAAGCCGGTGAGGATGGTGATCATGACGGTGCTTTGGAGATGGAGATCACAAGCACAAGATGATGATGGCCATATCATATCACTTATATTGATTGCATGTGATGTTTATCTTTTATGCATCTTATTTTGCTTAGATCGACGGTAGCATTATACGATGATTTCTCACTAAATTTCAAGGTATAAGTGTTCTCCCTGAGTATGCACCGTTGCGAAAGTTCGTCGTGCCGAGACACCACGTGATGATCGGGTGTGATAAGCTCTACGTTCACATACAACGGGTGCAAGCCAGTTTTGCACATGCAGAATACTCGGGTTAAACTTGACGAGCCTAGCATATGCAGATATGGCCTCGGAACACTGAGACCGAAAGGTCGAGCGTGAATCATATAGTAGATATGATCAACATAGTGATGTTCACCATTGAAAACTACTCCATCTCACATGATGATCAGACATGGTTTAGTTGATATGGATCACGTGATCACTTAGATGATTAGAGGGATGTCTGTCTAAGTGGGAGTTCTTAAGTAATATGATTAATTGAACTTTAATTTATCATGAACTTAGTACCTGATAGTATTTTGCATGTTTATGTTGTTGTAGATAGATGGCCCGTGCTGTTGTTCCATTGAATTTTAATGCGTTCCTTGAGAAAACAAAGTTGAAAGATGATGGTAGCAATTACACGGATTGGGTCCGTAACTTGAGGATTATCCTCATTGCTGCACAGAAGAATTACGTCCTGGAAGCACCGCTAGGTGCCAAACCCGCTGCAGGAGCAACGCTAGATGTTATGAACGTCTGGCAGAGCAAAGCTGATGACTACTCGATAGTTCAATGTGCCATGCATTACGGCTTAGAACCGGGACTTCAACGATGTTTTGAACGTCATGGAGCATATGATATGCTCCAGAAGTTGAAGTTAATATTTCAAGCAAATGCCCGGATTGAGAGATATGAAGTCTCCAATAAGTTCTACAGCTGCAAGATGGAGGAGAATAGTTCTGTCAGTGAACATATACTCATAATGTCTGGGTACCACAACCACTTGACTCAACTGGGAGTTAATCTTCCTGTTGATAGTGTCATTGGCAGAGTTCTTCAATCACTACCACCAAGATACAAGAGCTTCGTGATGAACTATAATATGCAAGGGATGGATAAGACGATTCCCGAGCACTTCGCAATGCTAAAGGCTGCGGAGGTAGAAATCAAGAAGGAGCATCAAGTGTTGATGGTCAACAAGACCACCAGTTTCAAGAAAAAGGATAAAGAGAAGAAGGGGAACTTCAAGAAGAACGGCTAGCAAGTTGCTACTCAAGTGAGGAAGCCCAAGTCTATACCTAAGCCTGAGACTGAGTGCTTCTACTGCAAAGGGACTGGTCACTGGAAGCGGAACTGCCCCAAGTATTTGGCGGATAACAAGGATGGAAAGGTAAACAAAGGTATATGTGATATACATGTTATTGGTGTGTACCTTACTAATGCTCGCAGTAGCACCTGGGTATTTGATACTGGTTCTGTTGCTAATATTTGCAACTCGAAACAGGGGCTATGGATTAAGCAAAGATTGGCTAAGGACGAGGTGACGATGCGTGTGGGAAATGGTTCCAAAGTCGATGTGATCGCGGTCGGCACGCTACCTCTACATCTACCTTCGGGATTAGTTTTAGACCTAAATAATTGTTATTTGGTGCCAACGTTGAGCATGAACATTATATCTGGATCTTGTTTGATGCGAGACGGTTATTCATTTAAATCTGAGAAATAATGGTTGTTCCATTTATATGAGTAATATCTTTTATGGTCATGCACCCTTGAAGAGTGGTCTATTTTTGATGAATCTCGATAGTAGTGATACACATATTCATAATATTGAAGCTAAAAGATGCAGAGTTGATAATGATAGTGCAACTTGGCACTGCCGTTTAGGTCATATTGGTGTAAAGCGCATGAAGAAACTCCATTCTGATGGACTTTTGGAATCACTTGATTATGAATCACTTGGTACTTGTGAACCATGCCTCATGGGCAAGATGACTAAAACGCCGTTTTTCGGAACTATGAAGCGAGCAACAGATTTGTTGGAAATCATACATACTGATGTATGTGGTCCGATGAATGTTGAGGCTCGCGGCGGGTATCGTTATTTTCTCACCTTCACAGATGATTTGAGCAGATATGGGTATATCTACTTGATGAAACATAAGTCTGAAACATTTGAAACGTTCAAAGAATTTCAGAGTGAAGTGGAAAATCATCGTAACAATAAAATAAAGTTTCAATGATCTGATCATGGAGGAGAATATTTGAGTTATGAGTTGGGTCTTCATTTGAAACAATGCAGAATATTTTCGCAAATCACGCCACCCAGAACACCATAGCATGATGGTGTGTCCGAACGTCGTAATCATACTTTACTAGATATGGTGCGATCTATGATGTCTCTTACTAATTTACCGCTATCGTTTTGGGGTTATGCTTTAGAGACGGCTGCATTCACATTAAATAGGGCACCATCTAAATCTGTTGAGACGACACCTTATGAACTGTGGTTTGGCAAGAAACCAAAGTTGTCGTTTCTTAAAGTTTGGGGCTGCGATGCTTATGTGAAAAAGCTTCAACCTGATAAGCTCGAACCCAAATCAGAGAAATGTGTCTTCATAGTGTTGGGGAACGTACTAATTTCAAAATTTTCCTACGCACACGCAAGAACATCGTGATGCATAGCAACGAGAGGGGAGAGTGTAGTCTACGTACCCTCGTAGACGAACAACGGAAGCGTTATGACAACGCGGTTGATGTAGTCGTACGTCTTCACGGCCCGACCGATCAAGCACCGAAACTATGGCACCTCCGAGTTCTAGCACACGTTCAGCTCGATGACGATCCTCGGACTCTGATCCAGCAAAGTGTCGGGGAAGAGTTCCGTCAGCACGACGGCGTGGTGACGATCTTGATGTTCTACTGTCGCAGGGCTTCGCCTAAGCACCACTACAATATTATCGAGGACTATGGTGGAGGGGGGCACCGCACACGGCTAAGAGAACGATCTTGAAGATCAACTTGTGTGTCTAGAGGTGCCCCCTGCCACCGTATATAAAGGAACAAGGGGGGAGGCCGGCCGGCCCTTGGGCGCGCCAAGGAGGAGGAGTCCTCCTCCTAGTAGGAGTAGGACTCCACTATTTCCTACTCCTACTAGGAGGGGGAAAGGAAGGGGGAGAGGGAGAAGGAAAGGGGGCGCTGCCCCCCCTCTCCTAGTCCAATTCGGACCAGAGGGGGAGGGGGCGCGCGGCCCACTCTGGCTGCCCCTCTCTCTCTCCACTAGGGCCCATAAGGCCCATTACTTCTCCCGGGGGGGTCCGGTAACCCTCCGGCACTCTGGTCTTCTCCGAAATCACCCGGAACACTTCCGGTGTCCGAATATAGCCGTCCAATATATCAATCTTTATGTCTCAACCATTTCGAGACTCCTCATCATGTCCGTGATCACATCCTGGACTCCGAACAAACTTCGGTACATCAAAACTCATAAACTCATAATATAACTGTCATCGAAACCTTAAGCGTGCGGACCCTACGGGTTCGAGAACAATGTAGACATGACCGAGACACGTCTTCGGTCAATAACCAATAGCGGAACCTGGATGCTCATATTGGCTCCCACATATTCTACGAAGATCTTTATCGGTCAGACCGCATAACAACATACGTTGTACCCTTTGTCATCGGTATGTTACTTGCCCGAGATTCGATCGTCGATATCTCAATACCTAGTTCAATCTCGTTACCGACAAGTCTCTTTACTCGTTCCGTAATACATCATCCTGCAACTAACTCATTAGTTGCAATGCTTGCAAGACTTAAGTGATGTGCATTACCGAGAGGGCCCAGAGATACCTCTCCGACAATCGGAGTGACAAATCCTAATCTCAAAATACGCCAACCCAACAAGTACCTTCGGAGACACCTGTAGAGCACCTTTATAATCACCCAGTTACGTTGTGATGTTTGGTGGCACACAACGGTAAACGGGAGTTGCATAATCTCATAGTCATAGGAAAATGTATAAGTCATGAAGAAAGCAATAGCAACAAACTAAACGATCAAGTGCTATGCTAACGGAATGGATCAAGTCAATCACATCATTCTCCTAATGATGTGATCCCGTTAATCAAATGACAACTCATGTCTATGGTTAGGAAACATAACCATCTTTGATCAACGAGCTAGTCAAGTAGAGACATACTAGTGACACTCTGTTTGTTTATGTATTAACACATGTATTATGTTTCCGGTTAATACAATTCTAGCATGAATAATAAACATTTATCATGATATAAGGAAATAAATAATAACTTTATTATTGCCTCTAGGGAATATTTCCTTCACATAGGATACCCAAAAGAGACTATTGGGTACACCTTCTATCACAGATCCGAAGGCAAGACATTTGTTGCTAAGAATGGATCCTTTCTAGAGAAGGAGTTTCTCTCGAAAGAAGTGAGTGCGAGGAAAGTAGAACTTGATGAGGTAACTGTACCTACTCCCTTATTGGAAAGTAGTTCATCACAGAAATCTGTTCCAGTGACTCCTACACCAATTAGTGAGGAAGCTAATGATGAAGATCATGTAACTTCAGATCAAGTTACTACCGAACCTCATAGGTCAACCAGAGTAAGATCCGCACCAGAGTGGTACAGTAATCCTGTTCTGGAGGTCATTTTACTTGACCATGATGAACCTACGAACTATGAAGAAGCGATGATGAGCCCAGATTCCGCAAAATGGCTTGAGGCCATGAAATCTGAGATGGGATCCATGTATGAGAACAAAGTATGGACTGTGGTTGACTTTCCCAATGATCGGCAAGCCATCGAGAATAAATGGATCTTCAAGAAGAAGACTGGCGCTGACGTAATGTTACTGTCTACAAAGCTCGACTTGTTGCGAAAGGTTTTTGACAAGTTCAAGGAGTTGACTACGATGAGACTTTCTCACCCGTAGCGATGCTTAAGATGTTAGCAATTGCCGCATTTTATGATTATGAAATTTGGCAAATGGATGTAAAGACTGCATTCCTGAATGGATTTCTGGAAGAAGAGTTATATATGATGCAACCTGAAGGTTTTATTGATCCAAAGGGTGCTAACACAGTGTGCAAGCTCCAGCGATCCATCTATGGACTGGTGCAAGCATCTCGGAGTAGGAATAAACATTTTGATAGTGTGATCAGAGCATATGGTTTTATACAGACTTTTGGAGAAGCCTGTATTTACGAGAAAGTGAATGGGAGCTTTGTAGCATTTCTAATATTATATGTGGATGACATATTGCTGATTGGAAATGATATAGAATTTCTGGATAGCATAAAAGGATACTTAAATAAGAGTTTTTCAATGAAAGACCTCGATGAAGCTACTTATATATTAGGCATCAAGATCTATAGATATAGATCAATACGCTTAATTGGATTTTCACAAAGCACATACCTTGATAAAGTTTTGAAGAAGTTCAAAATGGATCAAGCAAAGAAAGGGCTCTTGCATGTGTTACAAGGTGTGAAATTGAGTCAGACTCAATGCCTGACCACTTCAGAAGATAGAGAGAAAATGAAAGATGTTCCCTATGCTTCAGCCATAGGCTCTATCATGTATGCAATGCTGTGTACCAGACCTGATGTGTGCCTTGCTATTAGTTTAGCAGGGAGGTACCAAAGTAATCCAGGAGCGGATCACTGGACAACGGTCAAGAACATCCTAAAATACCTGAAAAGGACTAAGGATATGTTTCTCGTTTATGGAGGTGACAAAGAGCTCGTCGTAAATGGTTACGTCGATGCAAGCTTTGACACTGATCCCGATGACTCTAAGTCACAAACCGAATATGTGTTTTTATTGAACGGTGGGGCTGTTAGTTGGTGCATTTCTAAGCAAAGCGTCGTGGCAGATTCTACGTGTGAAGCGGAGTACATAGCTGCTTCGGAAGCAGCAAATGGAGGAGTCTGGATGAAGGAGTTCATATCCGATCAAGGTGTCATACCTAGTGCATCGGGTCCAATGAAAATCTTTGGTGACAATACTGGTGCAATTGCCTTGGCAAAGGAAACCAGATTTCACAAAAGGACCAAGCACATCAAGAGACGCTTTAATTCCATCTGCGATCAAGTCAAGGAGGGAGACATAGATATTTGCAAGATACATACGGACCTAAATGTTGCAGACCCCTTGACTAAGCCTCTCTCACGAGCAAAACATGATCAACACCAAGACTCCATGGGTGTTAGAATCATTACTGTGTAATCCAGATTATTGACTCTGGTGCAAGTGGGAGACTGAAGGAAATATGCCCTAGAGGCAATAATAAAGTTGTTATTTATATTTCCTTATATCATGATAAATGTTTATTATTCATGCTAGAATTGTATTAACCGGAAACTTAGTACATGTGTGAATACATAGACAAACAGAGTGTCACTAGTTTGCCTCTACTTGACTAGCTCATTGAATCAATGATGGTTATGTTTCCTAACCATGGGCATGAGTTGTCATTTGATTAACGGGATCACATCATTAGAGAATGATGTGATTAACTTGACCCATCCGTTAGCTTAGCACGATGATCGTTAGTTTGTTGCTATTGCTTTCTTCATGACTTATACATGTTCCTATGACTATGAGATTATGCAACTCCCGAGTACCGGAGGAACACTTTGTGTGCTACCAAATGTCACAACGTAACTGGGTGATTATAAAGGTGCTCTACAGGTGTCTCCGATGGTGCTTGTTGAGTTGGCATAGATCGAGATTAGGATTTGTCACTCCGATTGTCGGAGAGGTATCTCTGGGTCCTCTCGGTAATGCACATCACTATAAGCCTTGCAAGCATTGTGACTAATGAGTTAGTTGCGGGATGATGTATTACAGTACGAGTAAAGAGACTTGTCGGTAACGAGATTGAACTAGGTATGAGGATACACACGATCGAATCTCGGGCAAGTAACATACCGATGACAAAAGGAACAACGTATGTTGTTATGCGGTTTGACCGATAAAGATCTTCATAGAATATGTAGGAACCAATATGAGCATCTAGGTTCCGATATTGGTTATTGACCGGAGACGAATCCCGGTCATGTCTACACAGTTCTCGAACCCGTAGGGTCCGCACGCTTAAAGTTCAGTGACGATCGATATTATGATTTTATGTGTTTTGATGTATCGAAGGTAGTTCGGAGTCCCAGATGTGATCACGGACATGACGAGGAGTCTCGAAATGGTCGAGACATAAAGATTGATATATTGGACAGCTATATTCGGACACCGAAAGTGTTCCGGATGGTTTCGGAGAAAACCGGAGTGCCGGAGGGGTTACCGGACCCCCCAGGGAAGTACTAGGCCTTAGTGGGCCTGAGGGGAGAGAGAGGGCAGCAGCCCAGGAGGTGGCGCGCCCCCTCCCATGAGGATTCCGAATTGGACTAGGGGAGGGGGCGCAGCCCCTCTTTCCCTCTCCATCTCCCTCTCTTTCCTTCCCCCTTCCCCCTTCCTAGTAGGACTAGGAAAGGATGAATCATTCCTCCTCTCCTTGGGGCGCACCAAGGCCGGCCGGGCTCCCCCTTGATCCTTTATATATGGGGGCGGGGGGCACCCAAAGACACACAAGTTGATTGTTCCAAGCCGTGCGGTGCCCCCCCTCCACCATAATCCACCTCGATCATGTCATAGTAGTGCTTAGGCGAAGCCCTGCATCGGTAGCAACATCATCACCGTCATCACGCCGTCGTGCTGACGGAACTCTCCCGCGAAGCTCTGCTAGATCGGAGTCCGTAGGACGTCATCGAGCTGAATGTGTGCTGAACTCGGAGGTGTCGTGCGTTCGTTACTTGGATCGGTCGGATCGTGAAGACGTATGACTACATCAACAGCGTTCTCATAACGCTTCTGCTTACAGTCTATGAGGGTACGTGGATAATACTCTCCCCTCTCGTTGCTATGCATCACCATGATCTTGCGTTTGCGTAGGATTTTTTTTAAATTACTACGTTCCCCAACAGTGGCATCCAAGCCAGGTTACTGCGGAGATGTTATATGCACGAGTAGAACACAAAGGAGTTGTGGGCGTGGGTATATACATATTTCTTGCCGTCACTTGTTGATTCTTGATTCAGTGGCATTGTTGGATGAAGCGGCCTAGACCGACATTACGCGCTTACGCGAGACTGGTTCTACCGACGTGCTTCGCACACAGGTGGCTAGTGGGTGTCTGTTTCTCCAGCTCGATTTTCATCCGTGTACTCATAGGGATTGATATGGACGTCCACGGTTCCGCTATCGGTCATTGAACGAAAGGGTTTTTTGTTCATGTCTATGTTTTACCGAACCTAAAGGGTCACAAGCTTAAGGGAATCACGACCTATTGAGTGTTAGTGGAGCAAGAGTTATGAGAACATATTCTCGAAATAGTTTCAGGAATACATGATATAGTTTCAAGAGAGTTCCTAAAGAGTTTCAGATGTTTTCAGAAATGTTCTGGTGTGAGGACACTTTTGGCTTGGCCAAAGGGTAAGGCCATGAGGGTTGAAGTTAGTGCAAAAGGGATTTTGTGGAAGACAGGGGCCAGAAGCCAAGGTCCCTGGTGTCTGGTCCTAGGCCAAACGCCGATGTCCGTGGCATTTTCGGGAACGCTAGGAACCTTGGCGTTTCGTGCTGGAATCCGAGGAGGACTCTTCATTGCGATCCAACCCGACTTTGGGGAGGCTCCCTCCCCAAGTTGCGACCCCAGGACCAAACATATGAATAGACTAGCAGGGGCAGCCCCTACTATATAAGTTTTGGAGCCTCCTCTAGTTCTCTCTTGATCTAGTTCTCGTCTAGTTTGATCTAGACTGGATCTAGTTCTAGTTCTCTCTAATCCTCATAATAGAGAAGCCCTGTGCGGTTCTCTTCTTCTCCCTTTAATTCTCCAACGACGATTAGCTATGTACGGTCAAGCGCTGCCGGATTGTGAAGCCTGTACGCTTGTAAACTATGGAGAGGCTATGCTTTCGGTCTTTCGTTCGAGGGATCGTTTGTGAACGATTTGAGGCACTTCAAGTACAATCTACACCGACTCTTCTTCTGTTGCAAGTCGGAGTTGGTAAAAATCCAATCTTAACTGTTATGCATCTTCATAGATTTCCTGGTTGATCGTAGGGCGACATTTTTTTCTACTACGTTTCCCAAGAGTATAGTATCGGTCCCGGGGCGTTACACATTAACACAACATTGACCCATATGTTAGAATCGTTGACCTACCAAACCTGACGCGTTGAATATTAGTGATGGTTTTCCATCACTACAAATGCTATTTGGTGAAAATGGCTGATAAAACTGTGACAATCCTGGTCGCCACTGAAAATATAATCCATTGACGAAACAGGAACCGTCACCGAAGACACAATCTTACGTGACTTAAATATTGCTACCATCACTATTTCATTTATGCAAATCGGCGAGGAACCGCCATGAGCCCATTTTGGCGACGAAAATCAGTTTACATGACACAAGTAACTCACCACAAGAAATCACTCATTGTTTAGTGTTTATTAAACTTTGAATTTTAATTACGGTTCTTGAAGATTTAAAGCATCCCAACCCATGGGAAATTGGTGTAGGTCCATATAGACACATTGTCAAATCCTTAGTGTTGAGCAGGGTATTTTGGTTACATGGTGTAAGCTTTAGGGTTTTATCCCTTTAAAAAGATGAGGGTTGGTATTATCCTCAATTTCATGGTTAAACAAGTGATGCTTATGAGATGATTATGATGCACAATCAGTTACTAATTACTACTACTAATTTGAGGCTGTTACAACGATCTTGTTAATCCCATCATCATGAGCTTTAGTCACTAAACTCTTCTTTTTGTCTATCTTGTCACAATCCAGTTCCCTTATAAAACTCCAAGCAAAAGAGTGAACAAAGAGCGACCATTGGTAACATTCTCATGGATGGCCTTGCGTCTAGCATACCATATGACCCAAAGAGTAATAAAACACAAGACTTGATCATGGTGCTCAAGTGTGTCGATCATGGTGGAAATGAAATCTTTTGCAATATGGTTAGACGATTGCTAATGTGGTCCACCAGGCAATCATTAGGTAGTGCACACACGCACAACCTATTAAATTGCACTAGATGAGCCAATGGCTCTATGAGTCAAGCCAAATTTCAAGGAGGGAGATCTATGGGCCCTGTCCAATTGTGACCATGAGAGGGCAGCTAGAAATACAGAAGAACGTGCAACGAGTGCAAATCCTATGCACCGCTCTTTGGAAGTGATAAAATAGCGGCCAAACTACGTCGCTACTCCTGGCCGATGCATTAGCGACGTAACGAATGGTCGTCAGAAGGTTTCAGCCGACCACTCCGGTTTTGTGAAGCTTTTTGAACCATCTCATAGTTTTGGGGAAGTTCCACAAGTTTCTTTCTTTCTTTCCTCTTTTTTTTTCTACGGGTTTTCTATTTTTTATTTTCTTTCTTTCTTTTCTTTCTTTTCCTTCTTTTTTTATTTTTATTTTTTAAATATTTGAACATCTTTTCAAATTCATGAGTACTTTTTGAATTGTAAACAACTTTAAAATTTGCAGACCTTTTTAAAAAATCAAAATTGTGTTTGTGAATTTTTTTCAAACTCGTGAATGTTTTTAAGATTCATGAACAATTTTAAAATTCATGAACATTTTTGTACTCACAATTTTTTAAAAAAATTGTGAACATTTTTTAATTGTGAGCATTAGTCAAATTTGTGAACATTTTTTTAAAATTGCGAAATATTATTAAAATTCATCAGCATTAAAAAAATTGTGGACATCTTTAATCTTGAACATCAAATCATGAACATGTTTCAAATTCATGGATCTTTTTTGTAATTGTGAACGTTTTTTAAAATGCATGTACATTTTTCCAACTTGTGAACATTTTTTCAAATTCATATATTTTTTTCAAATCTGCAAAAAAACATGTTCCAAGCGATCCGCAGGCTATGTTTTTATAGTACGCCCGGTAAATATTTTCTGAAGAACATACAACCTGCTACGATTTTTTGGAATGTAAAACGTTCAACCTGCCATAAAACCTGGTAGTGCAGGTGCCCTAAAACCTGGTAATTTGTGAGCATTTTTTAATTTGCGAGCATTTATTCAAAGCTGTGAACATTTTTTTAAATTTATTAAGATTTTAAAATTTACAAACAGTTTAAACTTCGTGAACATCTTTAATCTTGAACATCAAATCATGAACACGTTTCAAATTCATGGATTGTGTTTGTAATTGTGAATATTTTTAAAAATTCATGTATGTTTTTCCAACTTCTAGATTTTTTCAAATTTGCAAATCAAGATGAGATCACGATTATTTTTTTAAAATCATGAATATTTTTCAAATTCTTGACATTTTTTAATTCACGAACATTTTTTCAAGATTGCAAACATTTTCCTAATTCACAGTTTTGTTTTAAATTCATGAACTTTTTTCCTGTCTGTGATTTGTTTTTAAAATTCACAACTATTTTTTGAATTCATGAACAAATTTTCAAGTTCATGAACATTTTTAAGCTCAAGAACATTTTGAAAATCTGTGAAAATGTTCAGCTTTGTGAACGTTTCTAAATATTTTTAATTTGTGTCATACGGAGTAGGACAAACTTAACTACTTCCCAGCGATCCGCTTGCTATGTTTTTTTAGTACAGCCTGGTAAAAAAAATCCTGAAGAACTGTTAGGATCTAGATAGGGATTGGAGAAGGAAGGGGAAAAATATGGCGGCATCTCGTATTCATTCTCAAGTCTGTGATGTATTTACTTACAGAGGAAGGATTGATTTACAAGCCAATGGCCTCAGCCATTACCAATTCGCCACCCAACACAATGACAGGATAGACTAGTATAGGACTACACCCAGTTGCCGTCTGCGTAGCGAGTGGAAGGATGATGGGCTCTCTTGCTGGGCCGGCCCTCCTTGGTGATGAAGCGTACACCGGTCTCGTCGGTAGTGGCACTAGGCCCAGTGTTAACACTCCCCTTTCCTTGAAGTCCAGCTTGTCCCCAAGTTGGCGCCCGCGGAAAACGCTGCTTGAGTTCTTCTAAATCTTCCCATGTCGCCAAAGAATCCGGTTGATCAGACCATTGTATCAAGCCTTGTAGCACAGCAGCATCACCCCGGCGGCGCAACCGGCGATGCAGAACTCTCATAGGCACAGCAAACTGAGCATCAGGAGGAGGCAATTCAGATTGTACCTGACAATTAGGTCCCAGTGCCAACTTCAGTTGAGACGTGTAGAACTGGGTGGATCTTGCTTGCCGGTGGAAGCGCAAGACGATAGGCTGATGCACCTACTCGTTCCAGCACTTGATAAGGGCCATAGTATTTGAACAACAATTTGTGATGAGCACGTGGGGCCACAGAGGACTGAATGTATGGCTGCAACTTGAGAAAAACAGAATCACCCACAGCAAATACTCTGTCAGAACGTTTCTTATCTGCCTGGTGTTTCATACGAGTTCTAACGCGCTCCAAGTGTTGCTGAAGTAATCTCATCATAAGATCACGATCGCGAAGCCAGGTCTCCAGGTCAGGAATGGAACAAGTGTCATCTGCAGATAATCCAAAAGTTCTAGGAGACTGGTCGTATAGGACCTCGAATGGCGACTTCCCTTGCAAGGCAGAGTGAGGACTCGTGTTGTACCAGTACTCAGCAAGTGACAACCATTGAGCCCACTTCAGTGGGCAAGCATGAGTAAAACATCGCAGATAAGCCTCCAAACATTGGTTAACTCGCTCAGATTGACCATCGGTTTGGGGATGATGGGAAGAACTCATACGCAATTTTGTACCAGTGAGTGCTGCCATTTCTTTCCAAAACCTGCTAGTAAAAATCCAATCACGGTCAGTGACAATGGACTCGGGCATCCCATGCAGTTTGTGTATATTGTCCATGAAGGCTGCCGTCACTGTGGACACAGTAAAGGGATGTTGGAGACCAATAAAATGACTATATCTCGACAGTTTGTCAACAACGACGAGGACACAGTTGAAACGGCCAGAATGGGGCAAACCTTCAACAAAATCCATCGTGAGCATCTACCAAAACTTACGAGGCACCGGTAAGGGTCCGAGGAGGCCTGGGTACTTGTTACGATCCGGTTTCGCACGCTGAAAAATCAAGCACTCCTGAACATATTGCTTCACTCGAGCTTTCATGTGCTTCCAGTAGAACAACTGCTTCAATCTACGCAAGGTGACAGGGATACCTGAGTGGCCCCCAATCGGACTTGTATGAAATGCATCAAGTAATTTAGGAATCAGATCCACATCAGGAGGAAGCCATAATCGACCTTTGTAACGGATCAGACCATCTCGAAGAGAACATGGATCATTTTCAGACCGCTGCACTGCCAATTTGACCAAAAGTTCACTTGCTTCAGCACTATCCTGATACACATCCAATATTTCCTGTATCCAAGCTGGCTGGTGTGAAGATATAGCAAGAAGGTCCTCCCCTAAGTGTGGTCTGCGAGATAATGCATCCGCGGCACGATTGTCAATGCCTTTTTTGTACCTGATCTTGAACTGGAGTCCAAGCAATTTTGTGAACATTTTCTGCTGCCAACTAGTGTGTAACCTCTGGTCTTCCAGGTGTGATAAGCTGATATGGTCAGTAAGTATTAGGAATTCAGCATGTTGTAAATAAGTTCTCCATCGTTCCACTGCAAGAAGCACGGCCATATACTCTTTTTCATATGTAGACAGACCCTTGGTTCTGAGTCCCAATCCTTTGCTCACAAATGCAAGAGGGTGGCCATCCTGAAGTAGTACTGCACCCACTCCGGTATCACAAGCGTCAGTCTCAATTACGAACTGTTTCTGAAAATTAGGGAGTGACAATACAGGTGCTGTTGTGAGGGCTCGCTTCAGTTGATCAAATGCAAACTGGGCTTCAGAAGACCACACAAATGGAATATTTTTACGCAGGAGATGAGTCAAGGGCTGGCTGATCATACCATAGTGGCGAACAAACTTCCGGTAGTAGCCAAATAGCCCCAAAAAACCACGGAGTTCCTTCAAATTAGCAGGTACAGGCCAGTTGACTACCACCTCAATCTTAGCAGGGTCAGTAGCTATGCCTTCCTCAGATACCACATAGCCCAGATAAGAAATGCTGCATTGTGCAAACGCACATTTAGACCCTTTGATTTTCCATTGGTGCTCCTGCAACAGGTCCAGCACTTGCTTCAAATGATGCAAGTGGTCCTCCAATGTAATACTAAATACCAGGATATCATCGAAGAACACCACAACACATTTATTTGGTTCACGAAGCACTGGAGCTAAATCATCATTCATAACAGATTGGAATGTACATGGCCCTCTAGTCAGTCCAAATGCCAAGACTGTGAATTCATAATGACCGTTATGTGTGTGAAAAGCTGTCTTATACTCCTCACCCGGCGCAAGCCTGATCTGATGATATCTGGCACGAAGGTCCAGCTTCGAAAACCAGGACGCCCCAGTGAGCTCATCCAAAAGCTCATCGATCACTGGGAGCGGGTATTTGGACTTGAGTGTTAACAAATTAAGATGACGATAATCCACACACAACCGCCACGAGCCGTCTTTTTTCTTGACCATAATAATAGGTGAGGCAAACGGACTGGAGCTAGGAACAATGACCCCAGTTTGCAACATCTCCTGGACTTATTTTTCAATTTCACTCTTTAGCTCCGGTGAATACCAGTAGGGTCGAATGTTTACAGGTCTAGCCCCTTCCATCAATGGTATTCTATGATCACAACTGCGCCGAGGGGGAAGTCCAGTTGGTGGTTCGAATACTGTAGTGTACTGATCTAATAGTTCCTAGAATTGTGCTGGAAGGGCTACGAGATCCTCTTTAACGTTCTCTGGCTGAACTAAATGGAGCTCCACCACAGTGCAACTAAAAGTTTTTGGAGGACAGCCTTGTAAGAACACCGAACGGCCATGATGATCAAAGGCTAGCCACTTCTCTAACCAATTAACTTGCATAGTACCCAAGGAGGACAGGCAATCCATTCCCACAATTCCATCATGATGTTGCAGAGGTAACACCTTAAAGTCACACTTGAATTCATGACTAGCAGCAGACCAGGCACAAGCAGGAATGATGTGAGTACAAGGAAGTGTACCTCCACCAGCAATCCTGACAGTTTGTTGTGCAGGCAGTAATTGCTGGCCTGCAATGTGAGCAGCCAACCGAACACTGATGAAAGAATGAGAACTACCTGAATCCACCAGAAGCACCACTGCATGACCACCCAATTGGCACTCTAATCTGATTGCATTAGTTCCCCCTTGAACTTGTTGTGCTTCAGCTGACAGTACCATTAAATCCATATCACTATCATCCGAATCCATGTTATCCAAGGCACAAAATTCCAACATTTCTTGCACCACGTGTAGCTGAACTGTAGTGTTGCACTTATGGTCGCGCCCCCAACGCTCACCACAGATGAAACAAAGTCCTTTTGCTCTGTGGTATGCTTTGAGTGTTGCCAACTTGTCCTCTGAACCGGTGGTCTTAGACTTGTCTGATGTTTTGTGCTCTTCGACATGCTTCGATGGCACCATCCTGTCTGAATGAGGAAACATAGGTGCAGTATACTTCTTGGATACAGTTTCAGCTTCATGGCCCCCCATTTCCTCCTGAACAGCAGCAATGGAATAAGCTGTGTCCAAATCCGCTGGGCGCTGTACTGCTACAACCATTCTCACATTGACTTTCAGACCATCAATGAAACGGGTGGTGTAATGCAGCATATCAGGCTCAGGCTCATACGCTGTCAACTGGTCCATAAGTTCAGAAAATTGGTTGATGTACTCTTCCACTGTCCCTGTCTGTTTCAGCCGGTACAGTTTGCGCACTAGGGACTGATGTTGGTTGCGGCCAAAACGATTCAGAACTGCAGTACAAAAATCCTCCCATGACGATCGAACAAATTTGTGTTGAACTGACAATAACCAGCGCGTTGCTGCTCCTTCGAATTGCATAGCGGCAACAGCAATCCAGAGATTCGGGTCAGTGTCAAACATGGCAAAATAGTCCACACACCGCGTTTGCCAAAGCTTTGGATTCTCTCCATCAAATTTTGGGAAATCAACAGAAGGAGGTTTCCCATGGCCTGACGAACTGTTCCTCCGCTCGCGGTGCAATAGACTGGAAAATGATGAACTCGGCCGCGGTAATTCAGGTATACCTCTAGCGGCCGGCGGAACATACAGTGCTTGCGTACTCGAACCTGGTCCTCTGGTCGACAGCGACGCCTTGAATCCTGCCTGATTCGCCTCTGCCGTGGCCGTCGGCGAACGCTCGGATCCCTCCAAATCGCTGGAGCGGAAGGTGGTGCTCTTGGCAGTGCGGAGGTCCTGAATTTGCTTGAGGAGGTCGGCTTCCGCCTGCATATCGTTGACGACCGTCCCCATCGCCGCCTCCACCGCCTTGTCGACCGCCGCCCCGACGGAACGCGACACCGCAGCATCAACGGTGCTCCCCACCGCCGCCACGATGAGCGCGTCGAGCTCCTTCTGGTGACGTAGATGGGCCGCCTCGCTTGCCTGGGTTATGGTCTCATAGACCGCCTTGCCCTCGGCGCTCAGGTGCTCCATGAGCTCCTGCCGTCGGCGCGCCGCCGCCGCCGCCAACCGCGTCTCGTGGCTGTGATCCAGCGTGAAGTGGGTGGGAATTTTGGGATCTGAGTACCAATTGTTAGGATCTAGATAGGGATTGGAGAAGGAAGGGGAAAACTATGGCGGCATCTCGTATTCACTCTCAAGTCTGTGATGTATTTGCTTACAGAGGAAGGATTGATTTATAAGCCAATGGCCTCAGCCATTACCAATTCGCCACCCAACACGATGACAGGATAGACTAATATAGGACTATACCCAGTTGCCATCCGCGTAGCGAGTGGAAGGATGATGGGCTCTCTTGCTGGGCCGGCCCTCCTTGGTGATGAAGCATACACCGGTCTCGTCGGTAGTGACACTAGGCCCAGTGTTAACAAGAACATACAACCTGCTACGATTTTTTGGAATGTAAAACGTACAACCTGCCGTAAGACCTGGTAGTGCAGGTGCAGGTGCTACACGGGAACGAGTAATCCCAAGCCTGTCCGTAGAGGTCATTTTTATTGAGCCTCGGAGCTTGCCAAGTGATGCGTCTACCCATCGCTATGTATCACACGCTAGGCACATATTCGGAATTTCGTTTATTTTCTCCACTTGTTTTCGGGTTTAGTGACATTCTCTCCCACCTTTGGTTCCACGTTCCCCTCCTTGCTTGTTCTTGTATCCAGTTAGCACATCATTTTTCCATCAAATGGAATTAAGACCGGAAGAGGTAAGACAAAGTATAGCTCTCACTTCCTGGTAATATGTTGTAGGTCAAAGCACAAATTTTAGAGGAAAATGTAGAGAAACTAACACCAATTGAAGCGGAAATTTCTCGGTGGCTATGGTGGTGTGCGAATTGTTTCCGAAATAAAACAATATTGATTCATGACGTGCCTGCGACGGGGAAGCCAATTCCCCGGCGCGTGGACGGGAACATAGCGAACAGGAAGCTCCCCGCCGCTCCGGCAGACATGGGCACTGCGGCGAGCAGCTGCCTCGTCGTGGCGGACTCCACGGGGTAGAAGCACGCCACGACGTTGCTGTCCACCATGGCCACGGCCAGGAACACCACGAACGACAGCACCCCGTGCAGCACGTCCCTCGCGCGAAGCCGGTATCTCTCGTCCCGCGGTGGCATCTGCTGGGCGCCGTCGATGAGTCTCAGGCGGCCGCTGGGCGTGACGAAGCCGTAGCGCACGGTGCCCGTCTCGTCGCGGTAGCTGTCGGTGAAGCAGAGGAGGAAGCACGAGAGGGCACAGGCGCCGATGAGGCAGCCGGTGAGCGCGCGGTTGGCGGCCGTGCAGGTGCCGTCGGCGGTGAAGGTCGGCGAGAGGAATTCGAAGGCCAGCACGGCGCCGGTGGGGAGGTGCTTCGCGAGGTCCGCGGTGCTGCTCAGAGCCTTGCCTAGGACGGTTGTTGTTTGTGTCCGGCCGTCTGCATTGCCGAGCAGTGGAGCCTGCTGCGCCGCCGGGGACGACTCGGGGTCGACGGCTGGCCGGGACGACATTGGATTAGGAGCAATGGGATTAATGGAGCTGTGCAGTGCAGCCTTCGGATTTATTGCTCCAATTCGGTAGCACTTTACGTACCATGTGTGCAATGGAATATTTGTTCACGTGATGAAACAAGGCCTCGTTATGCTTGGACTGAACAAGGGAAGAACTTTTGTGACTTGCGATTTGAGACTACCTAAGAGCACCTTGGTGACTTGGGATTTGGCATCACCGCATAGCATCTCTAGTCCTTCCTTGGAACTTAGGCCCCGTTTAGAACAAGGGAAAATCGCAGGAATTTTGCAGGATCGAATTCCTATTAAAAAAATAAAATCAACACAGCTGTTTGGAACAGAGGAATGGCTTACCAAGATTCCTATATAATGTGGCTGTCAATTGGAATTTTGCGTGGCAACTACTATGAGATTGCATCCCTTCGAGGACCGAAATGCTTAAGCGGCATGGCTCGGGTGATGGCATGTGCCCCGTGTGCGCGGTACCGGAGACTAGGACTTATATCTTATTCTCATGTACGGCGGCACTAGGGCTTGACTGTGAGGCCCTCGACCTCGCGGAGTTCCTCCAGACCAGAGCTACCCAAGCTGTCGCCTATTCTGGCTTATCTTTGTGGTGATGTTGTTGACTTTATGTGAAGGAGCTTGGTTTCCCTATGTTTGGTTTTGGTAATTAATAACAATCCCTATGGACTAATGGTTAACTTGAGTTATAGATTTGAAGGGCTCGTCCATGGGCATTAATTGAAGACCATTTGTTGGTTTCAAGGTTATTAGAAGGAGATTTTTGTGTTGACTAAGGTTCTATTCGAGGTGTAATCCAAAGATCGGTCATATTAGTGTTGAGCCTGTTACAAGTATGTCTTGAAGTAGAAGATTGTGTGAACATTCATGTTTACCTTCAAGACATCATCTTTACAAAGAGAGAAGATTGGATACATGGTTGATCAAGTCAAAGTAAAAGAGTGGATTCAAGTTGATCAATACACAAAGCGCTGGAAATGTACTGAGTGGGATCAAATGATCTCACAATATGGTAAACATTGGTCATTACACTTTGTAAACTAACCCATGATCTGTTTGTGTGGTGGTTCTATGTGGGGTTAGTTATTTTTTCATGGGCTTGTATCAAGAGGAAGATCTTATATAACACATGGAGGAGGATGACATCAAGTGGTGATTGTCATCAAGGTTGAGTTGTGCAAGTTCAAGTGGAGTATCACGAAGTGATCACATGTTTGAAGTTTGCCGTCCATTCTGGCGATGATGGACTTGTGAAGATGTGCCTAAGAGAGGCTCACCCATAGTGGAGTATGGGGGAGCAATTTACTAGTATACATCGAGTCGGCGGAATCAAGAAAGGTGGTTTAATTTGAGAAGGTCAAGATCGTTATCATCTAGCTCAAGTGGATTATGCGCAAAGAAAATATTTGTTCATGATGGGTTTTCTATTTTACCGGTCTCATGGTGTTAGTTGGTAGACCCAATTATAGGATTGATAGTCGTACTATCAAGGGGGGCTCTCGAGTGGGTAGCTTGTTCGTATCGTTCGTAGAGAGCTCAAACATTTGCATGCTTGGCATCATCTTTCTTGGTTATTGTTTGGCTTTTCTCTTTGTGAAGTTTTAGAGCTTGTGTCGTTACAAGCTCTAGTTCATGGAAAAACGATTTTCTATGCATCTTTTATTGCGCTTTTGGTGTTCGAGATTTTACCGGTCTTATTTGAGGAAGGCTTCTCACCGTTATATTCTGGTTATTTTCTCCATTGCTAGTTCTTAAAATTTCTATCAGGCTTGTGTTAGCCCCCGTCGTTAGCTTTCCAGCAAACTTGATTTTGTTGGAATCAAAATTCTGCAAAAGTTATGAACGTTTCGAGTTTATCAATTCACGCACTTCTCTGCCACCCCCGGGTGCCCGACCCCCTGCCTCCTCTCGGCCGACCCCGGGTATTTATACCCCCTTCTTCCAACTTCAACCCTAATCCTTTTGCAAGTTTCCCCCCACCATTGTTGACCTCTTGGAGTTTGCTAACTCTCAATTCCTCCTATGATTCTTGATTCTTTTTTAGGGAAAAGAGAGAGAGGATACCTAGATATATATTTACACCAATAATTTTCTCCTGTAAGTGAGGGGAACCTTGTGGATCTAGATTTTGGAGTTCTTTGTTGTTCTCCTCTTTTGTTCTTCCTCTCATATTCCTCCATGACATTTATTGTTGTGGTGTGATTTGGGAGAGGACTTGAGCACTCCGTGTGCCCTTGCCATTGCATTTGGTGCATCGGTTTGAGTTCTCCACGATGATACGTGGAAGTGAAAGTTGAGAAGCTTATTACTCTTGGGTGTTTGGACACCCTAGAGCTTGTGCCTCTCAGTTGCTTTGGCTCCCTAGACGGCTGGTGGTGTCGCAAAGCTCAATTATTGTGGCATAAAGCTCCGGACAAGCGTCCGGGTCTCCAATTTCGCTGTGGAGATTGCCCCGAGCAAACTATAAGGGTTGGTGACCGCCCCCAAGGGTTGTCATTTGTACGGGTTCGGTGACCGCCCTCAAGGGTCCCTTAGTGGAATTATGGCACCATGCATCGTGCAAAGGCGTGAGGAGATCACGGTGGCCCTAGTGGCATTTTAGGGAGCATTGTGCCTTCACACCGCTCCAAACGGAGATTAGCATCCACAAGGGTCTGAACTTTGGGATACATCATTGTCTCTGCGTGCCTCGGTTATTGATACGTCTCCAACGTATCTATAATTTTTATTGTTCCATGCTGTTATATTATCATTCTTGAATGTTTTATAATCATTTTATAGTCATTTTATATCTTTTTTGGTACTAACCTATTGACATCGTGCCAAGTGCCAGTTGCTATTTTTTGCATGTTTCTTACATCGCAGGAAATCAATACCAAACGGAGTCCAAACGCAGCGAAACTTTTTGTGGATTTTTTATGGACCAGAAGACAGTGGGCCGAAGAAGTGCCTGGGGGCTGCTCCGAGGGTAGCACAACTCACCAGGGCGCGCCTGGGCCACCCAGGTGCCCACTGGACCGTCTTTTTGCCCTATAAATTCCCAAATATTCCAAAAATCCTCGGGGTTAAACTAGATCAAAAGTTCCGCCGCCGCAAGGCTCTATATCCACCGAAAACCAATCTAGACCCCGTATGGCACTCTGCCGGAGGAGGAAATCATCACTGATGGCCATCTTCATCATCCCGGCGGCCACCATGATGAGGTGGGAGTAGTCCACCCTTAGGGCTGAGGGTTTGTACCAGTAGCTATGTGTTTAATCTCTTTCTCTCGTGTTCTTGAGATGTCACGATCTTGATGTATCACGGGCTTTGTTAATATAGTCAGATCATATGGTGTTTCCCCCTCTCTATCTTGTTGTGAATTGAGTTTTCCCTTTGAGATTTCGTTTTATCGGATTGAATACTTTTATGGATTTGAGAACACTTGATGTATGTCTTGCTATGAATACTCATGGTGACAACGGGGTATCATATTGATTCACTTGATATGTGTTTTGGCACTCAATGTCGGTGTCAAAACCGGCGGATCTCGGGTAGGGGGTCCCGAACTGTGCGTCTAAGGCGGATGGTAACAGAAGGCGGGGGACACAATGTTTACCCAGGTTCGGGCCCTCTCGATGGAGGTAATACCCTACTTCTTGCTTGATTGATCTTGATGATATGAGTATTACAAGAGTTGATCTACCACGAGATCGGAGAGGCTAAACCCTAGAAGCTAGCCTATGGTATGATTGTTGTTGTCCTATAGACTAAAATCCTCCGGTTTATATAGACACCGGAGGGGGCTAGGGTTACACAGAGTCGGTTACAAGGGAGGAGATCTACATATCCGAATTGCCAAGCTTGCCTTCCACGCAAAGGAGAGTCCCACCCGAACACGGGACGAAGTCTTCAATCTTGTATCTTCATAGTCCAACAATCCGGCCAAGGGATATAGTCCGGCTGTCCGAGGACTCCCTAATCCAGGACTTCCTCAGTAGCCCCTGAACCAGGCTTTAATGACGATGAGTCTGGGGCGCAGATTGTATTCGGCATTGCAAGGCGGGTTCCTCCTCCGGATACTCCATAGAAAATTTTGAACACAAGGATAGTGTCCGGCTCTGCAAAACAAATTCTACACACCATCGTAGAGAGTATAATATTTCCACAAATCTAATCTGACAACTTTTCATAATGTGACATCACGCCATGGCCCCGGTCATTATTCGAACCGTTTTTCTCAACCAGCCATTGCACGTGTTGCGAGGCGGTTTTATTGGCACATCTTGTCGAAGAAGAGATCGTGTCCCCTTATCACGGGATTCTCATCAATACGGGTGTGGGTAACCCAATCGTACCCGTTAGTACGACTCCTTGATTTTAGGCAAGTTCCAAACGGCCACGCGGAGGACGCTTGATATTCGCCCTCTTTATAAAGGGGCCAAAGTCTATCCTTTTCTTCTCGCGCTCAATCCCCCCTTCCCCCACCCCGAGTTCCAACACCCAAGGCTCAGGCGAAGCGCTTCGGACCTTCAGTCATGTCCGGATCCAACCTTTAGGAACAGTGGATGGCTTCCTCTGTCACAGAGGAGGACATCAAGAAGCTAAGGGAGGCTAGGTATCTGACCGCCGAAATCTCGCACAGGCTGCCTGCCCGAGGGCAGGTCATCCCCACTCCCTAACCCAACAAGAGTGTCGTATTTGTTTCCCACTTCCTTCTAGGGCTAGGCTTTAGTCTTGATCCCTTCATCAGAGGGCTCATGTTCTATTATGGGCTCGACTTCCACGATCTAGCTTCGGATTCCATTCTTCACATCTCGTCGTTTATCGTCATATGTGAGGCCTTCCTCCGCATCACCCCATACTTCGGCTTATGGCTCAAGACCTTTAATTTGAAGCCGAAGATGATCGATGGGCGACACGCAGAATGCGGAGGTGCCACAATAATCAAAGGCGTCGATGCACCATGGCCAAAGGGTTCCTTCCCGGAGATATCCAACTTATGGCAGCGGGAGTGGTTTTACATCACAGCTCCCTGAAGTACTAAGTGGGTGGTTGCCCCGGCCTTCCGTTCGAGCCCCCACCACAACTAGCGTCATGGGTCAACAAGGGCTAGACTGGGGGCCGGTTAATGACGTGCTGACATTGCAAAGTCGCATACGAGATCTCCTCAAGAGGGATGTCGGTCTCGTCAAAGTAATGCAAGTTATGCTAGTTCGGCGGGTCCTGCCATGCCAACGTCGATCTCTCCGTATGTGGGAGTTCAACCCGGAAGGACCGCAAACTATTCAGCAGTTCTTTGGTGTGACGCTCGAAGAGATGTATGGATTGTTCTTTGGATCATGAATAAAGTGTCCGGATACCACCGAGGATGCGGGTCTCAACTGTAATCGTCCAGATACCCAGGTAAGTATTTTCACGACCGAACACACTGTCTTTTCATTTGCCATAACATAATTCTGAAAGAATTGCTCTTGGCCAGGACTGGGTAAGAAAGGCAAAGATGATCAGGTGTTCGGCCCCCCTTCCCGAGGGCTCGCCAGATCCCGTACTAGCCAGGATGCTGGAGTGCGCGCCTTATCAAGTGCCCTCGGGGGAAGATAAAGGGAGAGACTAAAAAGCCGAAAGCGAGCCTCATGTATTACTCATTCAAACCGGGGGAATTAGTGCCTCCACGAAGGAGGATGATCGGGGAGAAGAATCTGAAATTCCCTCTCCCCAACGAAGGAAAAGGACCGCTCCCGAAGACTTGGAAACAAGGGTTTCCAAACGAGAGAAGAGACCCTTGCCAGGGGGCCCTGACCCGGAGGGCATTCCTTCCGCACAGTGCCCGCAAGGGGATCAGCCCTCCATCGAGCTATAAGTGAACAAAATTACTTTTGGTAAATATATTTTGTTTTGTCTCCGCGGATGATAACCGAGACATATGTCTTGCAGTCCGGATCGTAGCCCTTCCCGACAGAGTTCGTCTTCGGGGGATCTTCTTCCGGAGATGATGGAGAGCAAAACGCCTCCCCTTGTCTCCCCGCCTCCTGGTGCGGATGACCCTGAAGTGTCATCACAGAGGATTTCTCCTGATCCGCTGAGGCCAGAAGGTAACCCTTCGGCCACCCGAAGTCCAGAATATTCGGCTCCTAAGGGGAGCAATAGAAAGAGTCCGGGATTGTCCGGTGCGCAACCAGACGTACTGACGGGTCTTTTGGAGCGAGCGGCTATCTCAGAGGAGCATCATACTTTAATGGGTATGGTGGTTGAGAGGATCTCATCCGCCAAAAATGGGTTGCATGAAGCTTTTACGAGCCTGCTAAAAGGCTTTGAGGTATGCAAAGTAATGTAAAAAAATTGACGGTACCGCACACGCTAGGTGTGCTCTATGCAGGTAGTAGCCCCTGAGACTCTGGTTGCTGTCCCGAGGCGGCAAACAGAGGATCATAGTCCCAGGTATTGATCGCGCTGCTTTCATGTGCAGGCAGCGGATGGTCCGGTGGCTGGCCGGACTGCTGAATTGGCCGGACTAAGCCGGCAACTGGACGTGGCAGATGCTGACATTGCGCTTGTGAACAAGCAGCTTGACGAGGCACAGGGTATGTATTTTCGGGTGGTCAACAAGTATTAAGAGGAGCATGGTGCTAGTGTCAATAATATGTTTTGACTGCAGATGGAGCTGCCGCCGTGGAGACCCTTCGGGTGGAACTTGCCCGAGCCAAGGAACAAGCCAGGAGAAGTGATGGGCCGCCCTAAAGGCGGCCGAAGACTTAAGAGCCGAACAGGCTGCTCATCGCAAGAGCGAAGATGAAATAGCCAAGATGGTTGTTGAGCTGAAAGATGCCACCGGCCGATATGAGCTTCTTGAAAAGGAAAGCCAAGTGAGAGCGGCTGGCCTGAAGAGAGCCGTGGAGGCAGCCAAGGAAACCCGTTTTAAAATCAGAGCGGCAGAGGAGGAGCTCCGTCAAGCCGGAGATATCATGGCTGGGAAGCCCTTTTGTTGCGCACGAAGTTCGGAGATCTGAAGTATGCCCCTCTGGATCGATTATGGAGTGCTGCAGATGCGTATGCGGACCTGGCAATGAGTGCTGCTGATGCGACTGCGTTTTTCAAAGATCAAGAAGATCACGAAGTAGAGAAGTTGTTCTGGTCGCAGTTCAGTGCTCCGACGCGTCCGTTGTCTTAAATGAGCAAATGGCCGAGTGGGCTGAGCTCCATAGGTTGTCCGGGCTTGCCATGAGGTCTGTCGTGGATCATCTTTGGACGGAAGGAGCAAAGCCGAATAGTTATTTTGGTTTAGTGCAACGATTCCTTGGTGATGTGCAGCATATCGATGTCGTAAAGAGGTCGGCGTGCATAGAGGGTGCGTGGATGGCTCTTGCCCGTGTTAAGACATACTGGGCAGAGAAGGATGCCACCGCTATTGCACCCCCGGGTCCGGCCGTAGGCCAGGTCTCGGCTGAGCACTATTTAGAAGAAGTCCTAGAAGGCGCTCGTTTAATAGAGGCTTAGTGCTCGAAGAGTATCATGTTCGATTGACATGTATCCCCATTGTAAAAATAATATTATTTGAATTATACAGGCTGTATTTATTGCCTGAAGGTATTATGATGCCTCCTGTGCGGCCGTTTATGTAAGTATATAACCTGAAAGTTTGCAGTCGTCGGCTTCAGCCCCCACGCACATAATGCGGGGGTGTTCGGAAAAGCGCGTATTCACACTTGATCCAACGTCTTGGTCCATGAAGAAGGTGATAGCGCGACGAACAAGGCAATTGGACTATATTGCTTTAACACTTTCACTTAGCCATAGGAGTTTGACAGTGGGGCTACTATATAGCCCCTGGTACTTCCGCACTTATCCGAATACGGTGCGCGTACATACATGACCGGGAAACTGCTACATCTTGAGCTTGTGTTGGTTTTCCCCGAAGAGGAAGGGATGATGCAGCAAAGTAGCGTAAGTATTTCCCTCAGTTTTTGAGAACCAAGGTATCAATCCAGTAGGAGCCCACGCTCAAGTCCCTCGTACCTGCACAAAGTGATAGCTACTCGCAACCAACGCGATTAGGGGTTGTCAAGCCCTTCACGGTCACTTACGAGAGTGAGATCTGATAGATAGAATATTTTTGGTATTTTTGATATAAAGATGCAAAGTAAAAAGTAAAAGCAAAGTAAATAGCAAAATAATATAAAAGTGATGGAGATTGATATGATGAGAATAGACCCGGGGGCCATAGGTTTCACTAGTGGCTTCTCTCAAGAGCATAAGTATTCTACGGTGGGTGAACAAATTACTGTTGAGTAATTGATAGAATTGAGCATAATTATGAGAATATCTAGGCATGATCATGTATATAGGCATCACGTCCATGACAAGTAGATCGAAATGATTTTGCATCTACTACTATTACTCCACTCATCGATCGCTATCCAGCATGCATCTAGAGTATTATGTTAAAAATAGAGTAACGCCTTAAGAAAGATGACATGATGTAGAGAGATAAATTCATGCAATATGAAATAAACCCCATCTTGTTATCCTCGATGGCAACGATACAATACGTGCCTTGCTGCCCCTTCTGTCACTGGGTAAGGACACCGCAAGATCGAACCCAAAGCTAAGCACTTCTCCCATGGCAAGAACTACCAATCTAGTTGGCCAAACCAAACGGATAATTCAAAGAGACTTGCAAAGATAACCAATCATACATAAAAGAATTCAGAGAAGATTCAAATATTATTCATAGATAGACTTGATCATAAACCCACAATTCATCGGTCTCAACAAACACACCGCAAAAAGAAGATTACGTCGAATAGATCTCCACAAGAGAGGGGGAGAACTTTGTATTGAGATTCAAAGAGAGAGAAGAAGCCATCTAGCTACTAACTATGGACCCGAAGGTCTGAGGTAAACTACCCACACTTCATCGGAGGGGCTAGGATGATGTAGAAGCCCTCCGTGATGACGTCCCTCTTCCGGCGGAGCTCCGGAACAGGCCCCAAGATGGGATCTCGTGGATACAGAAAGTTGCGGCGGTGGAATTAGGTTTTTGGCTCCTGTTCTGATCGTTTGGGGGTATGTGTGTATATATAGGAGGAAGGAGTACGTCGGTGGAGCACCGACGGGCCCATGAGGCAGGGTGCGTGCCCTAAGGGGTGCGCCCCCCACCCTCGTGACCACCTCTTTGATCCCTTGCAGTAGGGTCCAAGTCTCCTGGATCACGTTCGGTGAGAAAATCACGTTTCCGAAGATTTTATTCCGTTTGGACTCCGTTTGATATTCTGTTTATCCGAAACACTGAAATAGGCAAAAAACAGCAATTTTGGGTCGGGCCTCCTGTTAATAGGTTAGTCCCAAAAATAATATAAAAGTGGAAAATAAAGCCCAATATAGTCCAAAACAATAGATAATATAGCATGGAGCAATCAAAAATTATAGATACGTTGGAGACGTATTAGGCATCCCCAAGCTTAATTCCTGCTCATCCTCGAGTAGGTAAATGATAAAAAAAGAAATTTTGATGCGGAGTGCTACTTGGCATAATTTCAATGCAAATCTTCTTAATTGTGGTATGAATATTCAGATTAGAAAGATTCAAGACAAAAGTTTATATTGACATAGGAAATAATAATACTTCAAGCATACTAACAAAGCAATTATGTCTTCTGCCAAAGAAAGTTATCCCTACAAAATCATATAGTCTGGCTATGCTCCATCTTCCCCACACAATGTATTTAAATCATGCACAACCCCGACGACAAGACAAGCAGTTGTTTCATACTCTAACTTTTTCAATCTTCACGCAATACATGAGCGTGAGCCATGGATATAGCACTATAGGTGGAAAAGAATGGTGGTTGTGGAGAAGACAAAAAGGAGAAGATAGTCTCACATCGACTAGGCGTATCAACGGGCTATGGAGATTCCCATCAATAGATATCAATGTGAGTGAGTAGGGATTGCCATGCAATGGATGCACTAGAGCTATAAATGTATGAAAGCTCAACAAAAGAAACTAGTGGGTGTGCATCCAACTTGCTTGCTCACGAAGACCTGGGGCAATTTGAGGAAGCCCATCATTGGAATATACAAGCCAAGTTCTATAACGTAAAATTCCCACTAGTATATGAAAGTGACAACATATGAGACTCTCTATATGAAGAACATGATGCTACTTTGAAGCACAATATATGAGACTCGCTATATCATGGTGCTACTTTGAAGCACAAGTGTGGAAAAAGGATAGTAGCATTGCCCCTTTTTATTTATTTATATTTTTTGGGGCCTTCTTTTTTTCTTTGGCCTTTCCCTCTTTTTTGGGACATTGCTCTATTGAATGATGATCATCACACTTCTATTTATTTACAACTCAATGATTACAACTCGATACTAAAACAAAGTATGACTCTATATGAATGCCTCCGGCGGTGTACCGGGATATGCAATGAATCACGAGTGACAAGTATGAAAGAATTATGAACGGTGGCTTTGCTAGAAATACTATGTCAACTACATGATCATGCTAAGCAATATGACAATGATGGATGTGTCATGATGAACTGGATGGTGGAAAGTTGCATGGCAATATATCTCGGAATGGCTATGGAAATGCCATAATAGGTAGGTATGGTGGCTGTTTTGAGGAAGGTATATGGTAGGTGTATGATACCGGCGAAAGTTGCGCGGTATTAGAGAGGCTAGCAAGGGTGGAAGGGTGGGAGTGCGTATAATCCATGGACTCAACATTAGTCATAAAGAACTCATATAATTATTGCAAAAATTTAGAAGTTATCAAAGCAAAGTATTACGTGCATGCTCCTAGGGGGATAGATTGGTAGGAAAAGACCATCGCTCGTCCCCGACCGCCACTCATAAGGAAGATAATCAATAAATAAATCATGCTCCGACTTCATCACATAACGGTTCACCATACGTGCATGCTACGGGAATCACAAACTTCAACACAAGTATTCTTTAAATTCACAACTACTCAACTAGCATAACTTTAATATTATCACCTCCATATCTCAAAACAATTATCATGCTTCAATCTTTTCTTAGTATTCAACAAACTCAAAAGAAAGTTTCACAAATCTTGAATACCAAGCATATTATTATTAGGCAAATTACCATGCTATTAAGAGACTCTCAAATTAATTTAAGTGAAGCATGAGAGATCAATAGTTTCTTTAAAACGAATCCACCACCGTGCTCTAAAAGATCTAAGTGAAGCACATAGAGCAAAATTATCTAGCTCAAAGGATATAAGTGAAGCACATAGAGCAAAATTATCTAGCTCAAAGGATATAAGTGAAGCACATAGAGCAAAATTATCTAGCTCAAAGGATATAAGTGAAGCACATAGAGCAAAATTATCTAGCTCAAAGGATATAAGTGAAGCACATAGAGCAAAATTATCTAGCTCAAAAGATATAAGTGAAGCACATAGAGCAAAATTATCTAGCTCAAAGGATATAAGTGAAGCACATAGAGTATTCTATCAAATTTTAGTTCATGTATGGCTCTCTCAAAAGGTGTGTACAGCAAGGATGATTGTGTCATACTAACAAACAAAGACACAAATAATACAATATGCTCCAAGCAAAACACATATCATGTTGGTGAATAAAAATATAGCTCCAAGTAAATTACCGATGGAAGTGGACGAAAAGAGGGGATGCCTTCCGGGGCATCCCCAAGCTTTGAATTTTTGGTGTACTTGGATTATCTTGGGGTGCCATGGGCATCCCCAAGCTTAGGCTCTTGCCACTCCTTGTTCCATGATCCATCAAAATAATTCACCCAAAACTTGAAAACTTCACAACACAAAACTCAAAATAGAAAAATTGTAAGCTCCGTTAGCGAAAGAAAACAAAAGACCACTTAAAGGTACTGTAATGAACTCATTATTTAATATATTGGTGTTAAACCTACTGTATTCCAAATTCTCTATGGATTATAAACTATTTTACTAGCCATAGATTCATCAAAATAGGCAAACAACACACAAAAAACAGAATTTTTCAAAAACAGAACAGTCTGTAGTAATCTGTATCTAGCGCAAGATCTGGAACCCCAAAAATTCTAAAATAAATTTATGGACGTGAGGCATTTATCTATTAATCATCTTCAAAAAGAATTAACTAAATAGAGCTCTTCAAATAAAAATGACAGCAGTTCTCGTGAGCGCTAAAGTTTCTGTTTTTACAGCAAGTTCAACAAGACTTTCCCCAAGTCTTCCCAACGGTTCTACTTGGCACAAACATTAATTAAACACAAAAAACACAACCAAAACAGAGGCTAAATAATTTATTTATTACTAAACAGGAGCAAAAATCAAGGAATAAAAATAAAGTTGGGTTGCCTCCCAACAAGCGCTATCGTTTAACGCCCCTAGCTAGGCATAACGAGCAAGAATAGATCTAGGTATTGCCATCTTTGGTAGGCAATCCATAAGTGGATCTCATGATAGTTTCATATGGTAATTTTATTTTCTTTCTTGGAAAGTGTTCCATGCCCTTTTTAATGGAAATTGAAATCTAATATTCCCTTCCTTTATATCAATAATCGCACCAACCGTTCTAAGGAAAGGTCTACCAAGAATAATAGGGCAAGAAGGATTGCAATCCATATCAAGAACAATGAAATCTATGGGCACATAATTCTTATTTGCAACAATAAGAACATCATTAATTCTTCCCATAGGTTTCTTAATATTGGAATCCGCAAGATGCAAGTTTAGAGAGCAATCAGCAAAATTACGGAAATCTAGTAAATCACACAAAGTCTTGGGAATAGTAGAGACACTAGTACCCAAATCACAAAAAGCATAAAACTCATGATCTTTAATTTAATTTTAATAGTTGGTTCCCACTCATCATAGAGTTTTCTAGGGATAGAAACTTTCAACTCAAGTTTTCCTTCATAAGATTGCATCAAGGCATCAACAATATGTTCGGTGAAGGCTTTATTTCGACTATAAGCATGTGGAGAATTTAGCACGGATTGCAACAAGGAAATACAATCAATCAAAGAGCAATTTTCATAATTAAATTCCTTGAAATCCAATATAGTGGGTTTAGCAACATCTAGATTTTTATTTCTTTCCATCCCACTTTCATCAATTTCATCATTAAGATCTAAACACTCCGAATTTTTAGAACGCCTTCTAGGTAAAGGAAGATCATATTCAGTTTCATCAAGATTCATATTGCAAAATAAAGATTTAATAGGAGACACATCAATAACTTTTAGATCTTCATCTTGATTTTCATAGGAATTAGAAGAACACGCTTTAATAAAGGCATCTTTGGAAGCACGCATCCTAGCGGTTCTTTCTTTACACTCATCAATTGAAATTCTCATGGATTTTAGAGACTCATTAATATCATGCTTAGGTGGAAAAGATCTAAGTTTCAAAGCATCAACATCAAGAGCAATTCTATCAATGTTCCTAGCCAAATCATCAATCTTAAGCAATTTTTCTTCAATCATAGCATTAAAAACAATTTGTGAAGAATTAAATTCTTTAATATTAGATTCAAAATCAGAGGGCATCTTATTATAATTTCCATAAGAGTTGTTGTAGGAATTCCATAATTATTAGGAGGATTACTAGGATATGGCCTAGGATTAAAATTCCCTCTATAAGTGTTGTTACCAAAATTATTCCTACCAACAAAATTCACATCCATAGATTCATTGTTATTCTCAGTCAAAGTAGACAAAGGCATATCATTAGGATCAGAAGAAACACTCTTAGTAGCAAATAATTTCATAAGTTCATCCATCTTTCCACTCAACACATTAATTTCTTCTATCGCATGCACTTTTTTATTATAAGTTCTTTCAGTATGCCATTGAGAATAATTAACCATAATATTATCTAGGAGTTTAGTAGCATCTCCTAAAGTGATTTCCATAAAAGTTCCTCCCGCGGCCAAATCTAAAAGATTCCTAGAAGCAAAATTCAGTCCGGCATAAATTTTTTGTATAATCATCCACAAATTCAAACCATGAGTAGGGCAATTACGTATCATTAATTTCATTCTCTCCCAAGCTTGTGCAACATGTTCATGATCAAGTTGTTTAAAGTTCATTATATCGTTTCTAAGAGAGATGATCTTAGCGGGAGGAAAATACTTAGTAAAACATCTTTGCATTTGTTCCATGAATCAATACTATTCTTAGGCAAAGACGAAAACCAAGCTTTAGCACGAACTCTAAGCGAAAAAGGAAATAGCTTCAATTTAACGACATCATTATTGACATCTTTTTTCTTTTGCATATCACATAAATCAACGAAGCTATTCAGATGAGTAGCGGCATCTTCACTAGGAAAGCCGGCGAATTGATCTTTCATAACAAGATTCAACAAAGCAGTATTAATTTCACAAGATTCAGCATTGGTAAGAGGAGCAATCGGAGTGCTAAGGAAATCATTATTATTGGTATTGGTGAAGTCACACAATTTGGTAGTATCTTGAGCCATCGCGACAAACAAGCAATCTAACACACGAGCAAACAAAAAGCAAGCGGACAAAAGAGGCAAATAGAGAGGGAGGATAGAGAGAGAGAGGGCGAATAAAATGGCAAGGGTGAATTGGGGGGAGAGGAAAACGAGAGGCAAATGGCAAATAATGTAATGCGAGAGATAGGGATTGTGATGGGTACTTGGTATATTGACTTTTTGCGTAGACTCCCCGGCAACGACGCCAGAAATCCTTCTTGCTACGTCTTGAGCTTGCGTTGGTTTTCCCCGAAGAGGAAGGGATGATGCAGCAGAGTAGCGTAAGTATTTCCCTCAGTTTTTGAGAACCAAGGTATCAATCCAGTAGGAGCCCACACTCAAGTCCCTCGTACCTGCACAAAGAGATAGCTACTCGCAACCAACGCCCTTTACGGTCACTTACGAGAGTGAGATCTGATAGATAGAATATTTTTGATATTTTTGATATAAAGATGCAAAGTAAAAAGTAAAAGCAAAGTAAATAGCAAAATAATATAAAAGTGATGGATATTGATATGATGAGAATATACCCGGGGGCCATAGGTTTCACTAGTGGCTTCTCTCAAGAGCATAAGTATTCTACGGTGGGTGAACAAATTACTGTTGAGCAATTGATAGAATTGAGCATAATTATGAGAATATCTAGGCATGATCATGTATATAGGCATCACGTCCGTGAGAAGTAGATCGAAACGATTCTGCATCTACTACTATTACTCCACTCATCGACCGCTATCCAGCATGCATCTAGAGTATTAAGTTAAAAACAGAGTAACGCCTTAAGAAAGATGACATGATGTAGAGAGATAAATTCATGCAATATGAAATAAACCCCATCTTGTTATCCTCGATGGCGACGATACAATACATGCCTTGCTGCCGCTTCTGTCACTAGGTAAGGACACCGCAAGATCGAACCCAAAGCTAAGCACTTCTCACATGGCAAGTACTACCAATCTAGTTGGCCAAACCAAACGGATAATTCGAAGAGACTTGCAAAGATAACCAATCATACATAAAAGAATTCAGAGAAGATTCAAATATTATTCATAGATAGACTTGATCATAAACCCACAATTCATCGGTCTCAACAAACACACCGCAAAAAGAAGATTACATCGAATAGATCTCCACAAGAGAGGGGGAGAACTTTGTATTGAGATTCAAAGAGAGAGAAGAAGCCATCTAGCTACTAACTATGGACCCGAAGGTCTGAGGTAAACTACTCACACTTCATCGGAGGGGCTAGGATGATGTAGAAAAGCCCTCCGTGATGACGGCCCTCTTCCGACGGAGCTCCGGAACAGGCCCCAAGATGGGATCTCATGGATACAGAAAGTTGCGGCGGTGGAATTAGGTTTTTGGCTCCTGTTCCGATCATTTGGGGGTACGTGTGTATATATAGGAGGAAGGAGTACGTCGGTGGAGCACCGAGGGGCCCACGAGGCAGGGGGGCGCGCCCTAAGGGGGGCACCCCCGTGACCACCTCTTTGATCCCTTGCAGTAGGGTCCAAGTCTCATGGATCACATTCGGTGAGAAAATCACATTTCCGAAGATTTTATTCCGTTTGGACTCCGTTTGATATTCTCTTTATCCGAAAGACTGAAATAGGTAAAAAAACAGCAATTCTGGGTTGGGCCTCCGGTTAATAGGTTAGTCCCAAAAATAATATAAAAGTGGAAAATAAAGCCCAATATAGTCCAAAACAATAGATAATATAGCATGGAGCAATAAAAAATTATATATACATTGGAGACGTATCAGAAACCGGTCTTTCGTTAATGCGGAGGAATCACAATGATTCCGCTGAGTCATCGAGTGGTTGACCAGTCTCGCGCTTTATCATGATAGTCAGTTTTCGGCTTTCTCTACTGAGGTGCTCATCCAGATGAACCAGGGCACAATCGCAGTAGTTCTCCTGGTGCCACCTTAGCCGATAGAGCGGAACGTAAGGTAGCAAAGCACGGGAGCCAGGCAAACCCAACATTTGACCAAAGACATGATTCGAAGCTGATGCATATAAGGCCAAACTCGCGACGCCGAACACTCCCTAAGGTATTCGGACTTTACAACATATACTGGGCGGAGCAAAGCCCTTGATAATGAACCCTGAATTTCCAGGTACGTGCATCAGTCTGACGTGGTGAAAATGCCAATAACGTCAGCATCCCTCTCGGTTGTGCTAAGTATCCGGAGGGCATGAAGCAACAAGAGACAGTGAGACAGGTTTACACAGGGTCTTAATCTAAAAAGAAACCTTTGAGCGGGGCCCTACTGCACGTCTGCTCCTGTGTCTCCGTTGTGCCGTGTCCTGGAAGGGTGTAGCACGATTCTCATCTGCAAGAGATAAAAAACCTAGGTGAAAGTCTACATGCGGAAAATTGGTTATTCTTAATAGACCATTGAAATTCAATCTAAGTAAGGTCAAACCGAACTATAGTCCTTTTTACATGCGGGAAGCCCCTAGCGCCACCTATGGGGGTATATCCATCGACCCAATCTCGGGTTTGTCTGAACTTTTACAGCGAGGGGTGCGCCGGACTCGTCTAGCCGTGTCCGCGGTCTTGATGACTGATCATTTATTTTGGTTGGAGGGGTCATTCAGTGTTCGGCTGCGAAAGCCGCCGTACACTCCTCCGCATGTAAGGAACGCTCTGAGTTTCCGCTAACTATGATGATGCCACATGGACCAGGCATCTTAAGCTTAAGATAAGCATAGTGCAGTATTGCATTAAAATGAGCGAAGGCTGTTCTTCCGAGTAGTGCTTGATAGCCGCTTCAGAATGGAGCGATGTCGAAGGTTAATTCTTCGCATCGGAAGTTGTCGGGAGAACCGAATACAACCTCTAGTACTATAGAGCCCGTGCAGCGGGCCTCTGGGCCTGGTACTACTCCTTTAAAGGTAGAATCGCTTTGGTTGATTCTTGTTGGGTCTATCCCCATTTTGCGGACTGTGTCTTGATATATCAGATTAAGACTACTGCCGCCGTCCATAAGGACTCGGGTGAGATGGTATCCGTCAATTATTGGGTCTAGTACCAAGGCAGCCGATCCTCCGTGCCGGATACTAGTCGGGTGATCCCAGCGATCGAAAGTGATTGGGCAGGCCGGCCAAGGGTTGAACTTGGGGGTAACAAGCTCTACGGTGCATACGTCTCGGAGTGCGCGTGTGCTCCTCCTCTTCGTTACGTGAATCATGTTCAGTGTTTTGACTTCTGGTGGGAATTTTTTCTATCCCCCAGTGTTTTGTTGGTGAGGCTCATCCTCGTCTTCACTTGGTGTCTCCCTCCCCTTGTGTTCGGCGTTTAGCTTGCCAGCCTGCTTGAAGACCCAGCATTCTCTGTTGGTGTGATTTGCAGGTTTATCAGAGTTTCCGTGAATCTGACATAATCGGTCCAGAATCTTGTTTAGGCTGGATGGTCCATCTCTGCTGCCCTTGAATGGCTTTTTCCGTTGATCGGGTTGAGAGCCCCTGAATCCGGCATTTACCGCTGTGTTGCCTGGCTTGTCTTTGTTGCTTCGACGCTTGCTTTTATTGCGTCGTGGTTTTCCATTGCCATCCCTGACTTCGGATGTGCTTGGGTCGCTGGTGCCGCTTCAGGCCAGCCAACTATCCTCGCCCGCGTAAAAGCGGGTCATAAGGCTTGTTAGGGCTGCCATTGTCCTTGGTTTTTCCTGGCCGAGGTGTCTGGCAAGCCATTCGTCCCGGACACTATATTTGAAAGCCGCTAAGGCTTCGGCGTCCGGGCAATCGCCAATCTGATTCTTCTTAGTGAGGAATCTGTTCCAAAGCTTTCAGGCTGACTTTCCGGGTTGTTGAATTATGTGACTTAAATCATCTGCATCTGGAGGTCGGACAAAGGTCCCTTGAAAATTAGCCCTGAAAGCGTCCTCGAGCTCTTCCCACCTTCCAATTGAGTTTTCAGGGAGGCTTTTCAACCAATGCCTAGCTGGTCCTTTCAACTTTAAGGGCAAGTATTTGATGGCGTGGAGATCATCTCCACGAGCCATGTGGATGTGAAGGATAAAGTCCTCAATCCAGACCCCAGGGTATGTTGCTCTGTCGTATGACTCTATGTTCACGGGTTTGAATCCTTCTGGGAATTCATGATCCAGTACCTCGACGGTGAAGCATAGGGGGTGCGTGGGCACCCCTGTATTTGGGTGTGTCTGACGGTTGTAGTGTTCGGTTTTGATTCCGAACTATTTTTCTGTCAGTATAGTCATTTGGGTGGTGATGATTCTGTGCCGGAACACACTTCCTAGGTCCGTAAATGAACCTGGTCAAACCAGCTTTTTGTGTAGGTCCTCACGTAGGTCGTGTGCTGACTTGTGTACATCATCATTGGCCGCCACGTTGCAACCACGGGGAGGCCGGTCCGGTTGATCGACCATTTTATTTTCCGGCTGAGTGGGCTCTAAGGCCTTGTCATTGAATTCAGGAAACAACTTGCGCTTTGGATAGCTTTTTGTGTGGCGATTACTGCCGTACTTTTCTTCCGTGTCAAGCACTTTATTCCATCTGCTGTTGAGCGTATCCTGCGCGGTCTTAAGTCTTTGCTTCTGCTTCTTCAGGCTCCGCGCGGTTTCAATGAACCTTTTATGAAGGTTCTCTTGTTCCAAGTGTCTTTCAGGGATGATGTGTGCATCGTCGTCCGGACTATTCATGTCTCCAGAGACAGGTTGATGAGTTTTACCCTCGGGGTCGTCGTGACCGGACAGCGGCTCCGTACTATGTTCGCCGTCTGCTAGTTCACCCTGCTCCACCGCTGGGTTCATGTGGTCGTTGTCTCCTTTGGGGTCGACCGGGGTGTTACTCCTTCTTGCACTGTTATCGCTGTTTTGCCGGGGCGGGATTAGCGGCGCTTACGTCGTCGCTTTGGTTGCTTCTCGAGGGAATTGTCCTTCGCTGCTTCCTCCCGTTCCTCGTCATCATTTTCTTTGGGTGTATCCACCATGTATATATCATGTGATGAAGTGGCAGTCCAGCACCCGGCGGGCGGTGGTTCCCGTTCATCTCCCGCATCGTCGTCCATACCGTTGATGTCTTCAGAGCCGAAATCAAGCATGTCGGTTAAGTCGTCGACAGTGGCTATTAAGTGCGTGGTGGGTGGGGAACGAATTTCTTCGTCGTCCGCTTCCCACTCGAGCCGAACACAGTTCGACCAAGGGCCTCCTGACAAGGAGAGAGACCTTAATGAATTTAGCACATCGCCCAAGGACGAGTGCTGAAAGATATCCGTGGAGGGAAACTCCGTGATCGGCGCCCAATCAGATTTGATAGGTACGGACGCAGGCGGTTCGAAGACCGTGGCCGGGGGCGCATCCAAAGGTCCGGCAACACAGGTCTCGTAGGAGGTGAAGTCAGTATTCGGCTCTATCGCCGCTAGGTGTGCAGCCTCCGGGGCAGGGTCCATCCACCCGTCCTCGGACGGCGCGATCTGCTCTGGATCAAGGGTCGGAGTCGCCATAGGTGCGATCTCCCGAACACTGTCCGGCGGCAGAGCTAAGTCATGCCCGTCGTGACTGTGCGGCGCACCTGACGCGGGCTTGAATCCCTCGAAGATCAAGTCTCCGCGGATGTCGGCAGTATAGTTCAAACTTCCAGACATGACCTGATGGCCAGGGGCGTAGCTCTCGATCTGCTCCAGATGGCCAAGCGAGTTGGCCTGCAGTGCGAAGCCTCCGGATACGAAGATCTGTCCAGGGAGAAAAACCTCACCTTGGATCGCATCGTTGCCGATGATCGAAGGAGCCATCAAGCCTTATGGTGACGACACAGTGGAACTCTCAATGAAAGCACCAATGTCGGTGTCAAAACCAGCGGATCTCGAGTAGGGGGTCCCGAACTGTGCGTCTAAGGCAGATGGTAACAGGAGGCGGGGGACACAATGTTTACCCAGGTTCGGGCCCTCTTGATAGAGGTAATACCCTACTTCCTACTTGATTGATCTTGATGATATGAGTATTACAAGAGTTGATCTACCACGAGATCGGAGAGGCTAAACCCTAGAAGCTAGCCTATGGTATGATTGTTGTTGTCCTACGGACTAAAATCCTCCGGTTTATATAGACACCGGAGGGGGCTAGGGTTACACAGAGTCAGTTACAAGGGAGGAGATCTACATATCCAAATTGCGAAGCTTGCCTTCCACGCAAAGGAGAGTCCCACCCGGACACGGGACGAAGTCTTCAATCTTGTATCTTCATAGTCCAACAGTCCGGCCAAGGGATATAGTCCGGCTGTCCGAGGACCCCCTAATCCAGGACTCCCTCATTCAACTTGCGGATTCCCGAGGTGACATTGGGGTAATCTACGCATAGGGGTTGATGCACTTTCTTGTCTTTGTTTATCCGGTGGAAATCTTGGGGCACTCTTTGAGGTTCCTTGTGTTGGATTGAGTATTATGAATCTGAAATTATTTGGTGTTATTTTAGTACGAACTCTTGGATAGATCGATCGGAAAGAATAGCTTCAAGGTGGTTTCGTACCCTACAAAGAATTTCTTCTTATGTTCTCCGCTAGATAGGAACTTTGGAGTGATTCTTCATCGCACGTTGAGGGTTGGTTATATGATCCAATTATATTAGCATTGTTGAGAGATTGCACTAGCGAAAGTACGGACCCTAGGCCTCATTTTCAAGCATTGCAATACCATCTTTGTGCCCATTTACTATTTGCTACCTTGCTGTTTTTATTTATTCAGATTATAAAAATATATTTCTATCATCCATATTATACTTTTATCACCATGTCTTCGCCGAACTAGTGCGCCTATACAATTTTCTATTGTATTGGGTGTGTTTGGGACACAAGAGACTTTTTATTATTTGGTTGCAGGGTTGTTTGAGAGAGACCATCTTCATCCTACACATCCCACAGATTGATAAACCTTAGGTCATCCACTTGAGGGGAAATTGCTACTGTTCTATAAAACTCTACGCTTGGAGGCCCAACATAAGTCTACAAGAACAAGTTGCATAGTAGACATCAAGCTCTTTTTTGGCGTTGTTGCCGGGGAGGTGAGTGCTTGAAGGTATATCTTTAGATCTTGCAATCGAACCTTTTAGTTTCTTGTTTTATCACTAGTTTGGTTTGTAAAAGAAAACTACAAAAAATGGAATTGAGGTTGCATCATATTATTCATCTTTAGAATGTATTTCGTGAAAATGATGGAAAGGAAAATTGTGCTCAATTTATAGAATAAGAATTCAATAGAATGTTTGGTATAAATGATGAGCATGATTGCAATGTTGTTAGTATGAATTCTTTGAATATCCATGATGCTAATGATATGCAAAGCCATAAGCTTGGGGATTCTATGTTTGATGAAGATGATATTTTTAGTCCCCCAAGATTTGATGTGCAAATTTGTTATAATGATTGCATGCCTCCTATTTATGATGATTATAATGATGAAAGTGGATTTGGAGAGGTCATTGCTACCTCTTGAGCATGCGTTGGTTTTCCCTTTAAGAGGAAAGGGTGATGCAGCAAAGTAGCGTAAGTATTTCCCTCAGATTTTGAGAACCAAGGTATCAATCCAGTAGGAGACAACACACAAGTCACCTAGTACCTGCACAAACAATCAAGAACCTCGTAACCAACGCGATAAAGGGGTTGTCAATCCCTTCACGGTCACTCGCGAAAGTGAGATCTGATAGAGATAATAAGATAAATATTTTTGGTATTTTTTTGTATAGATTGGAAAGTAAAGATTGTAAAATAGTAAACGAGATGTGATAATAAAAGAGATGCAATATAATAAGAAAGAGACCCAGGGGCCATAGGTTTCACTAGTGGTTTCTCTCATGATAGCATGTATTACGGTGGGTGAACAAATTACTGCCGAGCAATTGATAGAAAAGTGCATAGTTATGAAGATATCTAAGGCAATGATCACGAATATAGGCATCACGTCTGTGTCAAGTAGATCGAAATGATTCTGCATCTACTACTATTACTCCACACATCGACCACTATCCGACATGCATCTAGAGTATTAAGATCATAAGAACAGAGCAACGCATTAAGCAAGATGACATGATGTAGAGGGATAAACTCAAGCAATATGACATAAAACCCATCTTTTTATCCTCGATGGACACAATACAATACGTGCCTTGCTGCCCCTACTATCACTAGGAAAGGACACCACAAGATTGAACCCAAAGCTAAGCACTTCTCCCATTGCAAGAAAGATCAATCTAGTAGGCCAAACTAAACCGATAATTCTAAGAGACTTGCAAAGATATCAAATCATGCATATAAGAATTCAGAGAAGAACCAAATAATATTCATAGATAATCAAGTTCATAAACCCAAAATTCATCGAATCTCGACAAACACACCGCAAAAGAGTATTACATCGAATAAATCTCCAAGAACATCGAGGAGAACTTTGTATTGAAGATCAAAGAGAGACACGAAGCCATCTAGCTAATAACTATGGACTCGAAGGTCTGTGGTAAACTACTCACGCTTCATTGGAGAGGCTATGGTGTTGATGTAGAAGCCCTTTGTGATCGATTCCCCCTCCGGCAGATCGCCAGAAAAGGCCCCCAGATGAGATCTCACGGGTACAGAAGGTTGCGGCAGTGGAAAAGTGGTTTCGTGGCTCCCCTTGATGTTTCTAGGGTATAAGAGTATATATATGCGAAAGAAGTACGTCAGTGGAGCTCCATGGGGCCCACGAGGGTGGGGGCGTGCCTACCCCCCTGGGCGTGCCCTCCTATCTCGTGGCCACCTCACGGAGTCCAGACTTCCACTCCAAGTCTCCTGGTTTGCTTTCGGTCCAAGAAAGATCATCGTGAAGGTTTCATTCTGTTTGGATTCCGTTTGGTATTCCTTTTCTGCGAAATACTGAAATAGGCACAAAAAAAACAATGGCACTGGGCCTCCGGTTAATAGGTTAGTCCCAAAAATAATATAAAAGAGCATATTAAAGCCCATTAAACATCCAAAACAGATAATATAATATCATGGAACAATCAAAAATTATAGATATGTTGGAGACGTATCAAGCATCCCCAAGCTTAATTCCTGCTCGTCCTCGAGTAGGTAAATGATAAAAACAGAATTTTTGATGTGGAATGCTACCTAACATATTTATCTATGTAATTTTCTTTATTGCGACATGAATGTTCAGATCCAAAAGATTCAAGAAAAAAGTTTAATATTGACATAAAAATAATAATACTTCAAGCATACTAAAAAGTAATTGTGTCCTCTCAAAATAACATGGCCAAAGAAAGTTCATCCCCACAAAATCATATAGTTTGGTCATGCTCCATCTTCGTCACACAAAATATTCAAATCATGCACAACCGTGATGACAAGCCTAGCAATTGTTTCATACTTTAGTAATCTCAAAATTTTCCAACTTTCACGCAATACATGAGCGTGAGCCATGGACATAGCACTATTGGTGGAATAGAGTGGTGGTTGTGGAGAAGACAAAAAGGAGGAAGATGGTCTCACATCAACTAGGCATATCAATAGGCTATGGAGATGCCCATCAACAGATATCAATGTGAGTGAGTAGGGATTGCCATGCAACGAATGCACTAGAGCTATAAATGTATGAAAGCTCAACAAAAGAAACTAAGTGGGTGTGCATCCAACTTGCTTGCTCACGAAGACCTGGGGCATTTGTGGAAGCCCATCGTTGGAATATACAATCCAAGTTCTATAATGAAAATTTCCCACTAGTATATGAAAGTGACAAAATGAGAGACTCTCTATCATGAAGATCATGGTGCTACTTTGAAGCACAAGTGCGGAAAAAGGATAGTAGCATTGTCCCTTCTCTCTTTTTCTCTCATTTTTTTCTTTTCTCCTCCTTTTTGGACTTCTCCTTTTTTATTTGGCCTTTTTTTATTTCCTCACATGGTACAATGCTCTAATAATGATGATCATCACACTTCTATTCATTTACAACTCAAAGATTAGAACTTGATACTTAGAACAAAAATATGACTCTATATGTGTGACTCCATTGATGTACCGAGATTTGCAATGAATCAAGAGTGACATGTATGAAAAATTATGAATGGTGGCTTTACCACAAATACGATGTCAACTACATGATCATGCAAGGCAATATGGCATTGATGGAGCGTGTCATAATAAATGGAACGGTGGAAAGTTGCATGGCAATATATCTCAGAATGGCTATGGAAATGCCATAATAGGTAGGTATGGTGGCTGTTTTGAGGAAGATAAATGGTGGGTTTATTGTACCGGAGAAAGTTGCACGGTACTGGAGAGGCTAGCAATGGTGGAAGGGTGAGAGTGCGTATAATCCATGGACTCAACATTAGTCATAAAGAACTCACATACTTATTGCAAAAATATACAAGTCATCAAAAACCAAGCACTATGTGCATGCTCCTAGGGGGATAGATTGGAAGGAAAAGACCATGGCTCGTCCCCGACCGCCACTCATAAGGAAGGCAATCAAAGAAATACCTCATGCTTTAAATTTGTTACACAACGGTTACCATACGTGCATGCTACAAGACTTGCAAACCTCAACACAAGTATTTCTCAAATTCACAACTAATCAACTAGCATGACTCTAATATCACCATCCTCATGTCTCAAAACAATCATCAAGTATCAAACTTCTCCTACTATTCAACGCACTTTATATGAAAGTTTTTATTATACCCATCTTGGATGCCCATCATATTAGGACTAATTTTATAGCCAAAGAACCATGCTGTTCTAAAAGACTCTCAAAATAATATAAGTGAATCATGAGAGATCAATAATTTCTATAAAATAAAACCACCACCGTGCTCTAAACAGATATAGGTGAAGCACTAGAGCAAAATTGTATAGCTCAAAAGATATATAAGTGAAGCACATAGAGTATTCTAATAAATTCCGATTCATGTGTGTCTCTCCCAAAAGGTGTGTACAGCAAGGATGATTGTGGTAAAATAAAAAGCAAAGACTCAAATCATACAAGACACTCCAAGAAAAACACATAACATGTGGTGAATAAAAATATAGCCTCAAGTAAAGTTACCGATAGACGAAGACGAAAGAGGGGATGCCTTCCGGGGCATCCCCAAGCTTAGGCTTTTGGTTGTCCTTGAATTTTACCTTGGGGTACCTTGGGCATCCCCAAGCTTAGGCTCTTTCCACTCCTTGTTCCAAAATCCATCAGATCTTTACCCAAAAACTTGAAAACTTCGCAACACAAAATTCAACAAAAAATCTCGTGAGCTCCGTTAGTATAAGAAAATAAACCACCACTTTAAGGTACTGTAATTAACTCATTCTTTATTTATATTGGTGTTAAACCTACTGTATTCCAACTTCTCTATGGTTCATACCCCCCCCCCCGATACTAGCCATAGATGCATCAAAATAAGCAAATAACACGCGAAAAACAGGAATCTATCAAAAACAGAACAATCTATAGCAATCTCGATGTTTCAAATACTTCTGTAACTCCAAAAATTCTAAAAAAATAGGACAACTAGGAAAATTTGTATAATGATCTACTTCAGTTGGAATTAGTATTTTATCGCTCTCTAGTAAAAAATGAAAATTATTCTCGTGAGCGCATACTTTCTGTTTTTATCAGCAAGATCAAACAACAATCACCCAAGAAGATCCTAAAGGCTTTACTTGGCACAAACACTAATTAAAAATTAAAAAACACAATCATAGCAGAGGCTAGATAAATTATTTATTACTAAATAGGAACAAAAGGTAAAGAACAAAAATAAAATTGGGTTGCCTCTCAACAAGCACTTTCGTTTAACGCCCCTAGCTAGGCATAAAAACAAGAATAGATCTAGGTATTGTCATCTTTGGGATGCAATCCATAAGTGGCTCTCATAATAGATTCATAAGGCAATTTAATTTTCTTCCTAGTAATGTGTTCCATGCCTTTCCTTAACGGAAATTGGAATCTAATATTTCCTTCTTTCATGTTAATAATTGCACCAATCATTCTAAGGAAAGGTCTACCAAGAATAATAGGACATGTAGGATTGCAATCTATATCAAGAACAATGAAATCTACGGGCACATAATTCCTATTTGCAACAATAAGAACATCATTAATTCTTCCCATAGGTTTCTTAATGGTGGAATCCACAAGGTGCAAATTTAAGGAACAATCATCAAATTCATGGAAACCTAGCACATCACACAAAGTTTTTGGAATTGTGGAAACACTAGCACCCAAATCACATAAAGCATAGCATTCATAATCTTTAATCTTAATTTTAATAGTAGGTTCCCACTCATCATAAAGTTTTCTAGGGATAGAAACTTCTAGTTCAAGCTTTTCTTCATGGGATTGCATTAAAGCATCAATGATATGTTTAGTAAAAGCTTTATTTTGATCATAGACATGAGGAGAATTTAAAACGGATTGCAACAAGGAAATACAATCTATCAAAGAGCAACTATCATAATTAAATTCCTTGAAATCCAAAATAGTGGGTTCATTGCTATGTAAAGTTTTGACCTCTTCAATCCCACTTTTATTAATTTTTCCATCAAGATCTAAAAACTCTGAATCATTGGGACGCCTTTTAGCTAAAGTTGACTCATCTCCAGTCCCATCTTTATCAAGATTCATATTGGAAAACAAAGATTTAATAGGAGACACATCAATCACTTTTAGATCTTCATCATTATTATCATGAAAACTAGAAGAACGCGCTTTCACAAAGCAATCTTTTTAGCATGCATCCTAGCAGTTCTTTATTTGCACTCATCAATGGAAATTCTCATGGCTTTGAGAGACTCATTAATGTCATATTTAGGTGGAATAGATCTAAGTTTCAAAGAATCAACATCAAGAGAAATTATATCCACGTTCCTAGACGACTCATCAATCTTAAGCAATTTTTCTTCAACCAAGGCAATGAAATTCTTTTGCGAATTCATAAACTCTTTAATGCTAGTCTCAAAACCAGAGGGAATCTTATTAAAACTTCCATAAGAGTTGTTGTAGGAATTACCATAATTATTAGAGGAATTACTAGGAAATGGCCTAGAATTAAAGTTTCCTCTATACGCGTTGTTACCAAAATTATTCCTACCAAAAAAATTCACGTCCATAGATTCATTATTATTCTCAATCAAAGTGGACAAAGGCATATCATTAGGATCGGAAGAAACACTCTTACTAGCAACCAATTTCATAAGTTCATCCATCTTTCCACTCAAAACATTAATATCTTCAATCACATGAACTTTTTTACTAGTGGATCTTTCGGTGTGCCATTGAGAATAATTAACCATAATATTGTATAGGAGTTTAGTAGCTTCTCCTAAAGTGATTTCCATAAAGGTGCCTCCCGTAGCCGAATCTAAAAGGTTTCTAGAAGCAAAATTCAATCCGGCATAAAAAATTTGTATAATCATCCACAAATTCAAACCATGTGTAGGGAAATTACGAATCATTAATTCCATCCTCTCCAAAGCTTGTGCAAAATGCTCATGATAAAGTTGCTTAAAATTCATAATATCGTTCCTAGGAGAGATGATCTTAGCGGGAGGAAAATACTTAGAGATAAAAGCATCTTTGCACTTATTCCATGAGTCAATACTATTTTTAGGCAAAGAAGACAACCAAGTTTTAGCATGATCTCTAAGCGAAAAAGGAAATAGCTTCAATTTGATAATATCATTATCCACATCTTTCTTCTTTTGCATATCACACAAATCAACAAAGTTGTTTAGATGGGTAGCGACATCTTCACTAGGAAGGCCAGAAAATTGATCTTTCGTAACGAGATTCAACAAAGCGGTATTAATTTCACAAGATTCGGCATCAGTAGTAGGAGCAATCGGAGTGCTAATAAAATCATTGTTGTTGGTATTGGAAAAGTCACACAATTTAGTATTATCTTGAGCCATCGTGACAAACAATCAATCCAACACACAAGCAAACAAGAAGCAAGCAAAAAGAGGTGAATGGAAAAGGGGCGAATAAAACAGCAAAGGTGAAGTGGGGGAGAGGAAAACGAGAGGCGAATGGCAAATAATGTAATGCGAGGGAGAAGAGTTTATGATGGGTACTTCGTATGTCTTGACTTGGCATAGATATCACCGGCAAAGGCGCCAGAAATCCTTCTTGCTACCTCTTGAGCATGCGTTGGTTTTCCCTTGAAGAGGAAAGGGTGATGCAGCAAAGTAGCATAAGTATTTCCCTCAGTTTTTGAGAACCAAGGTATCAATCCAGTAGGAGACAACACGCAAGTCACCTAGTACCTGCACAAACAATCAAGAACCTCGCAACCAATGCGATAAAGGGGTTGTCAATCCCTTCACGGTGACTTGCGAAAGTGAGATCTGATAGAGATAATAAGATAATATTTTTGGTATTTTGTTGTATAGATTGGAAAGTAAAGATTGCAAATTAGTAAACAAGATGCGATAATAAAAGAGATGCAATGTAATAAGAAAGAGACACGGGGGCCATAGGTTTCATTAGTGGCTTCTCTCATGATAGCATGTATTATGGTGGGTGAACAAATTACTGCCGAGCAATTGATAGAAAAGTGCATAGTTATGAAGATATCTAAGGCGTCATGAATATAGGCATCACGTCTGTGTCAAGTAGATCAAAATGATTCTGCATCTACTACTATTATTCCACACATCAACCGCTATCCAGCATGCATCTAGAGTATTAAGTTCATAAGAAGAGAGTAATGCATTACGCAAGATGACATGATGTAGAGGGATAAACTCAAGCAATATGACATAAACCTCATCTTTTTATCCTTGATGGCAACAATACAATACATGCCTTGCTGCCCCTACTGTCACTGGGTAAGGACACCGCAAGATTGAACCCAAAGCTAAGCACTTCTCCCATTGCAAGAAAGATCAATCTAGTAGGCCAAACTAAACTGATAATTCGAAGAGACTTGCAAAGATATAAAATCATGCATATAAGAATTCAGAGAATAATATTCATAGATAATCAAGTTCATAAACCCACAATTCATCGGATCTCGGCAAACACACCGCAAAAGAGTATTACATCGAATAGATCTCCAAGAACATCGAGGAGAACTTTGTATTGAAGATCAAAGAGAGAGAAGAAGCCATCTAGCTAATAACTATGGACCCGAAGGTCTGTGGTAAACTACTCACGCTTCATCGGAGAGGCTATGGTGTTGATGTAGAATCCCTTTGTGATCGATTCCCCCTCCGGCAGATCGCCGGAAAAGGGCCCCAGATGGGATCTCACGGGTACAAAAGGTTGCGGCGGTGGAAAAGTGGTTTCGTGGCTCCCCCTGATGTTTCTAGGGTATAAGAGTATATATATGCAAAAGAAGTACGTCGGTGGAGCTCCGTGGGGCCCACAAGGGTGGGGGCGCGCCCTCCTATCTTGTGGCCGCCTCACGAAGTTCCGGACTTCCACTCCAAGTCTCCTGGTTTGCTTTTGGTCCAAGAAAGATCGTCATGAAGGTTTCATTCCATTTGGATTCCGTTTGGTATTCCTTTTCTGCGAAACACTAAAATAGGTAAAAAAAACAGAAACTGGCACTGGGCCTCCGGTTAATAGGTTAGTCCCAAAAATAATATAAAAGAGCATATTAAAGCCCATTAAACATCCAAAACAGATAATATAATAGCATGGAACAATCAAAAATTATAGATACGTTGGATACGTATCAGTCATGACTTTATTTAGTGATGAATCCACCATTTTGGATGAGGCTTCAATTGACTATGATAACAAAGTTGCTATATATGATGATTATGGTGATGACATGTATGCTATATTTAATAATGATAACCATGAAACTTGTCATCATGATTTTAATTTTCAATCACATGATAGCTATTTTGTTGAGTTTGCTCCCACTACTATTGATGAGAAGAAATTTGCTTATGTGGAGAGTAATGAAGTTTTTATGCATGTGGGTCATGAAAAGAATGCTTTATGTGATAGTTATATTTTTGAATTTCTTCTTGATGCTACTGAAAATTATTATGAGGGAGGAACTTATGCTTGTAGGAATTGCAATAACTATATGATTCCCCGCGCATTGCTGCGGGGATGTATGATAAACAAAATGAACATTGATGACTACATAAAATGATAATTTTGATGATTAGAGTACTCTTTAGGTCACATGGAAGTTCGAGGCAAAAATGCAATTTACCTTTCACTCTCCTCTATTCAGTTCTATGTGCAGGTGCTAACAACGGGAATTATTTATAAATCAAAATTTGGAAGTACATTACTCCCTCTTTCTAAATATAAGACCTTTTAGAGAGGATGTATATAGACGCATTTTATAGTGTAGATTCCTTTTTTTGCTTCGTATGTAGTCTGTATTAGAATCTCTAAAAAGGCTATACTTAGGAACGGAGGGAGTATCAAAGACTTGGCCGTTGCATACTTTCCAAATGCACCAGATCTCACACTACTGCAGGATGCTGCTAACGCAGCACTATGATCAGAGACCCTTCGAGAAACTGTGTGCGATGCAATAATCACAAACGGTGGTGTATGAAAATCGTCAAAAATGTATAAAACATTTACGATGACGGATGCATCAAACACGGTTCAGATTTTAGTTGCGTGTGCGATGAAGGGCATACGGTTCGGTTCAATTAACTATTTGCGATGAGCATGAACAAAAGAAACGGGCAGCCAGATGAAGGCGTGTGCGATACACAGCATACTGTTCACTCGGATGAACTGTTTGTGATTAGGCAACACAAAAGAACCGGGCAGCCAGATGAAGGTGTGTGCGATATACAACATACGGTTCACTCGGATGAACTGTTTGTGATTAGGCAACACAAAAGAAACGGTCAGCCAGATCAAGGTGTGTGCGATATAAGCATGCGGTTCACTCGGCCCTTGTCGTTAGTGTGTGACCTCTGCGGCAACCTTTCGCTCCCCGGGTGCCTCTTCGTGTACTGTGGCAACCGTCCATCGACTCTTCGCCTTTCCCTCTCAATTTAGAACTGTTGTCGCATGCTAGCTCTTCCTCCCTCCTCCATTTGCCTTCACGCTTCCTTCTGCCATTGTTCAATCGTCTTCTCCGTGGAGGGAACAAGTCGGAAATGACCCCGTTATTCTTTCCCCGATCTGAATGATGATGCGGTGGAGGAACTCATTGATCGGTGCGACGTCATCACCTCGGCTAGCATGGCAGGTTTGTTCAAGACCATTCTCGACTCAACTAATAACATCATCACAAGGAACCCAAGGTTCCAGGAGCGGTTTGATCTCCCCTATCTTCTTCGCCGTGACCCTGCTGACTGGCGCGGGGACGAGTGAAGCCTCGTCTTATGTAAGTTGATGCTGCTTGATAATGATACGTATGATGTTAGGATGCCATCACTTGAGGGCAAGGCTTGGGGAGGCGCAAAATGGAGATTGGGTTGTTTATATTAGGTACAATTGCAAGTGGGAACTTGTGAATGTGTACACTCGTCACCGGGTTCCACTTCCAAAAATCTCAGACGACTACCCAGAGGTTGAGTACACCGGTATTCTACGTGAGTTCAAATACGATCATGCTGACTATCATCTATGGAAGATAGCAATTTGTCGAGTTCCGAACCGCTCTTGGGATTACACGAACTATGAAGTTGTTGCTATCTTTGACAAGCTTGTTGCCATCCTTACTTCCACGCCTCGATGGATATTGCTCAAAAATCAATTTCTGTACATGGATGAGTACTGCGATGCAATTCAATACGAGGGTCTTGTGTTTGCTGCCACCACTCGTGGCACTATTTTTGCATGGAATCCTGATGCTTTCGGTACGTTTGTCTTCCACCGTAATTATAATTGTTTCATCCACATGCATGCGGGTTAGCTAGTTTCCCTTTACTAATTAACCTTCTTGTGTTTCCAAGGTCCTGTGAACATTCCACCATCTATACTTGAAAAAATTTATAACCAAGGGGGAGATGACGATGCTGATGATCACGAGCATGAGGATGAGCAGGACCCATATACTCAGTGGCGCCTGATGTCTACTACACGACCTTCTTCTTATAGACATTGTTGGGCCTCCAAGTGTAGAGATTTGTAGGACAGTAGCAAATTTCCCTCAAGTGGAACACCTAAGGTTTATCAATCCGTGGGAGGCGTATGATGAAGATGGTCTCTCTCAAGCAACCCTGCAACCAAATAACAAAGAGTCTCTTGTGTCCCCAACACATCCAATACAATGGTAAATTGTATAGGTGCACTAGTTCGGCGAAGAGAAGGCGATACAAGTGCAATATGGATGGTAGATATAGGTTTTTGTAATCTGAAAAAATAAAAACAGCAAGGTAACTAATGATAAAAGTGAGCGTAAATGGTATTGCAATGCTAGGAAACAAGGCCTAGGGTTCATACTTTCACTAGTGCAAGTTCTCTCAACAATAATAACATAATTGGATCATATAACTATCCCTCAACATGCAAGAAAGAGTCACTCCAAAGTCACTAATAGCGGAGAACAAACGAAGAGATTATTGTAGGGTACGAAACCACCTCAAAGTTATCATTTCTGATCGATCTATTCAAGAGTCTGTAGTAAAATAACACGAAGCTATTCTTTCTGTTCGATCTATCCTAGAGTTAGTACTAGAATAACACCTTAAGACACAAATCAATCAAAACCCTAATGTCACCTAGATACTCCAATGTCACCTCAAGTATCCGTGGGTATGATTATATGATATGCATCACACAATCTCAGATTCATCTATTCAACCAACACAAGGAACTTCAAAGAGTGCCCCAAAGTTTCTACCGGAGAGTCAAGACAAAAATGTGTGCATACCCCTATGCATAAGTTCACGAGGTCATGGAACTCGCAAGTTGATCACCAAAACATACATAAAGTGGATCACGTGATATCCCATTGTCACCACAGATAAGCACATGCAAGACATACATCAAGTGTTCTCAAATCCTTAAAGACTCAATCCGATAAGGTAACTTCAAAGGGAAAACTCAATCCATTACAAGAGAGTAGAGGGGGAGAAACATCGTAAGATCCAACTATAATAGCAAAGCTCGCGATACATCAAGATTGTTCCGAATCAAGAACACGAGAGAGAGAGGGAGATCAAACACATAGCTACGGGTACATACCCTCAGCCCTGAGGGTGAACTACTCCCTCCTCGTCATGGAGAGCGCCGGGATGATGAAGATGGCCACCGGACAGGGATTCCCCCCTCCGGCGGGGTGCCGGAGCGGGTCTAGATTGGTTTTCGGTGGCTACGGAGTCTTGCGGCGGTGGAACTCCTGATCTAGGTTATTTTCTGGAGGTTTCAGTATTTATAGGAATTTTTGGCATCGGGAACAAGTCAGGGAGGTCCCCGAGTTGTCCACGAGGGTGGAGGGCATGCCCTACCCCCTAGACTCGCCCTCCTATCTCGTGGATGGCTCGGGACTCTTCTGGCCCAACTATCTTACTCCGAGGGATTCTTTTGATCCATAAAAAATCATCAAAAATTGGCACGTCAATTGGACTCCGTTTGGTATTCCTTTTCCGTAAAACTCAAAAATAAGAAGAAAAAATAGAAATTGGCACTGGGCTCTAGGTTAATAGGTTAGTCCCAAAAATCATATAAAATACCATATAAATGCATATAAAACATCGCAGGTTGATAATATAATAGCATGGAACAATCAAAAATTATAGATACGTTGGAGACGTATCAAGCATCCCCAAGCTTAATTCCTGCTCGTCCTCGAGTAGGTAAATGATAAAAACAAAAATTTTGATGTGGAATGCTACCTAACCTATTTATCCATGTAGTTCTATTTATTGTGGCAAGAATATTCAGATCCATAAGATTCAAGACAAAAGTTTAATATTGACATAAAAATAATAATACTTCAAGCATACTAACTAAGCAGTCATGTCTTCTCAAAATAACATGGCCAAAGAAAGTTTATCCCTACAAAATCATATAGTTTGGCTATGCTTCATTTTCGTCACACAAAAATGCTCCCATCATGCACAACCCCGATGACAAGCCAAGAAATTGTTTCATACTTTACTAATCTCAAACTTTTTTCAACTTTCACACAATACATCAGCGTGAGCCATGGACATAGCACTATGGGTGGAATATAATATAATGATGGGGGTTGTGTGGAGAAGACAAAAAAGGAGAAAGTCTCACATTGACGCAGCTAATCAACGGGTTATGGAGATGCCCATCAATTGATGTCAATGCGAGGAGTGGGGATTTCCATGCAACGGATGCACTAGAGCTATAAATGTATGAAAGCTCAACAAAAGAAACTAAGTGGGTGTGCATCCAACTTGCTTGCTCATGAAGAGCTAGGGCATTTGAGGAAGCCCATTGTTGGAATATACAAGCCAAGTTCTATAATGAAAAATTCCCACTAGTATATGAAAGTGACAACATAAGAGACTCTCTATCATGAAGATCATGGTGCTACTTTGAAGCACAAGTGTGGAAAAAAGGATAGTAGCATTGTCCCTTTTATTTTTTGGGGGTCTTCCTTTTTTATTTGGCCTTTATTTTTTTCTTTTTTATTTATTTGGCTCTCTTAATGATGATCATCACACTTCTATTTATTTACAACTCAATGATTACAACTCGATACTAGAACAAAATATGACTCTATATGAGTGCCTTCGACGGTGTACTGGGATGGGAAGTGAATCAAGAGTGACATGTATGAAATTATGCATGGTGGATTTGCTACAAATATGATGTCAACTACATGATCATGCATGGCAATATGACAATGATGAAGCATGTCATAATAAATGTAATGATGGAAAGTTTTTTTTGACCATGAAGACTGCAGGGCTTGCACCCCACATCATTTTATTAATAAAGCAAAAGGCAGGGTTTCCTCAAGATGAGGAAAGAAATAAAAGAATAAAAGAAAAGAGGGAAGGCTCTAAAGAAGGCTATACAGAGAAGGGGTGCACTATACCTATTAATTACAAAGAAACAAAGAAGCAACTCTCCTCAAGGAGGAAGAAAATCAATCCACTTAAGAAGGGCGTCTCTATATTTCCGTTTGATTCGATGAGAGAGCAGAGTAAGATCATGAATGAAGCCATTCCTCCATGCCCTGAAAGATGGTTGAATGTTCCTGAAAGCTCTATCATTCCTGATCTTCCAAATATTCCACCAGGTCGTGAAAACCACCTCCCCAAAGAAAGGCTTGTTGAAATACTTCCTAGCATGACGAGCAATTTCCACCATATCATCACAATCTTTCCATTCAATTTGCAGATAGTTCCACACGCGAACACTAAAATTGCACTGGAAAAAGAGGTGATTTCTGTCCTCCAGTATTCCAGTCGGGCAAAGAACACATTCTGGTCCTTCATTAATCCTCCAATGCCTCCTCTGAATCATGTCCTTGGTGTTAACCCTGTCCATTATAACAAGCCAAGCAAACATCTTGATCAACATAGTACAGCAACTTTTCCATATCCACCCCAGAATGGGGTTTGATACCATTGGCTGATAGACAAAATCATAAAACCTTTTTGCAGTATATTCTGATTTCTTGCCATGCCTCCATCCCCAGTGGTCATGGGAGTTACTGTCCAAATGGAAAGACCCCATTAAAGAGGAAAGCTGCTGTAGTTCCTGAAAAGCTTGTTCAGTAAGAGGCAAGTAAAAAAGGTCCTGGAAACTACTAGCCTCAAAGACTTCCTTGACTGAGAGATTTTTGTGGAGACAGAAAGAATATAGCCTAGGAAATCGATCTTGCAGAGGGACAGAACTGTTTCCAATTTGCCAATAGTCAGACCAGAACTGCACCGTATCTCCACTATGAACATCAACCGAAGTAACTGCCCTGAAATTATCCATCAACTTACAGACATCTCTCCACCAAAAAGAGCCACAAAGAACAGTATCATGTGGAATCCTTTCAAAATAGTAAGAGTCCCAAACTAACTGCACCCAGGGCACATCCATCTTGTTATAAAATTTATTGAGATGTTTCAGTAGGAGAGCATCATTCTGCAAACCAAGGTTTAAGATTCCAAGCCCCCCCTTCGACTTAGGCCTGCAAACAAGTGGCCAAGCCACCAGTGAATGTCCCCTTTCCTGACCATATTTCCTCCATAACACTGCCTCTGGATTCTTTCCAATTGTTTCAAAATACCTTGAGGAATTGACAAACTGCAAAGGAAGAAGATAGGCAATGAAGAAATGACAGAATTAACTAATTGCAATCTGCTCCCTTGAGGCAAGAACCAAGAACTTGCTGTCAATCTTCTCTCCATACAATCCACAAGGGGAAGAAGGTCCACAATTTTGGGCCTGGTGGTCCCCACTGGCAGACCCAGATAAGTAAAAGGCATATTGCCTAATTTGCAACCAAAATAGGCAGCAAGGTCAGAAGCATCCTGATCACTTACATTAATGGGATACATGGAGGATTTATGGAAATTAATCTGAAGTCCAGTTGCCTGTGAGAAGGAATGCAAAACTGATTTCAGAGCCCCCAATTGATCTTTATCAGCATTTAAGAAAAGCAGTGTGTCATCAGCATATTGGACCACTCGGAATCAGGATCATGGGTAGGCAGAGGCCTGCTTATTAAACCTTGGTGAAGAAGATTATTAATCAATGTCTGCAAGAGATCAGCCGCAATAACAAAGAGCAAAGGAGAAATTGGGTCCCCTTGCTTGACTCCACATTTGCATTTAAAGTGATTACCAGGAACTCCATTCAGAAGGGCAGAAGAAGTGCCAGAAGACAGCAACTGCTTAATCCAAATAATCCATCGTTCATCAAAACCTTTTGCAATTAAAATCTTTATGATAGCCTCATGCTGGATAGAATCAAAAGCATTTTCAAAGTCTAACTTAAGCAAAAGGATGGGCCTTTTAGACTGATTGCACTGATGGATATACTCAAAGGTCCAAGCAAGACAATCCTGGATTGTTCTCGATTTTATGAAACCATATTGATTTTTATGCACACATTTGGTGATCTCCTGTTGGAATCTGTTAGCAGCAAGCTTTGTAAGGAACTTCAGACCAACAGAGGTTAGTGAAATTGGCCTCAAGTCTCCCACACACTCAGGTGTCTGCTTCTTTGGAATCAGGGTAATGTATGCATCATTCAAATTTTCTAACTGCACTGTTCCAGCATGAAACTCCTTAACCAGCTATATAAAATCAGCAGAAATTATATGCCAACACTTTTTAAAAAAAAGCCCATTAAAGCCATCAGGTCCAGGGGCCTTATCAATAGGCAAGTCCTTAATAACCTGCTCAATTTCTTTTAATTCAAACGGTTTTGTGAGCACCTCCAAACCCTAGACCCTAGGTATTAGAGACAATATGTTTTCATCCAAAGAAATTGACTTAACTGTCCCCATTCTGCTTTTGAAGGATGACAAGAATTCTTTGGCCATTTCCTCATGGTTTGATGTTACTGATCCATCAGACAGCAATAATCTAGCAATAAAGTTTTTTCTATATCTCTCAGTTGCCATGGCCTGAAAGAATTTAGAGTTTTCCTCTCCCACTTTGATGTACCTAATTGTATATCTCTCCCTCCAGTACAGATATTGCATGTGAAGCAGATGTTCATGGTGCAATTTTGTGATTTTCCTGAAATTAAACTCAGGCCTGGACAGAGATCTCTTATCCTCAAGATTGTCCAACCAAAGAATTACCCAGTTACACTTCTCAATTAACCTTTTAATATGTGATAAACCTTTCTGCCATTTCTTCAATGCAAACCTCAACGCCTTTAGTTTGTCAACAATTATTGCCGAAATATGGGTCTTACAAGGGGGACGAGTCCAAACCTCCTGAACACACTCTATGAAACCAGCCTGATGGATCCAAAAGTTTTCAAACCTGAAGATATGTGGTTTTGGAATTGCTGTACTGATGGTCACCAGACAAGGAACATGATCAGATGCAGTCTTGGCCAAAGGGGTCAGTTGGGTCATGGGATAAATGTTAATCCAACTTGCAGAAGTAAAAACCCAGTCCCAACTGTTCCAGAAGAGGCCCGTCCTGTTGGTTCCAAGAGATGTTGTGTTTGGTGATTATGCGGAGTATGGAGGTGCTCAAGTGTCTTGGACTGCTGCTTGCTATGTTCTTGGCGCAGATTTTGCAGACCAGATGCCAAATGACGAAGACCCTATGCCCTTGGATGGAAACCCTCACCCTTTGCCTGGTAATATGGTTCCGGATAATTTTATATTTGTCTTACCACCATACCCAATGTTGGGTTGGAATGATGCACCTGTCGCTCCACCTCCTCCACTGGTGAATGATGAAGTGCCTGGTTGGGGCAATGCCATGTGGGGAGATGAAGATGGGAATGAGCAGGCCCCACACCCTGCTGCTCCCGAACAGGATCAAGTTTCAATAGTGATTGATCAGCCCGAAGGATCTGCTTCTGTAGAGCAACAAGAACAAGAAGTTGAAATCCAACAACAGTATGATTTACCACTTCTAGAACTTCAGCACCCTGTCTTTGAGGAGAATCAGCTTGCCATTGTGCCCTACCATCCTCCTGTGATTCAGCAGCAGGAAATCTTTATTGGCATGGCATGCATTGTGGCTGGACCTCCTCTTCCCCCGAAGATGGTTTGGAAAAGGTCTTTCTATAACCTTATGTTCGATTTCTCAGTTAAGGAAGTGCCAAGGTCTATCTTCTTCAAGCCGATGGGCACAATCATTTACTCCAAGAGGTCGTGGTCCATTGCTTTTGACGAATCAAGGATGATTTCTTGTTTGGCTGCTTCTCTGCCTATGGTTCCTGCTGTCAGAAAACCTGTCATGGTGAAGCGCCCGGTGGCCAGAGCTTTATTTGAGGCACTGCCGGCTGTTTCAGATTCTGTTTCTGAAGAAGTTGGGTCTGATAGTTCTGCTGTTCCTGTATCGGTTCAATCATCACCTTTGGTTTTCTCTGTGGAACAATCCTCTGCGCGTAAGCGGAGAGAGAAGAAGAAGGCTCCTGTTGTCGATACGTCACTAAGGCGTTGCACTCGGAGCGCGGCAAAGTTGGATGGCTACAAAAACATGGTTTTTGAGCAGCTTTCTCTACAGCCATCTAAGAAGCGCCCCTGTGCAAAGCCCATGGAGGACAAGGCCTAGCCCACTTCTGCGAATGATTCTGAAGATGCTCTGCCTACTGCACCACCACACACCCCACTTCATGTTCTCCAAGCTGTGCGCGCGGTGCTAGAGATTGATCCTTTGCTTCTATCGGTGGACAAGCTTATGGCTAATCCACAGGAGGACTCATCTGCATCTTCTGCTTAGTATTTATGTTATCTTCTATGTCGAGGCCGAGGGCGCCTGTTATGCTTGTCTTTTTTTCTGTTGAACTGAGTCCGGTCTGGGATGTGGCACATTGGGGTTCTGAACTTTACTTTATTTTGGATGGTATGACATTATTTGCCATGCTCTTCTTGCTACTCTATGCAATGGTTATTCATGAATCGTGTTACAACGCGTAGTTGGAAAGTTTTATGTTGGAATGTTCGCGGTCTGAATTTGGATGCTAGGCAGCGCTCTGTCAGGGAGAAAGTGATAGAGAGTCAGTGTTCAGTGCTTTGTTTGCAAGAAACTAAGCTATCCTCTTGCTTGCGTTCAATCATGAAAAGCATTTGTCCTCATGGGTTTGATCAATTCGCTGAGTCTCCCTCTAGTGGAGCCTCTGGGGGTGTTTTAACAGCGTGGCGATCTGATGTGTTCTGTGGCACCCTGCTCGAAGTCAAACCCTACGCTATCGTTATACAATTTACCTCGGTTCATAATAATGAGCAATGGTTTCTGGTTAATGTGTACGGTCCATGTCAGGGTGAGTTGCGCGATGAGTTTGTTTCTTGGATTTACAACTTGGACATTGATCCGGATCAGATGTGGATATTGATGGGGGACTTCAACTTCATCCGTTCCATTGATAATAGGAATCTCCCCGGGGGCGATATAAATGATATGTTTATTTTCAATGAAATAATTGGCCATTTGGGACTGTTGGAACTTCCTCTAAAAGGACGTAACGATGGAAAGTTGCATGACAATATATCTCAGAATGGCTATGGAAATGCCATAATAGGTATGTATGGTGGCTGTTTTGAGGAAGATATAAGGAGGTTTATGTGTGATAGAGTGTATCATATCACGGGATTTGGATGCACCGGCGAAGTTTGCACCAACTCTCGAGGTGAGAAAGGGCAATCCATGGTACCGAAGAGGCTAGCAATGATGGAAGGGTGAGAGTGCGTATAATCCATGGACTCAACATTAGTCATAAAGAACTCACATACTTATTGTAAAAATATACAAGTCATCAAAAACCAAGCATTACGCGCATGCTCCTAGGGGGGTAGATTGGTAGGAAAAGACCATCGCTCGTACCCGACCGCCACTCATAAGGATGACAATCAAAGAACACCTCATGTTTCAAATTTGTTACACAACGGTTACCATACGTGCATGCTACGGGACTTGCAAACTTCAACACAAGTATTTCTCAAATTCACAATTACTCAACTAGCATGACTCTAAATATCACCATCTTTATATCTCAAAACAATTATCAAGTATCAAACTTCTCACAGTATTCAATGCACTTATATGAAATTTTTTATTATACACCTCTTGGATGCCCATCATATTAGGAATAGTTTCATAACCAAAGAAAACTACCATGCTGTTCTAAAGAATCTCAAAATAATATAAGTGGAGCATGAGAGTTCATCTATTTGTTCAAAATAAATCCACAGCTGTGCTCTAAAAGGATCTAAGTGAAGCACTAGAGCAAATGACAAACTACTCCGAAAGATATAAGTGAAGATCAATGAGTAGTCGAATAATTATGCAACTATGTGAAGACTCTCTAAAATTTAATAATTTCAGATCTTGGTATTTTATTAAAACATCAAGCAAAACAAAATAAAATAAAATGATGCTCCAAGCAAAACACATATCATGTGGTGAATAAAAATATGGCCTCAAATAAAGTTACCGATGAACGAAGACGAAAGAGGGGATGCCATCCGGGGCATCCCCAAGCTTAGGCTCTTGGTTGTACTTGAATATTACCTTGGGGTGCCTTGGGCATCCCCCAAGCTTAGGCTCTTGCCACTCCTTATTCCACAGTCCATCGAATCTTTACCCAAAACTTGAAAACTTCACAACACAAAACTCAACGGAAAACTCATAAGCTCCGTTAGTATAAGAAAATAAATCACCACTTTTGGTACTGTTGTGAACTCATTCTTTATTTATATTGCTGTAGTATCTACTGTATTACAACTTCTCTATGGTTCATACCCTCCGATACTACTCATAGATTCACCAAAATAAGCAAACAACACATAGAAAACAGAATCTGTCAAAAACAGAACAGTCTATAATAATCTGTAGGTTTAGAATACTTCTGTAACCCCAAAAATTCTGAAATAAATTTGTGTACGTGAGGAATTTTTCTATTAATCATCTGCAAAAAGAATCAACCTAACCACACTCTCGAGTAAAAAAATGGTAGCTAATCTCGTGAGCGCTAAAGTTTCTGCTTTTTACAGCAAGGTCACAAAGACTTCACCCAAGTCTTCCCAAAGGTTCTAATTGGCACACACACTAATTAAAACATAAAACCACATCTAAATAGAGGCTAGATGAATTATTTATTACTAAACAGGAACAAAAAGCAAAGAACAAAAATAAAATTGGGTTGCCTCCCAACAAGCGCTATCGTTTAACGCCCCTAGCTAGGCATGATAATTTCAATGATGCTCTCATAAAAGATAAGAATTGAAACATAAAGAGAGCATCATGAAGAATATGACTAGAACATTTAAGTCTAACCCACTTCCTATGCATAGGGATTTTGTGAGCAAACAACTTGTGGGAACAAGAATCAACTTGCATAGGAAGGTAAAACCAGGATAACTTTAAGGTTTTCAACATGTAGAGAGGAAACTTGGTATTATTGAGATACATAGAAGCATATGTTCCTCTCTCATAATAATTTTAAGTAGCATCATGAATGAATTCAACAATATAACCATCACATAAAGCATTCTTTTCATTATCTACAAGTATGCAAAGTTGACACTCTTCCAAAATAGTGGGATTAACATTAACTAAAGTCATGACCTCTCCAAACCCACTTTCATAATTATCATAATAAGATTCAACACCCTCCAAAATAGTGGGATCATTACTTCCTAAAGTTGACACTCTTCCAAACCCACTTTCATCAATATAATAATCATAAATAGGAGGCATGCTATCATCAAAATAAATTTTCTCATCAAAACTTGGGGGACAAAAAATATCATCTTCATCAAACATAGCATCCCCAAGCTTGTGGCTTTGCATATCATTGGCATCATAGATATTCAAAGAATTCATAATAACAACATTGCAATCATGCTCATCATCCAAAGATTTAGTGCCAAACATTCTAATGCATTCTTCTTCTAACACTTTGGCACAATTATTGGAATCCTTATTTTCATGGAAGACATTAAAAAGATGAAGCATATGAGGTATCCTCAATTCCATTTTTAATTTTATTTTATAAACTAAACTAGTGATAAAACAAGAAACTAAAAGATTCGATTGCAGGATCTAAAGATATACCTTCAAGCGCTAACCTCCCCGGCAACAGCGCCAGAAAAGAGCTTGATGTCTACTACACAACCTTCTTCTTGTAGATGTAGTTGGGCCTCCAAGTGCAGAGGTTTGTAGGACAGTAGGAAATTTCCCTCAAGTGGATGACCTAAGGTTTATCAATCAGTGGGAGGCGTAGGATGAAGATGGTCTCTCTCAAGCAACCCTGCAACCAAATAACAAAGAGTCTCTTGTGTCCCCAACACACCCAATACAATGGTAAATTGTATAGGTGCACTAGTTCGGCGAAGAGATGGTGATACAAGTGCAATATGGATGGTAGATATAGGTTTTTGTAATCTGAAAATATAAAAACAGCAAGGTAACTACTGATAAAAGTGAGCGTACATGGTATTGCAATGCTAGGAAACAAGGCCTAGGGTTCATACTTTCACTAGTGCAAGTTCTCTCAACAATAATAACATAATTGGATCATATAACTATCCCTCAACATGCAACAAAGAGTCACTCTAAAGTCACTAATAGCGGAGAACAAACGAAGAGATTATTGTAGGGTACGAAACCACCTCAAAGTTATCCTTTTTTATAGATCTATTCAAGGGTCCGTAGTAAAATAACACGAAGCTATTCTTTCCATTTGATCTATCCTAGAGTTCGTACTAGAATAACACCTTAAGACACAAATCAACCAAAACCCTAATGTCACCTAGATACTCCAATGTCACCTCAAGTATCTGTGGGTATGATTATACGATATGCATTACACAATCTCAGATTCATCTATTCAACCAACACAAAGAACTTCAAAGAGTGCCCCAAAGTTTCTACCGGAGAGTCAAGACGAAAATATGTGCCAACCCCTATGCATAAGTTCACGAGGTCACGGAACTCGCAAGTTGATCACCAAAACATACATCAAGTGGATCACGTGATATCCCATTGTCACCACAGATAAGCACATGCAAGACATACATCAAGTGTTCTCAAATCCTTAATGACTCAATCCGATAAGATAACTTCAAAGGGAAAACTCAATCCATTACAAGAGAGTAGAGGGGGAGAAACATCATAAGATTCGACTATAATAGCAAAGCTCACGATACATCAAGATCGTTCTGAATCAAGAACACGAGAGAGAGAGAGAGATCAAACACATAGCTACTGGTACATACCCTCAGCCCCGAGGGTGAACTTCTCCTTCCTTGTTATGGAGAGCGCCGGGATGATGAAGATGGCCACCGGAGATGGATTCCCCCCTCCGGCAGGGTGCTGGAATGGGTCTAGATGTTTTTGGTGGCTACGGAGGCTTGCGGCAGCGGAACTCCCGATCTAGGTTATTTTCTAGAGGTTTCAGTATTTATAGGAATTTTTGGTGTCGGGAACAAGTCATGGAGGTCCCCGAGTCGTCCACGAGGGTGGAGGGCGTGCCCTACCCCCTGGGCTCGCCCTCCTATCTCGTGGACGGCTCGGGACTCTTCTGGCCCAACTATTTTACTCCGGGGGCTTCTTTTTGTCCATAAAAATCATCAAAAATTGGCACGTCAATTGGACTCCATTTGGTCTTCCTTTTCTGTAGAACTCAAAAACAAGGAAAAAACAGAAAACTGGCACTGGGCTCTAGGTTAATAGGTTAGTCCCAAAAATCATATAAAATACCATATAAATGCATATAAAACATCCAAGGTTGATAATATAATAGCATGGAACAATCAAAAAATATAGATACGTTGGAGACGTATCAGCGCCTGGCAACTTATTCTGATGGATCACCTCTTCTTGTCTGTATATAGGGCACTGCTGGTGTTACTAAGGAAGCAGTTGTTGTCTCGCATGGTCGCACTCTCCGGACCTATTCCAACATCCTTTGCAGGGTATTTGGGATGGATGCTAGTGTACTAGCGCCAACACCTTCTCCCTGGTTCAGTATTGAAAGTCTTGGAGGAAACTCGCTCTTCCTTGGACAAAACTATCCAATGATGGTGGAAGGCGATCCAACTGCTATTGACACAACGTTACTACCATTTATGATAAGCAACTGTATCTATACCTTGGACATTACTATGCTTCCCTACCGTCCCAATATGGGTCCTAACATAGGCCGCTTCAGCCTCGATGATCAGTCCTACATTGGTCTCGAGATTGACAGTAGCTGGCCCTTCCCAGAGAATCACTTCTAGTTCAAAGCAAGAGTTTCCAACGCTGACGAGTGGTTGAGCTGAAGTTCATTTTATCGCTTTGTTATTTGTTGTGTGAGAAAAACTTTAATAGAATGTTTTGTTGAAATGATCTATAATCCAACGTGTATCCTCGTTGTCGTTGTGGGTTGATGACTTGTTGTATGTAATCAATGGTACATTTGCATATGCGTCCATCAACTCACGCCTGCTAGTGGTGTCCATATGAACAGCGCTAGTGATTTTAGTTGCAAAAATTAGATAGTGCTAGTGATTTGTAGCTGCATATTTTGACAAATCGCAGTGTTACAAGGTTGACAAATGGCAATGTTACTAGATAAAAAAAATGTCAATCTTTCCAGTTTGACAAATGGAAACATACCCAAAATGAAAGATATGCAAATCTTACCCAATTGTTTGTACGTGGTTGCACACGGGTCATGCAAAAGAACCGTTTGCGTTGAAGGGATGCAGAAATCCTGCTCGGCACATTTTCCCTTGGCTTCCTGGGGAAGCTGTCGGTCTGCATACGGGTGTTCTAACTAAAATGTTTGCGATGAGTGTTTTATATTTAAAAACCATTGACGTTATTTTCAAAAGAAAATCATTTGATAAGTCTGTACATTAAGAGAGAAAAACACAAGTTCGTTCAAACCATATCTTTTCATTCAGTCACACTGTGAATTTATATTCATATGATCGAGAATTCGAGATACAGTATTAAACCCCAAAAAAACTATTTCCGGCGGCGGTGGAGGCAGTGTGTCGCGCCGCTGTTGTCGTCCTCCGGGGCGCCGTTGTTGAAGTCTTCAAGGCAGCACAAAATGTTCTTCACTTGTAAATCAAACATCATGTCATCGCGCGATCGACGGGCGGGGCGCGGGAGGACGGCAACTGGCGCCGCTAAGAGGTACCGGTCAACGACAGCATCCCATGCTACTGAGGGGGCACGCGCATGGGTATGGGCGTGGGCATGGCGGGTGCAGCCAAACACATGGGGACCGGTTCCGCGGTGGGTGGAGGGGCGCACACGGGTAGGGGCATAGGCGCGGCGGGTGCAACCAAACGCACGGGGGCCGGCGCCACGGTGGGTGGAGGGGCGCGCACGGGCACGGGCATGGGCGCTGGCGCTGGCATGTACACGAGCTCGCGCGGGTCCGCGGAGACCTCGCTGTCACCCTTGGCTTCCAGCTCTACGATAGTGCTCAGCGACCAGCCCGTCAATGCTACGGGGATGGTCGCTGGCGCGGGCGCGGGGATGGGAGCTGGGAGCGAGAGCGGGGACAGCAACCGCCGCGGCCAGCTCGTTCTGGGCCATGTCCATGAGGCCCCCATTCCTCCTTATTTTCTATCTCCTCTGGCTCGGAGTCGACTTCACCAAACTTGAAGAATAGTGGCAGATGATCATTCTGCGCCATGGCGTTGGTGGAGGTATGCGGGGGGAGGGGAATGGGAGGCGAACAGTAAGGCCGACCGTATTAAATAGCGGCTCGGGCGCCATTAACGGAGAGGAAGGCAGGCGGCCATGGAAGTCAAAGGGCCCCCTTTCCCGGTGAGCCTACGCAACGTACAACTCGCACACTTCCTAATGAGCTTGCGCATTGGAGGACAACTTGCACGCCTCTCGGTCAGCCTGCGCATCGGACTGCGCTCGCACGCCTCCCATTTAGTCAAGGTCAAGCAGTTGTCCGTACGGCACCTCCTACATCCATTAAAACCAAGACACGTGGCGTCACATGAATGGTTGACAGAACGCAAACGGTTTGAATTATACAAACGTTTGAGATATTAAAGTGGCAGCTATTTTTTCAAAATGCCTTTGTTGGCTGTCATTATTCGAGTGGGCCTTCTCCCAAAATGGACACGAAAAATGCCACAGCATGTTGGGTGCCATTCCATGATAGCATGCCAAGTTTCATGAATTTTAGACGAGTTTTGGATTTACTAGAATTTAAAAACTAGGCATCTCGATGTTTTGCTGGCAATCAACAGGGCCATGGTGTTTGAAATTCATTCCCATTTCTTGCATGGGACCTAAGCAAGCACCCAAGGACACAAATTTGATTTTTCAACCAATTTATATGCGCTGGAGCATGTGCATGTAGTTCAAATTTGAATTATGCACATAAATGCATTGAAAACTCAGTTAATGCATAAAAAATGTCCAAACGAACCCCGAAAAATCCCAAAAATTGACACAACACTCCTGTTGTTCTATGTTTACATGAGAAATCTTTTGAAAGCAATAAGAGGCACTGGATATCATTTCTTCCCCAAAGGTGGGACGTTCCCTACCGAAACCATCATGCTTGTTGTGAGAAGCTCTGGTTTGTGAGAAGCATATACCCGAACCTGCCCCAAATGGGACAAATTTTTTAACACGACATGTTGATGCCGCTCCATGATAGCATGCCAAGTTTCATGAATTTCAGACGAGTTTTGGATTTACTAGAATTTAAAAACCAGGCATCTCAATGTTTTGCCAGCAATCAACAGTGCCCCGGTGTTTGAATTTCATTCCCATCTCTTGCATGGGACCTAGAAATTCACCCAAGGACGCAGATTAGATTTTTCAACCAACCGTAGTGCATTGGATCATGTGCTTGTAGTTCAAATTTGAATTATGCACATAAAATGCCTATAAAACCCAGTTAATGCATAAATATGTCCAAAGGAACCCCGAAAAATCACAAAAATTGACACGACACTCCAGTTGTTCTATGTTGACACTAGAAAATTTTTGAAAGCAATAACAAGCAATGGATATGGTTTCGTCCCCAAAGGTGAGACGTTCCCTATCGAAACCATCATGCTTGTTGTGAGAAGCTCTAGTTTGTGAGAAGTTTATACCCGAACCTGCCCCAAATGGGACAAAAAATTTACCACAGCATGTTGATGCCTCTCCATGATAGCATGCCAAGTTTCATGAATTTCAGACAAGTTTTGGATTTACTAGAATTTAAAAACCAGGTATCTCAACATTTTGCCGGCAATCAACAGTGCCCTGGTGTTTGAATTTCATTCCCATCTCTTGCATGGGACCTAGAAATTCACCCAAGGACACACATGTGATTTTTCAACCAACTTTAGTGCATTGGAGCATGTGCTTGTAGTTCAAATTTGAATTATGCACATAAAATGCCTAGAGAACCCAGTTAATGTATAAAAAAGGCCAAACAAACCCCGAAAAATTCCAAGATTAAACACAACACTCCTGTTTTTCTATGTTGACACTAGAAATTTTTTGAAAGCAATAAGAGGCAACAGATATCGTCCCATCCCCAAAGGTGGTGCGTTCCCTATCGAAACCATCATGCTTGTTGTGAGAAGCCCTGGCTTGTGAGAAGCTTATACCCGAACCTTCCCTAAATGGGACAATTTTTTACCACGGCATGTTGATGCCACTCCATGATAGCATGCCAAGTTTCATGAATTTCAGACGAGTTTTGGATTTACTAGAATTTAAAAACCAGGCATCTCAACATTTTGCCGGCAATCAACAGTGCCATGGTGTTTGAATTTCATTCCCATCTCTTGCATGGGACCTAGAAATTCACCCAAGGACACACATGTGATTTTGCAACCAACTTTGGTGCATTGGAGCATGTGCTTGTAGTTCAAATTTGAATTATGCACATAAAATGCCTGGAAAACCCAGTTAATGTATAAAAAAGGCCAAACAAACCCCGAAAAATTCCAAGATCAAACACAACACTCCTATTGTTCTATGTTGACACTAGAATTTTTTTGAAAGCAATAAGAGGCAATGAATATCATTCCGTACCCAAAGGTGGTACATTCCCAATCGAAACCATCATGCTTGTTGTGAGAAGCTCTGGTTTGTGAGAAGCTTATACCCAAACCTGCCCCAAATGGGACAAAATTTTCACCACGGCATGTTGATGTCGTTCCATGATAGCATGCCAAGTTTCATGAATTTCAGACGAGTTTTGGATTTACTAGAATTTTAAAACCAGGTATCTCAACATTTTTCCGACAATCAATAGTGCCCAGGTGTTTGAAATTCATTCCCATCTCTTGCATGGGACCTAGAAATTCACCCAAGGACACACATGTGATTTTTCAACCAACTTTAGTGCATTGGAGCATGTGTTTGTAGTTCAAATTTGAATTATGCACATAAAATGCCTAGAAAACCCAGTTATGTATAAAAAAGGCCAAACGAACCCCAAAAAATTCATTCCCATTTCTTGCATGGGACCTAAGCATGCACTGAAGGACACATATTTGATTTTTCAACCAATTTGTATGCACCGGAGCATGTGCATGTAGTTTAATTTTGAATTGTGCACCTGAAATGGCTAGAAACCCAGTTTAATGTATAAAATGTCCAAACGAACCCTGAATAATTCCAATTCTTTTACGACACACATATAGTTGCATGTTCACTGCAGATAAAAGGTCTAGCAATTCAAACAACGTCCATTGCCGCTGTGACCCCATTTTGTAATTCAAATCAAGTAGATCCCACACAATTTATTATCACCAACCGTGTGAGATGTAGTACACAATATCTTGGAGCACCGTCGGTGTATTGTACGCCTATCGCTTACGCGAGAAGGTGCATCGGCTACAGTCCACAACCAGCGTGTCAAGCACACTAACTCGCTCCCCAAAAACTCCCGCCTCTACATCCCTTGCAATCTCAAAAATATCTACCGCCTGGAAGGTTTTAATGTTTGATAGCACACGATTAGTATGTGCGGACCGTGTGCAGTGTCTGTTACTCCCGCTCTGCTTCAGTCCCTTGATTCAAATTTTTAGTAGCCCCGACATTTTACTCCCGCCTTTGCATCCCTCGCAATCTCAAAAATATATGCTCGCCCTTGATCCAAATTTTCAGTAGCCCCGCCTTGTTACTCCCGCCTAGTAAAATTTTCAGTTGCCGCAGTATTTCCTCAAACACAACCTCCGCTCACAGAGACACACACAACCCTCGAAACCATTGGTAGGTCGCCGCCATCGCCGGTGCCTCCATCCTCAACCTTTGCCTGTGTGCCAGGGAGCACAAGGAGCCAATGGCCAAAAGGAGGTTTATCGTGGCCTTTTCACCCGATGCCAGCGAGGTGGTCGCCCAGGTGTCCCCGTTGTCCTCCGCGGGCTCGATCTACCATCGCCGGTCCCCCGATCTGCCTGCCGCCGCGCCCCTACGCCAGTTTGAGGACTTCCCAGTCCTCCCCCAGACCCGGCAGCCGACGAAGTCCTACCTCGGGGTCCCGCAGCGACAGTGGGGGACGTGGCTAGCCGAGATTACAAATCAAGAGACCCACACCCGTCAGTGGCTCGGTAGCTTCCACACGGCCGAGTTCGCGGCCATGGAGTATGACCGTTGGCAGGTACGCTACCACGATGCGGCGGCTAGGCTCAATTTCCCCTTCGGCACATGTCCGGTCGACCTCGTTCCGACGGAGCCAGGGTGGTGAGCTCGGCTATGGCGCAGGAGGACCGCGAGGCATGGGAGTGCCTCAAGGCCGAGGCTGCCGACGAGGCCTACATGCAAGAGCTCCGCCGGCAGCACTCGGAGCTCGTGGAGGCGGAGCGGGCGATCTTTGCCGGTGCGGAGGGCGGCGAGGTTATCGTGCTCTCCTCCGATGACGAGGTCGAAGGCGGCGAGGACGGCGATGAGGTTATCACGCTCTCCTCTGATGACGAGGTCGAAGGCGGCGGGGACAGCAGCGTGGAGGGCATCTAGGTGGGCCCTGAGGACGAGGAGATCGACGTCGACGAGTGGAGGAGTGCCTTCCCCAACGACCCCGAAGACGGTACTGGCCCGGACCCGGCTCACGGCACACCGTACATGACGAGGAAGGATTGGCTTGACCTCTACTTTGACCGAAAGTAGTTTAGCTTAGTTTAAATTTATGTTTTATGTTCGATTATGCAAAACTATCTATGTTTATGTTTGAATGCATGCTACTTTTGGTTGAACCTTCTTTGAACTTGATCAAATCGAAGTTTACAACCTTAAGTTTAGGGGATCGACTAGAAAAGGCTAAAAATTGCTGGAGTATATATATATATCCACTAAGGGTTTTAGTCCTTTAACTTTTTAAGGATCGCCTAGAGATGTCCTTATGACTTGTTTATTTCAGTTCTTCACAATGTGATGCTCTATATGTGCAACTATTTGCCGTGCAGTTCAATTTCATCAATAAGAGTTTCAACAATACCACTATGAATTATGATATTTGGTTGTTGTTAAGGATATTGGAGTTAACATACCTTTTCGTTTTTCAATTGTTGTTTAGCAACATGCATTGTACTGAATGACTAAATATGCAATCCCAGGCTACATAGCAAGAAGGAAAAGTGTTACCTTAATGTTCTGATGATGTCTAGATATACATGTAATAAAATCCTATATAATGGGATGGATGGAGTGTTGTACTACATCATTTTTCAATTTTTGTTTAGCTTCTAATATTAACTTGGTGCTTTTATAGGTACATATATCATTACCAAAGATCCACACTTCGACCCTTTTCTACGTATGGGGCAATGAGATATTCACGAACCAGCATCAAGTGAGGAAACTGATAAAGATTGTTATTAAAATGGGTCAAAAGATGTCGATAGAACTATTTGTTTACACTTTATGCAAGACAACAGTGAACTGCAGGATGATAAGTAAGAACCCTGTAGCCTTCTTTTTATTGCCCGTAATGAGTTGTGTTAGATGCCAATATTTGAAGCTTTTTTCTTTTGCAGTGGATCCTGAAGCAGTTTACTCAAGATTACCTCTCAAACTACATGATTGGCGGCCGACCATCACAAGGGGTTGGACTAGAGTCCTGCATGCCTTCTGCATCCAGGAGAGCACAATAGGGCCATTCCGCTTCACCTTTTTCAGCACCTGGAATGTGTGTCGCCTCTTTCTTTACCATATGTAATAGTACAAGTATAGAACCCTGGTACATCATTCTTTATTTGGTGCTTATGTAATTCTTAAACATATGTACTTGTGAATCGAATAATGCATTGGTTGTTTGAACCTGATGGATATGAATAAATCTATAGCCTACTTTCAAGTTTAAACTAGGTACAATTTTAAATAGCAGCAATTAAATTAGGGCGAAATTATGTTGTGCAGGTCATTATGGCACACATGGTTGGTAAAACACAAACGTTTGCGATATACACCATAATCCGAGATGGTTCACAGAGAGGAAACGTGTGCAAGCATGCACACAATTGCCGTTTGCAAAGCGTGTGTGATGTCAGACACTATCACATACGGTGCGGGAAAACTAAATGTGTGTGATTGTCTACCTATCATACACGGTTTATAATCGTGATCTGTTTGTGATGTGCCAGGCACCGTAAAACTCCCGTGCCTAGAATCTGCCTGAAAAAATCCCATGCCTGGAATCTGCCTGGTTTTAGGCAGAACCACAAAACTCCAACTGCGATGGCAATGTGAGCACAAACGAGTATCAAGGGTGAAGCGTTTGGGATATTCGAGATATCAGAAACGGTTATATAGGGACAACTGTATGCATCAAGGCTCCTTATCCCTGATGGTTTCTGGGTCGTGTGGGAAGGATCCCCCTATTGCCCACACTCACTTGGCGACGGTTCCAAATGTCGTCGCACAAAGGGGTTAAAATCATTTGTTTAGGACCGACGTGCACCAGTGTCAAAATGACATTTTCCATAGCAAATAGCTTATTTCTTGATGTTTAACTATCTCTATCGCTCCAATAATTTGGATGCCTTTCTCCATCAGCAATGCAAGGCAAATTAAAAATCCAAGAAAAATACAGCTATATTCCTCGGCATGAGTGCTTGAGCTAGAAAAGATTTCCAAGGATAATTGAAATGGATTGGACCTTAAAAGATGTTCATCAGCTGTTTGCAATCTTTCAGTGTGGGAAAAAGTGTAGGTATTCACTCCCACTTGTTTGAGCAGGAGAGCCCTCACCTTTACTATGCCCGCCAAATACTAAGGCACACCATGGAATCAGGAGCCCTGCCGGATTAGTAACAATAGATGTCAGGGGACAGAGCTCATGATTATAATAAGGAAGCTCGTAGTTATACAAAATAGCAATAGATGGATTGCTACTCCCGACAAAGTATTGATCACATGAAGTCGCGACATGGGAGATAAAAAAGACAGATGTACCAAGTAGCAGAACGGGGTAGGAACATAACCCACTTTTGTTTTCTACAATTAGAAAAAGAATACTGCCATGAGAGATTACACAAAAGATTCCTTGCCAGACCACAAGTGAAAGGGCATAAATTGTAAGAGTGGGAGTAATAAACAGAAACAAACATGCTCACAAAGCTGATGGCACTTAGATCATTTTGAAGAAAAGGAAAGGTGAAGGTTAGAGCACCCACTTCACTATTCCTCGAGCAAATTGGGGGTTGTTTCCAGAAGAAAATTAAGAGAAAATAATAATTCAATGAGTCTACACCATCAAGAAAAATGAAATAATGGGCATTTGATAGAAATGACCATATGAATAAGAAACAAAGTTCAGTGAATGAACCCTTTACATCTTGTGACGCACAAATATTGAACCATACATAACTGGTGATTATTTGCCAGATTTAGGTGGCAATGATTACCGTGGAGGTCAAAATAATAGGGAATGGACAAAGCATTATAGATGTAAAATCAGAAGAATATGATTTGCAATGCCATTCACTAAAAAGAACTCTGCAATGCAGGAGGTACTTCACCATGGAAGTAGTACTTATGGCTAGCAACTTAAATATCATTAGCCTGCTATAGATTTAGAATTGCTGAATTATCAAATGATATGTGCATGATCATAGTCAAGTGGCTAATTACATGGAGACAAATAAGAAAACTGATCAAATGTTGCAATGGATTAAGAACGACTTACACCACCGCTGGAAAACAACATTGAATTGGGTGTTCATGATTGATTTTTTTAACAATGATGAGTAACAAAGCATAAGAAACACGAGATCCTAACATAATGATCACAACTACAAATATAAAAACAGTGTTGGAACTATGAATTTTCATACAAGAAAACAAAACATATCTTACCATGAACTATAGTGAAGAGATGAAGTAATTTTCTAGCTTCTCAATGATATACCCACACATTGTGTTGAATGACAGAAGACGAATGCACTTTTAATATGTAATCCATGTTTTGATATGTTGAGATGGAAATATAGATCTCAAAGTTTGTCCGAACGGTGCCGAAACATGAGTGGTATGGCATCAGATACACTGATTTATATCTTTTATACTCCAAATGAAAGTTGCCATGTAGCAAAAGTCCCTGGCCAACTTCATGAAAAGATAAGGAATCTGCAACAGTAGTGAAATAATCATATTGGTATGCGTCAGCAATTATAACTATGATACAATACATGTGTTTTTTAGATAAAAAATGCAAGAGGTAACAGTGGATTAACCTGCAGGACCTACCCAACATGACACAATTTTGGACCAAAGGTGCAGACACCAACATGATGTCTGAAGGGGGAATTTAGTGGGCGCAGGGGAAGTCACCAAGAGGCGGCGGTAGCGCTTCTGAACATCAAGCGGTGGTGCAGATCATCGTTGAGGTGTCCGAGGTTTGGCGCGTTAAGGCTGCAAGGTGGCGAAGTGATTGCAATGTGTGCGTTGCACCTCTCGGCGACAGATCCGGCAGGCATGCTTGGAACCATGAAGGACAGCAACCTGCGAGCCTGATGACAAAAACTGAAACTCCCATCCTGGACGGCCGGAGGCGGCGACATACTTGCACCAGATCTAGCTGGGTCTACCTTAGTTTGCGCGAGGGGATTGATGTTTGGAAGAATACCGGGGCGGTTGACTACAGGGCACCGATGGTGTGTGGGTGGTGGTTAATGGTGTCGCTCGTTCTTCTGCAAGGACACACACAGAAGAAAGATATAGGAAGAGGTCGACTGATCGGCTTCTCTTGGGCCTTTTTTACGGTCTCTTGGACTTCTCTTAATCAGGTTTACACACCAACTTGTAGGTTACGGAAGATGAAACAGGCTCGCTTTGACTTCTAGAAAAAAACAGGCTCGATTCGGTTCAACCCGATTTATTGAAAAATTTGCTGATGTGGCAAGCTGGCATGTGAAGATAAATGAGAGTAATTGCTGATGTGGCAAGGTGGCTGAGTTGGATAGCTTGCATGTCAAGAGACATAACATAGTGGGGATGAACTATTTAAGGTAATATTTAAGACCCTAAGTTTTAAATAAATGTTATTTAAGGAATATCCAAGCAACTAAGCTTGGGGATGCCCCGGAAGGCATCCCCTCTTTCGTCTCCAACATTACCGGTAACCTCACTTGGAGCTATGTTTTCATTCGCCACATGATATGAGTTTTACTTGGAGCATCATTTTATTTTGTTAGGATTTGCTTGATGTTATTTATAATAACGTTTTTCATCTTTCTTTTCAATAAAAATGCCAAGGATAGCCTTTGCCATGCTTATTTTGCAAGTCTATATGTTGCTGTTTCAAAACAGAAAGTTTATCGCTGTTGCAAAAATTCTCTAGAAAATCCAGAATGTGATAAAATGTTGAAACTTTTTGCAGAATAAGCTCTGATAAGTTTTCTACAGTGTGGTCAATTTTCATAATTTTTGGAGTTAGAGATGTATTGATACTCTTGCATTCTTTACAGACTATACTATTTTGGCATATTGCTGTTATGTTTGCTTGTTTAATGATTCTATTTGCGGATAGGAGAATTAAATATGCAAAGGCATTTAGTATGCAATGTTGAATAATAATTTTAGTGATTTGCTACAGTAGAGAGTGATAAGGTTTTTGCATTGGTTTATACTAACTTATCTCACGAGTTCTTGTTGAGTTTTGTGTGGATAAAGTTTTTAAGATTTAGGGAACCGTGACATAAAAGGAAATAAGGAGACACAAAATCTCAAGCTTGGGGATTCCCAAGGCATCCCAAGATAATATTTCAAGAAGTTTCAAGCATCTAAGCTTGGGGATGCCCCGGTAGGCATCCCACATTTCTTCATCAACAATTATCGGTTAGTATCGGTTGAGCCTAAGTTTTTGCTTCTTCACATGAATTGTGTTATCCTTGAAATGCCATTTTATTTTCATTTTTCTTGTTGTTTTAATAAAATACTTAGATATGAAAGTTTTAAATAAGAGAGAGTCCTCAAATAGCTACCCATTTACATAACTACTCGCTTGATCTTCACTTATATCTTTTTTGGAGTAGCTTGTCACTTGCTCTAGTGCTTCACTTATATATTTTTTAGCATGGTGTGCTTTAGTATTTTTGAAGAAATGCTCCCTTGCTTAACTTAGATTTATTTGAGAGTTAGTAAAATTTTCAAGAAATTCTCTCTTGCTTCAATTTAATTAATTTGACAGTAAGAAATGTTATGCTCATGATCTTCACTTATATTTGTTTGAGCTTATCAAAAGCAACACATGAAAATTAGTTCCAAAGTGATAGATATCCAACAAGGATATAATAAAAACTATCATGAAGATCATTGGACAAAATAAACTTGATTCCTTGTAATAGTTTTGAGATATGATGATGTGATATGTGAGTCATGTTGATGAGTAATTATGCTCTAGTAAGAATATTGGTGTTAAGGTTTGTGATTCCCTATGCAAGCACGAAAGTCAATAGTTGTGCAATGAAATTACATCCTACTTGTGGTGCATTATTCGGTGTTAGTTATGCTCAATGCTCGCTTATGAGATTATTTGTTTCTTGGTTGGTCGCTTCTTAATCTTTTGCTAGCCTTCACGTTGCACTAAGTATGATCAGTACTTGTGCATCCAAAATCCTTTAAACCTGTTTTGCCACATGAGTCCACTATACCTACCTATATGTGATATTCTTTTGTTGTTCTAAGCAAATTTGTATGTGCCATCTCTAATTTTCAAAATAAGTTTCTCTTTTGTGTGCTCGTACCGCTCGCAAGGTGGTGAGGGGTGGTCGATATTTTCCATGCTAGATGTGTTATTCTCAAGATGAGTGTTTATTCACTTGTCATTACACGATATTACGACAAAGGTATTAGGGATGCCCAATCCCGAAATGAAAAATGAATTTACTTTATGTTGTCAAATAATAAATTCCTTGAAAAGTGTTGGTATGGAAGGCACCCGTGGATACGGCTAGTCATGGAAAGTGAAAGTATGGTGGAAAAAGGAATAAACTTTATTTTCTGGTTGGGAACCGCCTATGATATATCTAGTATGGAAAGTGTGGGGAACTCTAAGTCGTTTTCGTTGGTGGGAAAAGTATGCCTCTCAAAATGTTTTTATCTCTCAATTTTAGCTTTGAGCTCTGGCACCTCTACAAATCCCCACTTCCCTCCGCGAAGGGCCTTTCTTTTACTTTATGCAATTTTTATTTTTAATCTAAATCTCCATCTTCTCTTATAAATAACCAACTAAGGGGCACTATGATCGTACTTGAGCATTGGGTGTAGCTAATATGCAAGTGTGTTTCATGAATGGATCAATGATTGATCATGATGGGCTAGGGATAACTTATTTTAGCGTTGATATTTTGAAAGACATGGTTGCTTGTTGATATGCTTGAGTATTTAAATCTCATGTCAAAACTAGACTATTGCTTCGAACCATATAAAAGTCCAAATGTACATGCTACAAACAAAAGAATATGAGATGACATGTTAGGCAGCATTCCACATCAAAAATTCTTTTTCTATCATTTACCTACTCGAGGACGAGCATGAATTAAGCTTGGGGATGTTGATACGTCTCCAATGTATCTATAATTTTTTATTGTTCCATGTTGTTATATTATCATTCTTGGATGTTTTATAATCATTTTATAGTCATTTTATATCAGTTTTTGGTACTAACCTATTGACATAGTGCCAAGTGCTAGTTGCTATTTTTTCATGTTTTTTACATCGCAGGAAATCAATACCAAACTGGATCCAAACACAGCGAAACTTTTTGTGGATTTTTTCAGAAGACATCCAGTGGGCCGAAGAAGCACCTGGGGCTGCTCCGAGGGGAGCACAACCCACCAGGGCGCGCCTGGAGGACCAGGCGCGCCCTGGTGAGTTGTGCCCACCTCGGGTGCCCCTCGGACCACCTCTTTGCCCTATAAATTCCCAAATATTCCAAAAACCCTCGGGGTTAACCTAGATCAGAAGTTCTGCTGCCGCAAGGCTCTGTAGCCACTAAATACCAATCTAGACCCCGTTCCGGCACTTTGTCGGAGGGGCAAATCATCACCGGTGGCCGTCTTCATCATCCCAGTGGCCACCATGATGAGGAGGGAGTAGTCCACCCTCGGGGCTGAGGGTTTGTACCAGTAGCTATGTGTATAATCTCTCTCTCTCATGTACTTGAGATGTCACGATCTTGATGTATCGCGGGCTTTGTTAATATAGTCAGATCATATGGTGTTTTCCCCTCTCTATCTTGTTGTGAATTGAGTTTTCCCTTTGAGATTTCATTTTATCAGATTGAATACTTTTATGGATTTGAGAACACTTGATGTATGTATTTCTATGAATACCCGTGGTGACTATGGGGATCATATTGATTCACTTGATATGTGTTTTGGCACTCAACTCACGGATTCCGAAGGTGACATTGGGGTAATCTACGCATAGGGTTGATGCACTTTCTTGTCTTTGTTTCTCCGGTAGAAATCTTGGGGCACTCTTTGAGGTTCCTTGTGCTGGATTAAGTATATGAATCTGAAATTATTTGGTGTTATTTTAGTACGAACTCTTGGATAGATCGATCGGAAAGAATAGCTTCGAGGTGGTTTCGTACCCTACAAACAATTTCTTCTTATGTTCTCCGCTAGATAGGAACTTTGGAGTGATTCTTCATTGCACGTTGAGGATTGCACTAGCGAAAGTACGGACCCTAGGCCTCATTTTCAAGCATTGCAATACCGTTTTGTGCCCTTTTACTATTTGCTACCTTGCTGTTTTTATTTATTCAGATTATAAAATATATTTCTACCATCCATATTATACTTTTATCACCATCTCTTTGCCGAACTAGTGCACTTGTACAATTTCCTATTGTATTGGGTGTGTTGGGGATACAAGAGACTTTTTATTATTTGGTTGCACAGTTGTTTGAGAGAGACCATCTTCATTCTACACCTCTCGCGGATTGATAAACCTTAGGTCGTCCACTTGAGGGAAAATTGTTATTGTCCTACCAAACTCTGTGCTTGGAGGCCCAACTGTAAGTGCATCTAGTGCCACCCCTAGTTGGTTTTGGAGTATTGACGACAAACCTGGTTAAGGGACTAATGTGTTTGTGAGAATTGTAGGATAACACGGGTAGTAGTCCCTCATTGATTCGGTTTACCTACCGGAGATGACCCCTAAAAATGTATGAAGACATTGAAGACAAAGGTGGTATGTGAAGATATTCACATTGAAGACTATGACAAGAGAAGACATCGCGTGAAGACTATGGAGCGCGAAGACTTAGTTGTTTCATTGTTTCCTTTTCTTCTTTGTTGAGTCATAGGAACCACCGTACTATTAAGTGGGGTCCCAATGAACAAAGCCAGAGTGACTGAAGTGATGCTTAACCAAAATCATATGTTTTCGAGCGTAGACAATGAGAGCAAATCTTATCCAGAGCTGGATGAGTCAGCTTTACTTGTATCCCAAGTAAAGTTGCCGCGTGTGTTTGAAATCTGACCGTTGGAACACGTGTCAGTTCCTTAGTGACCCAGGGTCATTTCGGACAAATCAGGTCGGGTTGCCTAGTGGCTATAAATAGCCCACCCCCTACACCATAAATTGGTGGCTGCTCAAAGTTAGTGCACGGCTTTTGTCGTTTGAGAGCAACCCACCTCGAAGCCTTTGAGAGAGAAATCCTTGCGAGGACAAAGCCCTAAACACCCAGAGCCAAAGAGCGTTAGGCATCACTGAAGTCTTCCTGTCTGTGTGATCTCAAGACTTGTTACACTTGAGGACTGTGAATCCTCCAGCCGGTTAGGCGTCGCGTTCTGAGCATTCAAGAGTCATTGTGGATCGCCGGTGAACGAAGTCTGTGATGGTTTGGAAGTCTACCTTGAAGACTTATCAGAGTGATTGTGCGAGGACTGGGTGTCCTTAGCTCAAGGGGAATAAGGTGAAGACACGATCTTCTGAGTTAAATCTCAGCCTCCCTAACCAGACATACAGTTGTCACAGCAACTGAACTGGTCCAACAAATCATTGTCTTCAACAAGCCACTGGTTCTATCCTTCCCATATCTTTATTTATAGTTGGTCCTTGTGAAGTCATTGTCTGTTTGCATTGTCCATTTGTCTTCACTGTGTAACTATTTGTTCAGATTGGTTTCATACTATCTTCCATCCTGATCCATACTGCCTAGCTGCTATTAGTCTTCATGCTCTCACTTCATTGAATACTTGACTATGGCTTGTCTAGTGTAGTCTACCTTCCGCTGCATGGTTATAGGTTCATTTCTATCGTTTGTCTACAAGAACAAGTTGCGTAGTAGACATCAGTTATCACTTACCCGAGCCCTTTAGTTATGCCCTTTTTTGTGTGATAGCAATAGTGTTTCATGTTATATATCTTTCTATCACTTAGTTGTTTATATTGCTTAGCATAAGTTGCTGGTGCACTTAGTTGAGCCTAGCTTATTTAGGTTCCGTGCTTGACAAATAATGCTCCCACAGGGAGCACATGAATCAATCTTTTCATCTCTCCAATGATGTGAATAGAGCGTTTGCAAGTTGTTAGTTCTCCAAAGCAGTGGTACCGTGAAGGAAACATAATGTTGAAGGTGCAAAGGTAAATAAGTGAAAGAAAATTACTAGAATAGTGATTTAAAGAGCTGGAGAAAGATAGGATTAAAGCGTTACCAGGGAGTACGGAATCCCCACTAGTGTGCATCTATAGCGGTGCCTAAACACAATGCTACTTCAGATTCCTAAGCCACTTTTACATATTTCTCTTTGTGGGCAAAGCCGGTTCAGATACGTGCATACACGCGGCAGCTCCGTATCACATACGCCACCACCGTTCTTCCCAACTATGGTTATCAAACGGTAATTAAGGGGAAAGATGTCCCCATGAATGTAGCCAAGGTGGTTTCTGTTTTACCCCATGTTGCAACGATCCGCTATGAAGGGAAATGGGGTCTGCCACTCACCCACCTTGCCAACCAATCGGTTCGCCAACAGTAGTAACCTTCCATCCAAAATTGGCATACGTTGGATGGTCGACTTCACCCAACATCAAGAAGATTATTAACATAAACATGCAAAGAGGATACCAAACCCTAATATCAATCGATCTATCGCACATTAGGGTTCCTCCATGTACCCAAGAACTAAAAGAACTACTCACACGTGAAGGCAACGAACATCACACCACCGAAGATGGAAATCATGAATGAATCGCACATGTAATACACAAGTTCTTCCTCTAGGGTTCTTGATATTACAATAGGGGAGAAGGTGGGTGATCATGATGATAGTCGGATGGTGTTGAAGCCTTATTGATGAGGATGGTGGAGGTAGCAACCTCCTCTTGCTGGTTCCTCCCTCTGGATCACTCCGGCGGCTAGGGTTCCTGCTTCTGGATGAGTTTCTGGTGTCTCCAAGGCATCTGATCCATGATCTGTCTTCACGAGGCAAATATAGTTGAGCTGGCGGCAGTGATGGCACTCCATACAACCGCACATACGGGTGGGTGCGGTCGTATGGAACGTCGTCTTTTGCTTTGGATCTCCTGCGGTGACTGCTTCTTTGCCCATTATACTTCTTTCTCTTATGGTAGGTGATTATCACTTTAATTGCGTGATTCCATTACCATTTTATGAGATTTCTTATGTATAATAATATTTGGTTTAAAAAGCTTTACCTGAGGAAAATGACAAGAAGAAGTGCGCGAACGCGATAAAAATCCATGAAGCCTACCGAGTAGGCACAAAAATATTAGCAAAATAATCACATGATATGGACTCATCAAAATCCTCACCATTGGTTTTGTTCTTCTTTCTCTTTGTGTTATGGCATTGATACGTCTCCGTCATATCTATAATTTTTGATTGTTTCATGCTAATATTATACAACTTTTATACACTTTTGGCAACATATTATATGATTTAGTTGGACTAACATATTGATCCAGTGCGCAGTGCCAGTTCCTGTTTGTTGCATGTTTTTTGTTTCGCAGAAAATCCATATCAAACAAAGTCCAAACGCAATAAAAATTTACGGAGAATTATTTTGGAATATGTGTGATTTTTGGGAGGTGGAATCAACGCAAACGGGGGCCCACAACCCCTAAGATACACCAGGGCGCGCTAGGGGGTGCCAGGCGCGCCCAGGTGTCTTATGACCTCCTCGTAAGGTGGTTTGGGCCCTTCTTCTGGCGCAAAAAAGATAATTTATGGAAAAAATCGTGTAAAAATTTCAGCGCAATCGGAGTTACGGATCTCAGGGAATTTAAGAAACTATGAAGGGCCAGATTGGGGAACGTGAAACAAAAGAGAACAGAGAGGGAGATCCAATCTGGAGGGGCTCCCGCCCCTCCGCCGCGGTGGAGGCCATGGACCAGAGGGGGAACTCTCCTCCCATCTAGGGGGGGGGGCAAGGAAGAAGAAGAAGAAGGAGGGGGCTCTCTCCCCCTCTCTCCCGGTGGCACCGGAGTGCCGCCGGGGCTAGGATCCTGACGGCGATGTACATCAACAATCTTGCTGCCGTCAACACCAACTTTCTCCCTCTCTATGTAGCGGCGTAACACCCCTTCTCCCCACTGTAATCTCTACTTAAACATGGTTCTCAACTCCATATATTATTTCCCAGTGATCTATGGTAGATATGTTTTGTCCTGTGGGTTAATCATGATCTTGATTGGTATGATTGAATATTTTATTTATGGTGCTGTCCTACGGTGCCCTCCGTCTCGCGCAAACGTGAGGGGTCCCTGCTGTAGGGTGTTGCAATACGTTCATGATTTGCTTATGGTGGGTTGCGAGAGAGACAAAAGCTTAAACCCGAGTAGGTGGGTTGTTGCGTATGGGATAAAGAGGACTAGATACTTAATGCTATGGTTGGGTTTCACGACCTTAATGATCTTTAGTAGTTGTGGATGCTTGCTAGGGGTCCAATCATAAGTGCATATGATCCAAGTAGAGAAAGTATGTTAGCTCATGCCTTTCCCTCATATAAAATTGCAAGAATGATTACCAGTACTTGTTATCGATTGCCTAGGGACAAATGACTTTCTTGTTGACAAAACCTATCTACTTTTATTACCTTGCAATTTATCCATAGTTTTATTCTCGCAAAGTACTCGTAGTTTTATTATTGCAAAATAGTTTCATAGTTGTTCTAGGTAAAGCAAACGTCAAGTGTGCGTAGAGTTGTATCGGTGGTCGATAGAACTTGAGGGAATATTTGTTCTGCCTTTAGCTCCTCATTGGGTTCGACACTCTTATTTATCGAAGAAGGCTACAGACGATCCCCTATACTTGTGGGTTATCAAGACCATTTTCTGGCGCCGTTGCCTCGGAGCAGTAGCGTGGGGTGAGTATTCTTGTGTGTGCTTGTTTGCTTTATCACTAAGTAGTGGTACTTGCTACTCATGGAGATGGGGAACCTCCTAAAACCCTCGATGCTCGTTATGTGAAAAATATTATGCACTACTTTGATAATACCGAGAAAACCCCATTCAACTTGATAATGGGAGCAATGTTAGCTAGATTAACGTGAATACTTTAGGGATTATCACTTGACACAAGGGAAACTATTATGGGATCAAATTGATATTTTGCATTTGTATGCTTGGAATTTATGCCAGAGATATGATTTTACTTGTTTCTCTAGGATGAATGCTCCACACCTTCCCTTTTCATGCAAATTTAATGATAATGAAACATTGGCTTCTTATGCCAATGGTAGACATGATTATTATCATGTGGAACGAATAGAAGAATTTGTTGCTTTAAAGGGTGCTTATGAAATTGAATCTTTGTTTTTAAGGTATGAAGCTTTTGATGATGATGTTTATAAACCTAAATTTTTTTGCCATCCTTAAATATTGCTATGATAATTATAAATATAATCCCGATATTGATGAATTTACTGAGAAAATCTCCGCTGTCCGAGAAGAGATTAATATTTTGCAGGAGTCTATGGAAGAAGGAATCGATGAAACTGTGAGCTCATTAGATGAAAAAGATGATGAGGAGAGCGAAGAACAAAAGGAGGAAGAGCGGATTAGCTACCCGTGCGCACCTTCTAATGAGAGTAACTCTTCAACTCATACATTATTTAATTTCCCTTCATGCTTATCGAATGATAAATGCTATGATAATTGTTATGATCCCGTAGATTCTTTTGAAATATCCCTTTTTGATGAAATTGATGCTTGCTATGCTTGTGGCCAAGATGCCAATATGAATTATGCTTCTGGAGATGAACTTTCTATAGTTCCTTATATTAAGAATGAAATTGTTGCTATTGCACACACGCATGATAGTCCTATTATATTTTTGAATTCTCCCAACTACACTATGTTGGAGAAGTTTGCATTTATTAAGGATTACATTGATGGGTTCCCTTTTACCATTACACATGATGGTTTTGATGAATATAATATGCATATGTTTGCTGCTCCTACTTGCAATTATTAAGAGAGAGGAACTACATCTCTACCTCTTTACGTTTCCAGCACGATAAAATTGCAAGAAACTGCTTATGCTATGTATTGGCCTTTACTTGATGTGCATGAATTGTTCATATATGACATGCTGATGCATAGGAAGAGAGTTAGACTTCTTCATTGCATGATATATGTTGCTTTGTGCTCATAACTAAATGCCAAATCATTATTAATTAAAATTGGCTTTGATATACCTTGGGATCCGGGTGGATTCATTACTTGAGCACTTTATGCCTAGCTTAATGGCTTTAAAGAAAGCACTGCCAAGGAGACAACCCAGAAGTTTTAGAGATTCATTACTTTCTGTTGAGTGCTTTTATAAAGTTTAAAAACAAAAAATATAGAGGGGAACGTAAAAACTTTTTCACAAAAGAAAAGCGATTGGAAGTTTTGCATTGGAGAAGTGAGGGTCGACCTTGAACACACTTCTGTTCACGCTCATGAAAACAATGTAGAATTTTTCATGAAGATTCTCACAAAAATAATTATCCCCTTGTACAATTCCATTTTATTACAAAAATAATGTGCCAAGATTTTCCTTTAGTATGAGTAGATTGCTTGTTGGTATGTGCGGTGCAAAAACAAAAACTTTGGCTGTAGTGCACGATTTTAAATTTTTTACTGGAACGTTGAAAGTTTCTGAAACTTTTTGCATAGTCTTGCTATACAAATTGTTTATTTCTTCCTAATTTTTCAGAACTATTGGAGTACCAGAGGTATGGTGAATGTTCAGATTACTACAGATTGTCATGTTTAAGACAGATTCTGTTTTTGATGCATTGTTTTGCTTGTTTTGATGAAACCATCGATTTTTATCGGTGGTATAAGCCATTGAAAATTTATAATACAATAGCTACAATGCAAAAACAAAATATGATTTGGTTTGCAATAGTACTTAGAGTAGTGATTTGCTTTATTATACTAACGGATCTTACCGAGCTTTCTGTTGAGTTTTCTGTGGATGAAGTGATCAAAGATCGAGGAGGTATCGATATGAGGAGAAGGAGGAGAAGAAAGAGCTCAAGCTTGGGGATGCCTAAGGCACACCATGTAAATATCCAAGGATACTCAAGCGTCTAAACTTGGGGATGCCCCGGAAGGCATCCCATCTTTCTTCAACAAGTATTGGTATTCGTCTTTGTTTCATTCATGTGATATGTGCAAATCTTGGAGTGTCTTCTGCATTTAGTTTTCACTTTTCTTTCATGCACCATGCTGGTATGAGATAGCCCATGGTTGATTTATAGAATGCTCATTGCACTTCACTTATATCTTTTGGGTATGGCTTTTTAGAATGCTTCATGTGCTTCACTTATATCATTTGAAGTTTGGATTGCCTGTTTCTCTTCACTTAGAAAACCATTGTTTGTAGAATGCTCTTTTGGTTCACTTACATTTGTTAGAACATGGTCTTTTGTAGAAAGAATTACACTCTCATGCTTCACTTATATCTGTATAGGGAGTCAACGGTCAATTGCATGGTTAGTCATAAAATCCTACATAAAACTTATGGATCACTGAATATGATATGTTTGATTCCTTACAGTAGTTTTGTGATATAGAGATGGAATATGTCGGAAGTACTAGTAAACGGTTGTGTTTAGTAAAAATATTGGTGTTAAGGTTTGTGATTCCCGAAGCATGCACATATAGTCTCTCGTTATGCTATGAAGTTGGAAGCATGATTTTTTATTGATTGTCTTCCTTATGAGTGGCGGTCGGGGATGAGCGATTGTCTTTTCCTACCAATCTATCCCCTAGGAGCATGCGTAGTAGTACTTTGCTTCGATGTCTAATAAAATTTTGCAATAAGTATATGAGTTCTTTATGACTAATGTGAGTCCATGGATTATACGCACTCTTACCTTTCCGCAATTTGCTAGCCTCTACGGTACCGTGCTGTAACATCCCAAATTTTCAATTTGGAATGTTATACACTAGATCATCATTGCATATCATATTTATTGCATTTTGGTTGAGCCTAGAAATTTCACGCAACTCAAGGACCCTCGGAGAGAGTTGGGGATTTCGTTATTTTCATATTTGAGTTGTCTCAAATTTTGAAAATAGGATCATTTGATTTTATTTATTTTATCTTCAATTATTTCTATTATAAAAATTATGAGAGAGGGAATAAAATGACTTTCCCAAAATAAAGAAATATTGAGGATTTAATAAAAAAATCAAATAAGATTTTATTTGGTTTTTTTTGCTATTTTATTTGAATTTAGGAAAAATATGCGTTTTTCAAAATTTCATTTAGACCCCAAATAAATGTTCACTTTGTCCGGCTTGATTTTAGAAGTCGGGGAAATTTTATTTCGGGATTTTTGGAGTCCGTTTAGTATTTCTTTTATTTGTTTTTCTGCGCGTTAATATTTAAAAAAACGCGAACCGACTCCGGGCCATACCCGAGCGGGACTCCGCCCGGGGCAGCCCTTATAAGCCGCCGCCCGGGGCCCGAGCCAGCCAGCCCGAGCCGCCCAAACCCTAGCACCGCCTTGCCACCGCCCCGCCGCCTCGCCCGACCCGCCGCTCGAGGTAGCCGCCGTCGCCAACCGCCCGATTTTTTTTAAAAAGCCGTGGTTTATTTTTTTATCAGATCGGTTTTATTTTGGTTTATTCTATTTAGCGAGCATTCGCTCGATTCGTATGTTTTAACGAATGTGTTCGTCGTTTAGATCCAGCTAACGAACATTCGTTCGTTAAACTGTTCGTCATTTTTCTTTTTCTCGGATTAAATCCGCGATTTTTCTGATCGCGATTTCTGATCCGATTTTCGTTTAAGTTTATCTTTTCGCTCGTTTATCGGAATCAGGCAATTCAAGCGCCTGGAGTTTCGTCTCAAAACCCTCTTTCCATTTAACCAACTCAAACAAGTTTTTGCTTCTGTAAAAATTGCCTTAGATCCAGAATAGTAAACAAAGCCTGTTTCTTTTGTCGTTTGTTTTTCCTTGCTTCGTTCGATTTGATTCTTTTTGCCAACCGGAGTTCTTAAGTTGAACCTTCTGGTTAGATCTCTTATTTGAGTTTTACCTGTGCATTAGTTGAGTACTTATTGTATGCTTGTTTGTTTGTGATAGAGTACCCGGAGTGCGCCGCTTGTTACTTCGAATCGCTAGGTTTCCCGGATCCTCAGCAAGGCAAGTAACACTTTGATCATACTTCTACTACCCAGTTTTATTGCATTAGATCAATCCTTACACATTTCATGATTAGGATCTAATTAAATTGTGGGTTTGGGAAGTAGTTGAGGTAGTACCTATTACCTGTTTATTATCAAACCTTTGGGAGTTACTTCTACGTTTGCTTATTATTGCTATGCTATGCTAGTAGACGTGGATTGGGTGAGTGATATCCATGACAGATGTGAGATTTTTTAAATCAATGGTTTATCTAAGGTGGCAACTTAAATACACATCTGGGTGGATTGAGGCACCTGGGTATTCCGAGATTGCCTGTTTTCTTTTGGACCGCCACCCAGGTTCAAAGGGATCATGAGAATATTCATGCTAGAAACTTCCGTGTGCAGCCACAAGCTATTATGGGCTCTAGCATAGTTGACTAAGTCGTGCGAACTCTTACAGCGGTAGACTAGCAGATGTAGGGGATGTAGGTGGTACGGTCTACCCATCGTAAGGTGCTAGTGCTTCTGAAAGACTATGTCTCGGTCATCCGTTTCTCAAACACCGTGTAGTGCGAGAAACCAAACAGAGGCGATCGAGTCTTGTGGGGAAAAGTGTGCAAACCTCTGCAGAGTGTATAAACTAATCATGGTTAGCCGTGTCCCCGGTTATGCACATCTTGAGTATCTAGTACCTGGATTATCATGTGAATCTCATCATGTTACTATAATTAATGTTGTTGGGATTTAATGATGATTATTTTAATTGGGATTGAGGATGCTGTCAACCATTCTCAATGTTTAACAACCACCATAATAGTTAAATAAATTTATTCCTTTGCAGTAGGAAAAAATTGGCTTTACGCAAAACTGTAACCATAGAGCTTTCCACCAGCCAAATATGCATGTAGAATAGCTGTGTCTTTCCATTATTCTCTATGTTTTACCTTGCCAGCATATTCCATGTGCTGACCCGTTTTCGGGCTGCAACGTTAATGTTGCAGACTTTTTAGACGACGATTAAGGAGTTTTAGGTCGGGGTTCTATACTCAGTGATGCCGTTGGAGTTGATGGACTCACTTATCTTCCAAGCCTTCCGCTGTTATCGTTGTTAGATGACCTTAAGCCATATTTATTGTAATAAGTTCTCTATTGAGACACTCGATGTAATAAGTGTGTGATTGCTACTCTGTTATAAACCCTTCAAGTACTATGTGGTGTCAGCATTACTTATCCAGGGATGACACCAGAGCACAGAGATTGGACCGTTTGAGGTTTGGTCGCTACAAGATGGTATCAGAGCACACGTTGATTGTAGGACACGACCACTAAGCTAAAGACCTAGATCACTACTCACTCTCTTCTCTTCTGACCTCTCATCTTTTCTACTCTTTAGGATGGCGGATGCAAGGAACAAGTTCACGCAACCGGATGAAGATACACCCTTTGGACGTCACTTGAAGGAAGTCACTAGATATCTGAACATAGGAGTACCAAGCTTCACCGGAACCTACAACGCCACTTTACCTGAAGAAGAGCGTTGGATGATTCAAGTTCAAGTTCCTGGAAGGACGTTCATGCCAGTCACCAAGCCCATAGAGTTTTCCTTTGATGCACCAACTTGGAGTCTAGGAAAGAGCATGGCCGCTCACATCGCCATGGGACGCATTGGAGAAGTCTACCGCAATGATCTCAAGGATACTATCTACCAGATTTGTGGGCGCCGAGATGAGCACTAGGAGATGATCAGCACCAGAAAGGATAGATCAATTGCAGCTTTTATCCAGGAGTTAAACCAGCACATTCGACGTCAGGAGAACCAAATGTGCGCCGACATGATAGACCTGAAGAAGGCAAGGACAAGAATCAAGGAACTGGAGGAAGAACTCAAGGCTACGTGTGAAGATTATGAAGAGGAAATTGAAGTATTAGTGGGGAAGAATGACAATCTGATCAAGAAGATTGGAATATTTATGGGAGGCCCTACGCCAGTAGATGAAGACAAAGAACCCAAGGAGATTCGCCCGGAAGACTACATCATCATCGACGACACCGACTCGGATCCAGATGATAGCAATGATGACTATGTTGATGAAGCTGGAGCAGATATCATGGAGTCTGCAACCGAATAATATTTCTAGTAGACCACCCCAACAGTAGTAGTAGTCCACCATGTAAATATAGTAGTCCGAGCACTTTTGCGATAGTTAGATCGATTGTATGCCCTTGTTTGATTGAATGAAGTGAATTGTTTGCTTTTGCCTCATGTGCATATGGGTAGTGTTTTCTCTTTAGACCCCCTCTATTCTTAAATCTCATCTTTTCTAAACCCTTAGATGCCTCCGAGACGTGACCCTGGATTTACCTTCCCACCGGAGCTCACTCAGTTGATCCAGCAGCAGAACACATTGATGCAGTTGCTAGTCCAGAATCAGAATCAGGGAACAACAACAACAACCCACCACCACCACCACCACCTATTGACCACTTAGCCCGTTTTCTTAGGCTGAATCCGCCGGTGTTTTCCAGTAGCACCGAGCTGATAGTAACAGATGATTGGCTCCGCAAGACAGCTAGAGAGTTGACCACAGCAGGATGCACTGATGCGGAGAAGGTGAAGTTTGCCGCACATCAGCTTGAAGGACCCGCATCATCATGGTGGGAGAATTTCACATCCACTTTCCCTGTCGATACTATCACATGGGACCAGTTTCAGCAGGCTTTTCGAACTTCCCATGTTTCAGCAGGAGCTATGGCCATGAAGAAGCGAGAGTTTCGCAACGTGCGCCAAGGAGGACGGACAGTTGGCCAGTATGTGGAGGACTTTAGTAAATTAGCACGTTATGCCCCAGATGACGTTGCTACGGATGCAGCAAAGCAGGAGAAGTTTTTGGAAGGACTGAATGATGAGTTGAGCATGCAGTTGATGGTAGCAACCTTCAACAACTACCAGGAGTTGGTAGATCGTGCTCTTATGATTGAAGGGAAGCAGCAGCAAATTGAAAATCGCAAGAGGAAGTATGCACAAGGAAAGTACAATTCAGGAGCTCAGCAGAAGCCACATTTTACCCCTAGACCGGGAGGACATTTTCAGCATACCCATGGAGGAGGTACCTCGCACAATCACAATGGCCCCAAGAATGGTAATGGGAATGGAGGAAGCAACGGCCAGAACCGCACCAACCCATCAACCCCAGCCAAGAAAGACCTGAGCCAAGTCACTTGCTTTAAGTGCCAGAAGACCGGACATTATGCTAATGAATGTCCTGAATCACAGAATGGAAATGGCAATGGAATCTCTGGGAAGAAGCCAAACCCTTTCAACAGGGGACAGGTGAACCACGTTAATGTGGAGGAGGTTGAATAGCAGCCGGATGCAGTAATCGGTAAGTTTATGGTTAAGTCATTTACTGCACTCGTTCTTTTCGATACTGGTGCATCCCATTCATACATATCAAGGGGATTTGTGGATAAGTATAAACTGCCAACCCAAGCCCTTAGGTCATCCATGTTAGTAACCTCGCCTGGAGCAGAATATATGGCTAGTCTATGGTGTGATCGGTTACCATTAAGGATTGTGTCGGTGTACTAGAGTAGGGGTACCCTAGTATCCCGAACTCGTGCACGGGCAGTTGCAGCGCCCCGCGGCAAGGCTTGCCGGGTGACCGCCAAGACCCTCCGTGGTTCCCTTAAAGACCATTCAAGAACAAAGTACTCAAACCAAGGCCCCGTCAAGAGGAGCTTGCCGGGAAGGCCAACCCAGGCCCCGGCAAGAGGAGCTTGCCAGGAAGAGACAAGACCCCGGCAAGAGGAGCTTGCCGGGAAGGCCACTCAAGGCATACCGAGAAAGCTTGCCGCGACGCGCCCTGCGTCCCGGCAAGGCCCGGTAAGCGACAAGCTCCCAAACACGACAAGACGACGACCGCGGCAAGGAGCTTGCCGCGAGAAACCCCCACTTCGTGCCCGCGCTCCAGCACACCTGCTAACGTGTCGCTCTAGGACTCTCCCAAGCACATGTGGCAGGGGGCCGTGCAGCTAGGGGTGCGCGGTGGCAAGCGGAGATGAAGAGAAGGCCATCGTGGCAAACGGTGGCGCTCCTAACGGTCACTTTTTGCACTGTTTAGGCAACTCAGACAGGCATTTAATGCCCTTGTCCCCTGCCGTCAGAGTTAGGTAGGGTGCACTGTATCCACAGTAGCGGTAGCTGCACCTACCGCATCCTTTTCCATTTTTACCCTTCTAGTCTACGTTGCCACCTGTTGGTGACCCCTTCAAAGTATAAAAGGAGGCCCAGGCGCAACATAGAGGGGTTCGGCCAGTTCGGCTCATTGGAAACACCAGGAACACTCTCACGCTCAGTCTAGCAGCGTCCATCGCTCCTGAGCAAGAATTCAATACACACAAACAAGCAGCAGTAGGGTTTTACGCATCTGTGCGGCCCGAAGCTGGGTAAAAACCGCTCGCGTGTACTGCCTCGATCCGCTCTTTGTGCGACCTCCGCCCCCCACCGAACCGAAAGGGGCCCTGTCCCCATAGGTGTTGGTGGAATCAGCCTCCCCGACATCTCCGGCGCGCCAGGTAGGGGGCGTCGAGATCGTGCGAACCCGATCCGGCGTGCACGCGAGCTAAATCTTCATCGTCTTCACCGACATGCCACCGAAGAAGAAGGCTTCGGGGGCAACAGCCCCGTCTGCGTCGCTTCCACCACCTCCGGAGCAGGCGGACGATGGAGTGGACGCCGGCGGAAGAATGGACATCGACGAGGGTGCCCACAGCGCTGCCAAGTCCAAGGACAAGGCCGCGCAGACCTCGGCGTCCATACGCCCACCGCGCCCATCTCAGGAAGGGCGGGACCAGCAGCGTCATAGCGTTCGCAACACCATACGTTCGCTGGCCCAAGATCAAGCTGGTGGTTCGCGTGGCGTTCAAGACCAGCATGCACGCCAGCATGCTGGCCCCAGCGAGGTGCGGTCGCCTGGACGGGACACTGCTCCTTCTAACTTGGTTAGGAGTCCGAGCATGTCCCGCTCCTCGCACCGTTCACCTCTGCCGCCCACCACGCCGGCGGAAGCCTTGGCGCTGGCCCAGTTACTCCTGGATTACCCTCCGATGGCGGACAAGACCGACGAATGGAGGGCCACTATCCAGAGCCTCATCGGTTTCGCCAACGGCGACACTGCGCGGCAACCAAGCACCTCGCTGCCGCGGCAGGACAGCCGGACGCGAGCCGATGGCAACAAGACTGGGGAAGGTGCGACTTCCATGCACTCTCCACTACAAAGGCCAAAGTCGCCGACTCGCCGGGTTCACCCCGACAGCGGCTCCACCGCGTCGTCTGACCCACGAGCTCGTTGCGACCAGCGCCAAGTTCTCCATGAATGACAACAAGAAGACGCTCGAACCCGCATCGAGCGCCGAAGAGAAGCGCGACGTCAATCCGACAAGCGCGCTGGGCCCTCTGTTGATATGCATGCGCCAGGGGAACCAGGCGATCTGCCATACGCGGTAGGTTGTCCTGCGTTCACCCGTGAGCTGCGGCAAGTCCAGTGGCCCAGCACAAAGAATTTCAAACCAGACGTACCAGAGAAGTACGACGGCAAGACGCATCCGTCGGAGTTTCTCAGCATCTACACCATCGCGGTGCAGGCTGCCGGGGGACGGGATGACAAGATCCTTGCCAACTGCTTCCCGCTGGTACTCAAGCCCAATGTCAGATCCTGGCTCATGCACTTGCCGGACAACTCCATATCCTCCTGGGCTGATCTGTGCCATCAGTTTGTCGGCGCCTTTACAGGCGGCCACAAGCCACATGGCCAAGAAAGCGATCTTCATCTGCTCGCCCAGAAGGAAGGAGAGCCACTGCGCAAGTACATTCAGAGATTCAGCCGTGTACAGCACAACATCCCAGACGTCCACCCCGCCGCGATCATCAGCGCGTTCCATCAGAACGTGCGAAACCGAAGGATGAGGGAGGAGATGGCGATGTGTAAGATCAGAGACGTCAGCAAGCTTTACGCCCTGGCCGACAAGTGTGCACGCGCTGAAGAGGGGAGAAGGCTCCCCGGAGAGGATGTAGGAGCAGGAGGATCTGACAGTGAGGATGCCGCCCCGGCAAAGAAAGGCCGGCGGCGGAACAACAGAAGGAGGAAGGGCAAGGAAGTGCTAGCTGTCGAGCAGTCCAGCAACGGAGGTGGCGCCAAGGAAGCTAAAGCTGGTGGCTCCGACAAGGAGGCCCAGCCTGTGGCGGCCGCCGACAAGCAGGTCAGCTCCGGCAAGCAGTATTGTAAGATTCACCGCACCAAGGGCCACGATCTCCAGAATTGCAAGAAAGTCAAACAGCTTGTTGAGCAACAGAAAGCTGAGTACGAGCGGCGCGACAAGGAGAAGGCCCAGGAAGGAACTGGTGGATCCGGCAAGAAACGTCCCGGCCGAGGGGGACGCCGCGGCAAGATCAAGCAGCGGCAAGGAGATAGGCCTCCCCGCGGCCGCGACAAGGCTGAAGATGACGACGACGATGAAGACATGGATGATGACGAGGCCGACGAGCAGGAATTTCAGAAAGCCACAGAGGTCATGTGCGTTGACGGTGGTGCTTCTCTGCATACTTCGCACCGCCAACTCAAGCAATGGATGCGGGAAGTGAATGCAGCAGAGCCATCCATAGAGTCACGCAAGCCTCTGAAATGGTCCAGCACGCCTATCATCTTCGACATTGAGGATCACCCTGATCGCGTAACTGCGGTCGGGTGCTTGCCGATGTTGGTTTCACCAACTATCCGCAACCTCAAGGTCACGAAGATGCTAGTTGATGGCAGGGCCGGCTTGAACCTGATATCCTCCGCGGTCCTCCAGAGACTTCACATCCCTGACAGCGAGCTCGAAGAGACCGGCACATTCCAAGGAATTAGCCCGGGAAGAAGCAAGCCGAAGGGAAAGATCACGCTGCCGGTCACATTTGGCAGCGAGATGAATTTCAGAACTGAGAGGGTCACATTTGACGTTGCCGATTTTCCATTGCCCTACAATGGGATCCTTGGCCGTCCAGCGCTCGCCAAGTTTATGGCAGCCTCTCACTATGCATACAACATGCTCAAGATGCCAGGCCCGATAAGTGTCATCTCTGTCCCCGGCGACAAGAAAGATGCCCTTATCTACGCCGACAAGATCTACCGGGAAGCAGCAGCCGCAGCCGATCACAACATACTTGCCGCTGAAGCTCCCGGGGGGAAGAAGAAGACAAAGTCCGGCAAGAGCTCTGATGCCCACTTCGGCAAGCACACCTCTTCGGAGTGCTGCGCTACCGTCGAGGACGCACCATCGAGCTCCACCGACAAGTGCAAGAAGACGATGGCAGCTCCACCCGAGACCAAGAAGGTGCCCGCCAAGAAGGACGGCACTGGTGGTACCTTCACCATCAGTGCCACGCTTGACCCCAAATAGGAAAGCGTGCTCGTTGCTTTCCTGCGGGCGAATGTCGACGTGTTTGCATGGCAACCGTCTGATATCCCCGGTGTTCCCAGGAAAGTAATCGAGCACCACCTTGCCGTCTGTCCTCATGCGCGGCCCGTCAAGCAGAGAGTCAGGAAGCAAGCGGTGGAGCGCCAAGAGTTCATTGCAGAAGAGATCAGGAAATTGGAAGCAGCAGGCCTTGTCAGAGGAGTGCTCCATCCCACGTGGTTGGCCAATCCTGTAGTTGTGCGCAAGGCGAACGGGAAATGGAGGCTTTGTATAGACTTCACTGATGTCAATAAAGCTTGTCCCAAAGATCCATTTCCCTTGCCGCGCATTGACCAGATTGTTGACTCCACAGATGGATGTGATTTGCTTTCATTTCTTGATGCATACTCAGGATACCATCAGATCTTCATGGCAGAAGAGGATGAGGAAAAAACCGCATTTATCACCCCTTGTGGCGCATACTGTTTTGTACGGATGCCCTTTGGGTTGAAGAATGCTGGTTCAACATTTGCAAGAGTAGTCCATGTCGCTTTTGAGCCACAGATACACAGAAATGTGGAAGCCTACATGGATGATATAGTGGTCAAGAACAAGGACAAGGCTACCCTGATCCAAGATTTAGAAGAAACTTTTGCAAATCTGCGCAAGATCAACCTCAAGCTCAACCCCGAGAAGTGCGTGTTTGGAGTCCCTTCTGGCAAGCTTCTCTGGTTCTTTGTGTCTCAGCAGGGAATTGAAGCCAACCCCGACAAGATCAAGGCCATCGAGCAGATTGAAGCATCGAAGCGCGTCAAGGATGTGCGAAGGCTTGCCGGTTGCGTGGCTGCTCTCAGCAGGTTTATCTCTAAGTCTGCTGAGCGCGCCCTGCCATTCTTCAAAATATTGAAAAAGGCAGGTCCAATGAAATGGACTCCGAAAGCGGAGGCCGTGCTGCAGGACTTGAAGAGGTACCTGTCCTCCACTCCAATACTTGTCGCACCTAAGCCACAAGAGAAGTTGCTGCTATATCTGGCAGCAACCAATCAAGTGGTTAGTGCTGTGTTAGTAGCGGAGAGGGAGGCGGATGATGAGCCAGCGACCGCGACAAGTGAATCCAGCGACAAGCAGGGGGCTTCTCCGACAAGCTCTGGCCCCGACAAAGTTGAATCTGCGCAGACATGCAAGGAGGTGCAGAAGAAGATGATGTAGCGCCCAGTTTACTTTGTCAGCTCCTTTCTCCAGGGGGCTAGGTCGAGGTACTCTGGTGTGCAAAAATTGCTTTTCGGCCTCCTCATGGCCCCGAGAAAGCTGCGCCATTACTTCCAGGCACACGAGATCACAGTTGTCACTCGCTTTCCGCTGAAGAGGATACTGCAGAATCCAGAAGCAACAGGCAGGATTGTCGAGTGGGCATTGGAACTGTCAAGCTTTGGCCTCAAGTTTGAGAGCACTGCAACGATCCAAAGCAGGGCATTGGCAGAGTTCATAGCAGAGTGGACGCCAACCCCAGACGAAGAAATTCCAGAGACGAGCATCCCCGTCAAGGAGACAAGCAAAGAGTGGCTGATGTACTTTGATGGTGCCTTCTCGCTGCAAGGCGCCGGTGCTGGCGTGCTGCTTATCGCACCCACCGGAGAGCACCTCAAGTACGTAGTCTAGATGCACTTTCCCAAGGAGCAAGCAACGAACAATACTGCAGAGTATGAGGGTTTGCTTGCCGGCCTCAGAATCGCAGCTGACCTTGGGATCAAGAAACTCATTGTAAGGGGTGACTCGCTGCTTGTCATCCACCAAGTGAACAAGAACTACCAGAGTCCATTGATGGAAGCTTATGTTGATGAAGTGAGAAAGCTAGAAGAACACTTTGACGGCCTGCAAATGGAACATGTTCCACGAGCTCAGAACGACATTGTTGATGGCCTGTCAAAGTGCGCTGCACTAAAGTTACCTGTGGAACCAGGGATCTTTGTGCTCGAGCTGACTCAACCATCCGTGACACCATCAACTGGACAGAATAAGAAGAGGAAGTTGGTTTCTGGTGACTACTTTCCGGCAGAGCTTCCCGAAGCCACCGCCAAGAAGGTCTCCAAGATCGACGCCAAGAGTGCTGAGGAGCAGTCTGCTCTGGCGAACCTCTTGGTTTGTTCCGTTGAAGCAAACGCTCCAAACAAGTTTTGCTCCGGCAAGCTTGCCGGGGAATATCACGCTCCGGCCGAACAGCAGGTTCTTGCCGTAGAAGCGGATGTTCCCGCAGCAACAGATACGCCTTTAGTCCTTGTTGTCGAGCCGCAAACTCCAGCATGGGCGCAGCAGATTGTCCGTTTCCTTCAAACAGGAGAGCTTCCCGAAGAGCAAGAAGAAGCTGAAAGAGTAGCCCGGCAGTCAAGTATGTACAAGTTTGTCGACAACACACTGTACAGAATAAGACTCAACGGTGTGAAATTGAAGTGCATTCGCCGGGAAGATGGACAACAGCTGTTGGCAGAGATACATGGAGGCATATGTGGTCACCACATTGGCGCAAGAGCACTTGTCGGCAAAGCATTCCGACAAGGCTTCTTCTGGCCGACAGCCCTCCAGGATGCAACTGCACAAGTAACCAAGTGTGAAGCGTGCCAGTTCCATTCCAAGCAGATACACCAGCCAGCTCAAGCTCTCCAGACGATCCCTTTATCCTGGCCATTTTCGGTCTGGGGGCTCGACATCCTCGGCCCCTTCCCCCGAGCTGTCGGGGGCTTTGAGTTCTTGTACGTTGCGATCGACAAGTTCACAAAGTGGCCGGAAGTGGAACCAGTGAGGAAGGTGACAGCACAGTCAGCAGTCAAGTTCTTCAGGTCAATTGTTTGCCGTTTTGGGGTTCCTAACAGGATCATCACCGACAATGGCACGCAATTTACGAGCCGCACCCTCATGCAGTATGTCCAAGATCTTGGCGCCAAGGTCTGCTTCGCTTCTGTTGCTCACCCGAGAAGCAACGGTCAAGCGGAGAGGGCAAACACTGAAGTGATGCGAGGCCTCAAGACCAGAACTTTCGATAAGCTGCACAAGTGCGGAAGAAACTGGATCGAGGAGCTGACGGTGGTTCTTTGGTCGATCAGGACGACGCCAAATCGAGCCACTGGCCAGACACCCTTCGCTCTAGTCTACGGAGCGGAGGCAGTTCTCCCCACGGAACTCGTTTACGGGTCGCCTCGAGTGCTCGCTTATGATGAGCTCGAGCAAGAGCAGCTGCGACAAGATAACGCGCTGCTCCTTGAGGAAGACCATCTTCAGGCTGCTGTGCGAGCCGCTCGCTACCAGCAAGCTTTACGTCGCTACCATAGCCGCAAAGTTAAAGCCAGAAGCTTCGAGGAAGGCGACCTTGTTCTTCGGCGCGTTCAGTCCGCCAAGAATTCCAACAAGTTGACGCCGAAGTGGGAAGGCCCTTATCGGGTGAAATGAGTCACTAGGCCCGGCGCTGTCCGCCTTGAGACCGAAGATGGCATTCCGGTGAGCAACTCCTGGAACATTGAACATCTTCGTAAGTTTTACCCGTAAGGCGCGGTTGCCGGAAGCTTTTCGTGCAACCACCTTTTGTACAAGTCTTGCCGCTGTTGCATGTAATCCTTTGTACAAAGCCGGGCGCAGACCCCGTGCACCAGTAAAGTTCATGTGCCCCGCACATCTTGTCAGTTTTTTATGCTATAATCCTTTTTTGCATATGTTATCTGACACTTTGTGCAGCACCAAATCCCGGTAAGCAATAACGAGCCCAAGGCTCCATATCATTACTTTATTTCTCTGTTTCTTTCTCAAAAGAAGGAAGGTTCCCTCGCCCACAAAGTTTACTGGGGGGGGGGGAGGAGAAGATAATGGTGTGGACCAGGCCATTCAAGAAAGTTTCTCCTTGCCGGGAAGCAGACGACAGAAAAGCTAAGTTGCTAAAACTTGAGCAATCAGTTCTTTAAGTTTTTGAGTTATTTTCCTTGAACGACTGTGCTTTGTATGGAAAACCTGTGCGCGGAGGAACCAACTCGTAGCTAGTTGCGCCTTTACTTTGTTTCGAGTCAGCTCAACAACTTAAGTGAGCTGCTAGCGCCCTTACTTTGCTTCCAGTCCGCTTAGCAACTTAAGTGAGCCGCTAGCGCACTTACTTTGTTTCGAGTCCGCTCAACAACTTAAGTGAGCTGCAACTAGTTGCGACAAGGTTGCTTGTCGGTAGCGACCCTGCCAGCAGGCTGCTGAAGTTCTGCACTCGGCGCTCGCGGCAAGGGTACCTGCGCCGGCAAGTTTCCCTAGAAAGCGTAGGGCAGAACCATACAAAGCCAAGAGTCGAGTAAAGGAAGTAACACAACAATTCTTTGCCTAAGATAGAGTTATATTACAAAAACAACTTGTCACGCCTCTAATAAAGTGTTCTTATGACATGACTGGCAACGACAAGAGAAGAAGAAAACGGACGACACCTGGGCCCCGGCAAGCCAGAATCGCTGGGGGTTGCGAGTGCCAAGAACCGTCCACGGCAAACCAGAGTTGCCCGGGGCTGCAATATCAGATAAGTCTTTCATCCCTCATCATGCATCCTCTTATGGACTGGGGAATGCGAAACCAAAGAACTCGCAAGGGTCGTCCCCTATATGGACCGCCGTGGGGGGAGGAGCCGCCGGCGGAGGTGAAGCTGGCACGCCGCCCCGCCCGCCTCTTCCCCGAGCGCCTCGACCTCGTCCTCGACCTCGTACGCGACCTCGCCCCCTCCCTCTTCCCCTTGTGGCTGGCTCCCCCACCACGGGCGCGGGAGAGGGAGAGATGCGCTGTCTGGCGGCGACCCTCGCCGCCACCGATGAAGGGCCTGGGTTCCCTTTCTCCATGGCGGATGAGAGAAAGGGGAGCAGAAGCTGAAGAAAGGAGGAGATGAGAGAGTGCGGGTTTCTGCGCTCCCCTCCCGCTCTTTATAAAGGAGCGAGGGGGGGGGGCTCGGCCTCCCCGCTCAGCGAATCAAGGCACGGGAAGAGCAGGGAGTCGAGGCCAACCCGCTGCCTCTGCTCGTGACGGCCCAGTTTCCCACTTCCACCGTCCGCGACCCCAAGCGCATGGGAGCCGCGTGGCGGAGATGCAGAACCAAGGCGACGGGTGAGGCGGCCTCGCTCCACCCCGTGATCGCGGGGAGTGGGCGTCCCGAAAACCGCGCACCAGCCCCGTCCAGTAAATGCACCACGCCCCCACGCCTACCTCCGTTCAGGGAGGAGGGCGTGAACCGTCCCCATCATCGTGGCCTGACGCATGCTCGAGGGGCTTAGCCCCGCGCACGCCGCCCACGTCACCCACGACGCCGCGTTTGACGCGTGCCGTTCTGGGCGTGCGCGGTGGGAGCGGAGAGATATGCGGCGTGACCTAGGCCGCGCGTGCCCGTGCACTGTTTTGGGCCTGGCCCAACAGCGCTCGGCACCGTGTATGGCCCAGGCCCGGGGGCTCCTGTCGGTGTACTAGAGTAGGGGTACCCTAGTATCCCGAACTCGTGCACGGGCAGTTGCAGCGCCCCGCGGCAAGGCTTGCCTGGTGACCGCCAAGACCCTCCGTGGTTCCCTTAAAGACCATTCAAGAACAAAGTACTCAAACCAAGGCCCCGACAAGAGGAGCTTGCCGGGAAGGCCAACCCAGGCCCCGGCAAGAGGAGCTTGCCGGGAAGAGACAAGACCTCAGCAAGAGGAGCTTGCCGGGAAGGCCACTCAAGGCATACCGAGAAAGCTTGCCGCGACGCGCCCTGCGTCCCAGCAAGGCCCGGTGAGCGACAAGCTCCCAAACACGACAAGACGACGACCGCGGCAAGGAGGTTGCCGCGAGAAACCCCCACTTCGTGCCCGCGCTCCAGCACACCTGCTAACGTGTCGCTCTAGGACTCTCCCAAGCACACGTGGCAGGGGGCCGTGCAGCTAGGGGTGCGCGGTGGCAAGCGGAGATGAAGAGAAGGCCATCGTGGCAAACGGTGGCGCTCCTAACGTTCACTTTTTGCACTGTTTAGGCAACTCAGACAGGCATTTAATGCCCTTGTCCCCTGCCGTCAGAGTTAGGTAGGGTGCACTGTATCCACAGTAGCGGTAGCTGCACCTACCGCATCCTTTTCCATTTTTACCCTTCTAGTCTACGTTGCCACCTGTCGGTGACCCCTTGAAAGTATAAAAGGAGGCCCAGGCGCAACATAGAGGGGTTCGGCCAGTTTGGCTCATTGGAAACACCAGGAACACTCTCACGCTCAGTCTGGCAGCGTCCATCGCTCCTGAGCAAGAATTCAATACACACAAACAAGCAGCAGTAGGGTTTTACGCATCCGTGCGGCCCGAAGCTGGGTAAAAACCGCTCGCGTGTACTGCCTCGATCCGCTCTTTGTGCGACCTCCGCCCCCCACCGAACCGAAAGGGGCCCTGTCCCCATAGGTGTTGGTGGAATCAGCCTCCCCGACAGATTGGTAACTATGTTTTTCCCTCGGACCTAATAGTATTGGAATCCCAAGGATTGAATGTGATATTAGGCATGGATTGGTTATCAAAGTATGAAGGGAATATTGAATGTGCCAGTAAGTCAATTTTACTTACCACCCCAGAAGGGAGAAGGATCAAGTATGTATCCCGACATGTGCCAAAGAGGACTCAAGTAAATTGTTTAACCGAAGTTGTGCAGGAGGAAGTACCAGTAGTGAAGGATTTCCCCGAAGTATTTCCAGAAGAGTTGCCAGGCATGCCACCGGATAGAGATATTGAGTTTTTGATTGAGCTATTGCCAGGCACAGGGCCAATATCAAAGAGACCATATAGGATGCCTGCAAAGGATTTGGTGGAAATTAAGAAGCAAATTTAGGAGTTACTGGATAAAGGTTATATTCGCCCAAGTTCTTCACCTTGGGGATCGCCAGTACTTCTAGTGGAGAAGAAGGATGGATCGTTAAGGATGGTTGTCGATTATCGAGGATTGAATGAAGTAACCATCAAGAACAAGTACCCACTACCGATGATCAATGATCTGTTTGATCGATTGCAAGGAGCTAAGGTATTTTCCAAGATCGATCTGCGATCAGGATACCACCAGTTGAAGATTCGGGAACAGGATATACCCAAGACGGCTTTTACCACCAGGTATGGGTTGTACGAGTATACCGTTATGTCATTTGGTCTGACTAACGCACCTGCATATTTTATGAACATGATGAACAAGGTGTTTATGGAGTTCTTGGATAAGTTCGTCGTAGTGTTCATTGATGATATCCTGGTTTACTCAAAGAATGAAGAGGAGCATAAGGAACATTTGCGTTTGGTTCTTGGAAAGCTCAGAGAACATCAATTATATGCCAAATTTAGCAAATGTGAGTTTTGGTTGAAGGAAGTTGGATTTCTTGGACACGTTATATCCGGAGAAGGTATAGCAGTAGATCCCACTAAAGTTGATACCGTGACCAAGTGGGAAGCACCAACCACCGTGGGAGAGATTCGGAGTTTTCTTGGACTCACAGGATACTACCGGAGGTTTATTGAGAATTTCTCAAAGATTGCGAAGCCTATGACTGAGTTGTTGAAGAAGGATACCAAGTTCATATGGACGGAGGAATGTGAGGCTAGTTTTCAGGAGTTGAAGAAATGTTTGGTTACTTCACCAGTGTTGATTTTGCCAGACCAGACCAAGGATTATGAGGTGTATTGCGATGCTTCACGTCGAGGACTTGGAGCAGTGCTTATGTAGGAAGGGAGAGTTGTTTCATATGCCTCACAACAGCTTAAGCCTCATGAGTTGAATTATGCTACGCATGATTTGGAGTTAGCAGCCGTAGTGCATGCATTGAAGACTTGGAGACATTTTCTGATTGGAAACCATTGCGAGGTGTACACGGATCACAAGAGTTTGAAGTATATTTTCACACAGAAGGAGTTGAATCTCAGACAAAGGAGATGGTTGGAGCTCATCAAGGATTATGATATGAGATTGCATTATCACCCTGGAAAGGCTAACGTAGTAGCTGACGCATTGAGCCATAAGAGCCATGTCAACACCCTAATGACGGGAGATTTACCAAGGGAGTTAGCCGAAAATCTTCGAGAGCTATGTTTGGAAATAGTTCCAAGAGGCTATGTAGCAGCATTGGAGATTCAGTCTACTTTGATGGATAAGATCAGAGAAGCTCAAAGGACTGACAAGGAGATTGCTTCTATTAAGGAGAAAATGAGCAAAGGAAAAACTAAGGGATTTCGTGAGGATGAGCACGATACCCTATGGTTTGAAGACCGTGTCTATGTACCAAATGATTCGGAGATTAGGAAGCTAATTCTGCAAGAGGCCCATGACTCACCATACTCGATTCACCCAGGAAATACCAAGATGTATTTGGATTTGAAGGATATTTTCTGGTGGACCGAAATGAAGAAGGATATTGCGGAGTATGTAGCAGTTTGTGATGTATGTCAGAGAGTGAAGGCAGAGCATCAGAAGCCAGCAGGATTGCTACAACCATTGCCGATACCTGAATGGAAGTGGGATAATCTAGGCATGGATTTTATTACAGGATTGCCCAGAACACGTTCAGGCTATGACTTGATATGGGTTGTAGTCGATCGTTTGACAAAGGTAGCTCATTTCATTCCAGTGAAGACTACCTATACCAGTGCAAAGTTGGCAAAGATATACATGACCAGGATCGTATGTCTGCATGGAGTTCCAAGGAGCATTGTATTAGATAGAGGAACCCAGTTTACCTCAAAGTTCTGGAATCAGTTGCATGAGACTTTGGGAACCAGACTGGAGTTTAGCACAGCTTTCCACCCGCAGACAGATGGACAGACCGAGAGAGTCAATCAGATTTTGGAGGATATGCTAAGAGCTTGTGCGCTAGATTACGGATCTAGTTGGGACGAGAATTTGCCGTATGCAGAATTCTCTTACAACAACAGCTATCAAACTAGTTTGAAGATGGCCCCTTTCGAAGCCTTGTACGGAAGGAGGTGCAGGACCCCATTGTCTTGGGATGAGGTTGGAGACCGCCAGTTGTTTGGACCGGATCTAATAAAGGAGTCTGAACAGAAAGTGAAATTGATTCGTGATAGGCTCAAGGTAGCTCAGTCCAGGCAGAAGAGTTATGCAGACTCTAAACGCAAGGAGACAGTTTACAAAGTCGGAGACCGAGTTTATCTTCGAGTATCTCCACTTCGAGGAGTTAAGCGCTTTGGAGTTAAGGGAAAACTAGCGCCACATTTTGTAGGCCCATACAAAGTTTTGGAGCGTATGGGAGAAGTAGCCTACAAGTTGGAATTACCCGAAGGACTGTTAGGAGTTCACAACGTGTTTCATGTATCCCAGTTGAAGAAGTGCCACGCAGAGATGGCTGGCATACTGTTGAGAGATACGGTACCACTGGAAGCGATTCAGTTGGATAGTGATTTGACCTATGAGGAGAAACCAGTCAAGATTCTTGAGTATGCCAGCCGAGTAACCCGCAGCAAGGTTATCAAGTTTTGCAAAGTTTAGTGGAGCCACCACACGGAGGAAGAAGCCACCTGGGAGCGAGAGGAAGATTTGCTCAAGGACCAACCTCACCAATTTTCTAGCCAACCCGAATCTCGAGGGCGAGATTCATCTTAAGGGGGGTAGGTTTGTAACATCCCAAATTTTCAATTTGGAATGTTATACACTAGATCATCATTGCATATCATATTTATTGCATTTTGGTTGATCCTAGAAATTTCACGCAACTCAAGGACCCTCGGAGAGAGTTGGGGATTTCGTTATTTTCATATTTGAGTTGTCTCAAATTTTGAAAATAGGATCATTTGATTTTATTTATTTTATCTTCAATTATTTCTGTTATAAAAATTATGAGAGAGGGAATAAAATGACTTTCCCAAAATAAAGAAATATTGAGGATTTAATAAAAAATCAAATAAGATTTTATTTGGTTTTTTTGCTATTTTATTTGAATTTAGGAAAAATACGCGTTTTTCAAAATTGCATTTAGGCCCCAAATAAATGTTCACTTTGTCCGGCTTGATTTTAGAAGTCGGGGAAAATTTATTTTGGGATTTTTGGAGTCCGTTAGTATTTCTTTTATTTGTTTTTCTGCATGTTAATATTTTAAAAAAATGCGAACCGACTCCGGGCCGTACCCGAGCGGGACTCCGCCCGGGGCAGCCCTTATAAGCCGCCGCCCGGGGCCCGAGCTAGCCAGCCCGAGCCACCCCAAACCCTAGCGCCGACCCGCCGCCGCCCGCGCTGCCCGCTCGCCGGAGCCGCCCCGCCGCCTCGCCGGACCCGCCGCCCGAGGTGTTTTCTTTAGAAAACCGCCCGTTTTTTTAAAAGCAGCGGTTTATTTTTTTTATCAGATTAGTTTTATTTTGGTTTATTCTATTTAGCGAGCATTCGCTCGATTCGTACGTTTTAACGAACGTGTTCGTCGTTTAGATCCAGCTAACGAACGTTCGTTCGTTAAACTGTTCGTCATTTTTCTTTTTCTCCGATTACATCCGCGATTTTTCTGATCGCGATTTCTGATCCGATTTTTGTTTTAGTTTATCTTTTCGCTCGTTTATCGGAATCAGGCGATTCAAACGCTTGGAGTTTCATCTCGAAACCCTCTTTCCGTTTAACCAACTTAAACAAGTTTTCGCTTCTGTAAAAATTGCCTTAGATCCAGAATAGTAAACGAAGCCTGTTTCTTTTGCCGTTTGTTTTTCGTTGCTTCGTTCGATTTGATTCTTTTTGCCAACCGGAGTTCTTAAGTTGAACCTTCTGGTTAGATCTCTTATTTGAGTTTTACCTGTGCATTAGTTGAGTACTTATTGTATGCTTGTTTGTTTGTGATAGAGTACCCGGAGTGCGCCGCTTGTTACTTCGAATCGCTAGGTTTCTTGGATCCTCAGCAAGGCAAGTAACACTTTGATCATACTTCTACTACCCAGTTTTATTGCATTAGATCAATCCTTACACATTGCATGATTAGGATCTAATTAAATTGTGGGTTTGGAAAGTAGTTGAGGTAGTACCTATTACCTGTTTATTATCAAACCTTTGGGAGTTACTTCTACGTTTGCTTATTATTGCTATGCTATGCTAGTAGATGTGGATTGGGTGAGTGATATCCATGACAGATGTGAGATTTTTTTAAATCAATGGTTTATCTAAGGTGGCAACTTAAATACACATCTTGGTGGATTGAGGCACCTGGGTATTCCAGGATTGCCTGTTTTCTTTTGGACCGCCACCCAGGTTCAAAGGGATCATGAGAATATTCATGCTAGAAACTTCCGTGTGCAGCCACAAGCTATTATGGGCTGTAGTATAGTTGACTAAGTCGCGCGAACTCTTACAGTGGTAGACTAGCAGATGTAGGGGATGTAGGTGGTACGGTCTACCCATCGTAAGGTGCTAGTGCTTCTGAAAGACTATGTCTCGGTCATCCGTTTCTCAAACACCGTGTAGTGCGAGAAACCAAACGGAGGCGATCGAGTCTTGTGGGGAAAAGTGCGCAAACCTCTGCAGAGTGTATAAACTAATCATGGTTAGCCGTGTCCCCGGTTATAGACATCTTGAGTATCTAGTACCTGGATTATCATGTGAATCTCATCATGTTACTATAATTAATGTTGTTGGGCTTTAATGATGATTATTTTAATTGGGATTGAGGATGCTGTCAACCATTCTCAATGTTTAACAACCACCATAATAGTTAAATAAATTTATTCCTTTGCAGTAGGGAAAAATTGGCTTTACGCAAAACTATAACCATAGAGCTTTCCACCAGCCAAATATGCATGTAGAATAGCTGTGTCTTTCCATTATTCTCTATGTGTTACCTTGCCAGCATATTCCTAGTGCTGACCCGTTTTCGGGCTGCAACGTTAATGTTGCAGACTTTTCAGACGATGATTAAGGAGTTTTAGGTCGGGGTTCTATACTCAGTGATGCCGTTGGAGTTGATGGACTCAGTTATCTTCCAAGCCTTCCGCTGTTATCGTTGTTAGATGGCCTTAAGCCATATTTAAGTTCTCTATTGAGACACTCGATGTAATAAGTGTGTGATTGCTATTCTGTTATAAACCCTTCAAGTACTGTGTGGTGTCAGCATTACTGATCCAGGGATGACACCGGAGCACAGAGATTGGACCGTTTGAGGTCTGGTCGCTACACGTGCATTGCCGTTTCTCACCTCGAGGTGTGGTGCAAACTTCGCAGGTACATCCAAACCCCGTGATATGATACGCTCTATCAGCCTTATTATATCTTCCTCAAAATAGCCACCATACCTACCTATTATGGCCTTTCCATAGCCATTCCGAGATATATTGGCATGCAACTTCCACCGCTTCCATTTTGATGACTTGAGCATTCATTGTCATATTACTTTGCATGATCGTAAGATAGCTAGCATGATATTTCCCTGGCTTGTCCATTTTTTGGTATGTTGTTATGCTAGTTCATTGCACATCCTGGTACACCGCTAGAGGCATTCATATAGAGTCATTCTTTATTATAGGTATCGAGTTGTAATTTTTATTTCTATTGAGTTGTAAGTAAATAGAAGTGTGATGATCATCATTACTCATTTTTAGAGCATTGCCCTAGTGAGGAAAGGATGATGGAGACTATTATTCCCCCACAAGTCAGGATGAGACTCCGGAGAATGAGAGAGAAAATAAATAAAGAGAGAAGGGGCATGTTAGTTCCACACTTGTGCTTCAAAGTAGCACCATGTTTTTCATATGGAGAGTCTCCTATGTTGTCACTTTCATATACTAGTGGGAATTTTTCATTATAGGATTAGATGCACACCCACTTAGTTTTCATATTGAGCTTTCATACACTTTTAGCTCTTAGTGCATTTGTTGCATGGCAATCCCCTACTCCTCACGTTGATATCAATTGATGGGCATCTCCATCGCCCGTTGGTTAGCCGCATAGATGTGAGACTTTATTACCTTTTTTGTCTTCTCTATATTTACCCCTATCATCATACTCTATTCCACCTATAGTGCTATATCCATGGCTTGGGCTCATGTATTGCGTGAGGGTTGAAAAAGCTGAAGTGCATTAAAAAGTATGAACCAATTGCTTGGCTTGTCATCGGGGTTGTGCATGATAAATACTTTGTGTTAAGAAGACAGAGCATGACAAGACTATATGATTTTGCAGGGATAGCTTTCTTTAGCATTGATATTCTAAAAGACATGATTGTTTGCTGGGATGCCTGAGTATTGATGTCTTTATGTCAAATTATAGACTATTGCTTTGAATCACTTATGTCTTAATATTCATGCCATGATTAGACATATGATCAAGTTTATGCTAGGTAGCATTCCACATCAAAAATTATCTTTTTTATCATTTACCTACTCGAGGACGGGCATGAATTAAGCTTGGGAATGATGATACGTCTCCGTCGTATCTATATTTTTTTATAGTTTCATGCCAATATTATACAACTTTTATACACTTTTGGAAACATTTTATATGATATTTGGACTGACATATCGATACGTCTCCAATGTATCTATAATTTATGAAGTATTAATGCTGTTTTATTATCATTCTTGGATGTTCTGCAATCATTTTATAGTGACTTTATATCATCTTTTGGACCTAACCTATTGACCCAGTGCCCAGTGCCAGTTGTTGCTTTTTTCTTGTTTTTTACATCGCAGGAAATCAATATCAAATGGAGTCCAAACACCACGAAACTTTTTGTGGATTTTTTATGGACCAGAAGACATCCAATGGGCTAGAGCGGCACCTCGAGGGTGCCCCGAGGGGGCACAACCCACCAGGGCGCACCTGGGGGCCCGAGCGCGCCCAGGTGGGTTGTGCCCACCTCGGTGGCCTCCCGCACCCCCTCTTTGCCCTATAAATCACCAAATATCCCAAAAACCCTTAGGGTAGCCCTAGATCAAAAGTTCCGCTGCCGCAAGGCTCCGTAGCCACGAGAAACCAATCTAGACCTCGTTCCGGCACCCTGCCGGAGGGGGGAATCATCACCGGTGGCCATCTTCATCATCCCGGCGGCCACCACAATGAGAGGGAGTAGTCCACTCTCAGGGTTGAGGGTTTGTACCAGTAGCTATGTGTTTAATCTCTCTCTATCTCTCTCGTGATCTTGAGATGGCACGATCTTGATGTATCGTGGGCTTTGCTAATATAGTTGGATCATATGGTGTTTTCCCCTCTCTATCTTGTTGTGATGAATTGAGTTTTCCCTTTGAGATTTAGTTCTTATCGGATTGAATACTTTTATGGATTTGAGAACACTTGATGTATGTCTTGCAAATGAATACTCGTGGTGACAATGGGGTATTATTTTGATTCACTTGATATGTTTTGGCACTCAACTTGCAGATTCCCAAGGTGACATTGGGGTAATCTACGCATAGGGGCTGATGCACGCTCTTGTCTTTGTTTCTTCTGTAGAAATCTTGGGGCACTCTTCGAGGTTCTTTGTGTTGGATTGAGTATTATGAATCTGAAATTATTTGGTGTTATTTTAGTATGAACTCTTGGATAGGTCGATCGGAAAGAATAGCTTCGAGGTGGTTTCGTACCCTATAAACGATTTCTTCTTATGTTCTTCGCTAGATAGGAACTTTGGAGTGATTCTTCATCGCACCTTGAGGGACGGTTATATGATCCAATTATATTAGCATTGCTGAGAGATTGCACTAGCAAAATTATGGACCCTAGGCCTCATTTTCAAGCATTGCAATACCGTTTGTGCTCCGTTTTATCAATTTCTACCTTGTTGTTTTTTATTGTTCCTATTACAAAAATCAATATCTACTATCCATATTACACTTGTATCATCATCTCTTACCCAAACTAGTGCACCCACTGGTACACGTCGGTGCTATACAAACGGTTTCTGACCCCTTTCCGCGATGGCATTTGGAACCGTCGCCTAGTGAGTGACGGCGATAGGGGATCCTTCCCACACGACCCAAAAATCATCGGGGATATGCCCTCCTGGCACACATGCTTGGCAAAATGAGGTCATGCGCGACCGGCGAGTGCTCAAATACGGAAATACGTACAGTAGAGCTAAAAAATACAATTATACAGGCGAAATTGTTTCCAGTCACAAGTACATCCCACACAGTCAGTCCTCGCTAAACATTTCCGTTCGTATGTACATCCCACACAGTCGCTCCAAGGAAAACGTTTCTGTTCACAGGTACATCACACACAATTTTCCCCGTTAAATCGTTTGTGATAGTGTTTCCATTACACACGATATTAACAATTTTATCGTTTGCGTTATTGAATGCACCACACAGGGTGCATAGAAGAAACTGTGTGGCAAAGGCTATCCATCACACACAATTTTTATATGGTTAACGTTCGCGCAAGGTGGCCTAACGCAAACAGTTTTCAAGAGAAGGCCGTGTGTGATTGTTCATTGATCCAACACGGTTTATTCCTAGAAACTGTGTGCATTGCCTGAGGTCATCGCCCACGGTATTTTCTCAACAACCTTTTGCAATAGCAAAACCCAATTAGCAGGCTAATTCGCCATTTGTAGGCTAATTGCCCTATTATTCATAATTCATTTATTAATATAATTGACATTCATATTAAGCACATAATATATTTCATTTCCATATTATGGAAGCGGGATTTCATAATTGAAATACATCAGAGGACAACACGATATAGCTTCAGCACTCAGCTATCCCATTACACAACTGCACCAGCACCAAGTTTCACATGCAACATGTAGAACCTTTCAAAATTAGCATCATAGATGGTATATAGACAGATAAATCTCATATGGAAAACTGCTGAAGCGGAAGGCGAATATTGAGCCTTCATTCATGCTGAAGGTCTTTGCAACTTAAGGCTAGTGCATATGGATGATTAACCGTCCGTCCTTCGTCCTCTTCAGGAACACTTCAATATTGAACCATGGGTGTTGTATGAAAACCTTCCTCGCCTCCTGACCATAGAGGTGGTTTGAGAGGTAATCATCAGTGAACTGCTTTGGAAAGGCCTGAAAATAAGGGTGTGCATAAATATCTTCTCTATATTGGAAATGGGGCAAAGGAATAAAAAAGGCAAGGTATAATAGTTAGTACCATCTTGTAATGAACTGATGTCTTCATCATTGTGCAGACAAAGATCTTGTTGTTTTTTGTCACTAATTTCTTTATCCTAACAATCTTTCTGAGTTTCTTGACTTGATTGATATTCATGGACAACTCATTTCCCCATATGCAAAAAGGGTCGAATAGTGGGTCAAAACCTCTGACAGGAGGACCTACATGTGCAAGACCAAATTGTTAAAAACCTAAATATTAGAATGGTTCCTGTAATTGCACAATAATGTGCTATTAGACAACGGACCATGCAAGTGCAGTTAATTAAATACCACAACAAATGAATCAAATGTTAACTAAGCACCACATTGCACAATATAGCATACTCCTAATAGAAAATCAGACAGTTAACCAAACCAAGCATGCTTAACAACTTGGAAATAGCAATTGTATTTGTTTCTCATGTATTTAGTACAACCAAATTCGATTTATTTCTGGCATGGTATACAATAACAGAATGCACCCACAACAATTGAACATCGCATTGTAGAGTTGAACCAAGCAGTTAACTAAACACCACAACAAATGAACCAAACATTAACTGAGCACCACATTGCACAATATAACATAATCCTAATAGAAGATCGGAGAGTTAAACAAACCAAGCATGCTTAACAACTTGGAAATATAGCAATTGTATTTGTTTCTCATGTATTTAGTACAACCAAATTCAATTTATTTCTCACATGGTATACAATAACAGAATGCACCCACAACAATTGAACATCGCATTGCAGAATTGAACCAAGGAGTTAACTAAACACCACAACAAATGAATCAAACGTTAATTGAGCACCACATTGTACAATATAACATACTCCTAATAGAAGACCAAACAATTAACCAGACCAAGCATGCTTGACAACTTGGAAAATTGCATCCTGAAGAATTGAACATCACATTTGCAGAATTGAACCAAACAGTTAACTAAACACCACATTGCACGACATATAGAACATATACACTAGAGCAGAAGATTGCATGGTAAAAGTAGATAACACAATTCACTGGAATTTGTTAAGGAAAGGCAGTAGCTAGCAAACTGAACATGGGTCCTTATAGTGAGCTAATAAGACAAGCTAATCCTCATTGTCAAAGATATCGATGACGATTGGCTCCTTGGACATGGAAGAGGGCGAGGCCTCCACATCGTGGTGCCCTCGTCATAGTGGTGAGTTGCCTAAGCCGCTCCGGGCACCAACCTACTGGCTCTCTAGATGAGGTAAGCATGTGCACGCTGAGAAAACACCTCGTAGTCTTCGTCGAAGGCACCGATGGTGGCCTCGAAAAAACGCCACGAACAGTTGTTTAAAGCAGCCAACCGCGTCGCGGCGTCGGCGCGCGAGGCGTCGACGGTGGCCTTGATGGCGAGGTGCTCCTCCAAGATATGGGGGTTGGCACGAATGGCAGCCATCGCGACCTCATCCGCGCGCGCGACCGCGATTTGCTTCTCCGCTGCCAAATGCTCCTCGATATCCTGGCTATAGTGCATGCACCATGGCTTAGGGTGGCGCTTATTTGGTGGAGGGGTCAGTGATTTGGGTGGAAGGTGTCGCGCTCGCGCCAGCGGTCGGGGAATGTGGGATGTGGAAGGAGGAGGGGTATGGGAGTCGGGTGTGGATTACCTGCCTGGATAGGCGAGGCCGAGCAGCATGAAGGAGGGTCGCCGGCGAGGAGGTTGTGCTACAAGCAAGGAGTGAACGTTTGAACTTAGAAAGGAAGGCGAAAACAGGGGAAATGTAGCTTTTGGTAAGCGGGAGGGGGCGGGGAGGTAGATATTTCCACAGAAGCCGAAAGTTTGGAATCGCTTCAGCAAAAAAACTGGCGCGCAAAGTTTCATCAGACACGGTCCCTTATTCAGAGCGGGCTATGGACTGTAGCCGTCGCACCTTCTTGCGTAAGCCATATGCGTACTATAAACCGACGGCGCTCCAAGATATTTTGTGTTGCATCTCACACGGTTGGTGATAATAAATTGTGTGAGATCTACTTGATTTTTCATCTTGATTTGAATTACATAATGGGGTTACAGTGGCAATGGACGGTGTTTGAATTGCTAGACCATTTATCTGTAGTGAACATGCAACTATATGTGTGTCGTAAAAAAATTGGAATTATTCAGGGTTTGTTTGGAAATTTTATACATTAAATTGGTTTTCTAGCCATTTCAGGTGCACAATTCAAAATTAAAGCACATGCACATGCTCCTGTGCACCAACATGGTTTGTAAAATCATATATGTGTCCATGGGTTTATGCTTATGTCCCATGCAAGAAATGGGGATGAATTTCGAACACCACGACACTGTGGCTCTCCAGCAAATGTTGAGGTACTTGCTTTTGTAATTCTAGTAAATCCAAAACACGTCTGAAATTTATGAACCTTGGCATGCTATCATGGAATGGCATCAACATGCTGGGGTAAGAAATATTGTCCCATTTGGGGCAGGTTGTGGAAACATGAGGGGGAAAGGCAAGCTCAACATGTTGGATGATCCATGACAATATACTTTATTTCAGATATAAGAAAACACAACCCATTACGTTGTCTTCCTTGGCCAACATCAACCTTTTAACATGTCATATTTTAATGAGTGCTCACAATTACAAAAGATGTCCACGATAGTATATTTATATGTGAAATCTCTCTTCCTTCAATATTCTTTCATGAATTGTTCAAGTGACCAATACAATGTTTGCTAAACTTAAATAAATTTACCACCTCTACTTCTTATATGTGAAGTCATTACTCCCCATGGGATAAGCATATGAAACATATATAATTTCAGATTTATTATATTCAATTCATTCAACCATTTACTCATAGGATATATGTTGAGCATGTGAATGAATAACAAACTACTCCGAAAGATATAAGTGAAGATCAATGAGTAGTTAAATAATTATTTAGCTATGTGAAGACTCTCTCATTTAATAATTTCAGATCTTGATACTTTATTCAAAAAGCAAGCAAAACAAAATAAAATGACATCTAAGAATAGCAAACATCATGTGAAGAAGCGAAAACTTAGGATCAACCGATACTAACCGATAGTTGTTGAAGAAGAAAGGTGGGGTGCCAACCGGGGCATCCCCAAGCTTAGACGTTTGAGACTTCTTGAAATATTATCTTGGGATGCCTTGGGAATCCCAAGCGTGAGCTTTTTTGTCTCCTTAACTCCTCTCATATCACGGTCTCCCTAAATCTCAAAAGCTTCATCCACACAAAACTCAACAAGAACTTGTGAGATAGGTTAGTATAAGTCCATGCAAAACCTTATCATTGTCTATTGTAGAAAATCACTAAAATTATTATTTAATATTTCTGCATATTTAAAAGTCCTATCCTCAAATATAATCATTAAACAAGCAATCATATGCAAACAATGCCAACATAACAGCAATCTGTCTAAACAGAACAGTCTGTAAAGAATGCAGCAAGATCCATACTTCCCTAGCTCCAAAAATTATGAAAGAAAATTCCCACTGTATTAAATTTATCAGAGCTTATTATGCCAAAGTTTTCAACATTTTATCACATTCATAATTTTCTAGGGAATTTTTCCAACAGAGGTAAACTTTCTGTTTTCAAACAGCAACATGTAGACTTGTAAAATAGGCATAGTAAAGGCTATCAATGCCACTTTTATTGAAATAAAAGATGAAAAACATTTTTATAAATAACATCAATAAAATCCTAACATAATAAATTGACGCTCCAAGCAAAACACATATCATGTGGCGAATAAAAATATAGCTCCAAGTAAAGTTACCGATGAACGAAGACGAAAGAGGGGATGCCATCCGGGGCATCCCCAAGCTTAGGCTCTTTTTTGTCCTTGAATATTACCTTGGGGTGCCTTGGTCATCCCCAAGCTTAGGCTCTTGCCACACCTTATTCCATAGTCCATCGAATCTTTACCGAAAACTTGAAAACTTCACAACACAAAACTTAACAAAAAACTCGTAAGCTCCGTTAGTAAAAGAAAACAAACCACCACTTCAAGGCACTTTAACAAACTCATTCTTTATTTATATTTGTGTTAAACCTACTGTATTCCAACTTTTCTATGGTTCATAAACTCTATTACTAGCCATAGATTCATCAAAATAAGCAAACAACACATGAAAAACAGAATCTGTCAAAAACAGAACAGTCTGTAGTAATCTGTAGGTTTCGAATACTTCTGGAACTCCAAAAATTCTAAAATAAATTTCTGGACGTGAGGAATTTATCTATTAATCATATGCAAAAATAATTAACTAAATATCACTCTCCACTAAAAAATGTTAGCAAATCTCGTGAGCGCTAAAGTTTCTGTTTTTTACAGCAAGATCGTAAAGACTTTCCCCAAGCCTTCCCAAAGGTTCTACTTGGCACAAACACTAATTAAAATCATAAAACCACATATAAACAGAGGCTAGATGAATTATTTATTACTAAACAGGATCAAAAATCAAAGAACAAAAATAAAATTGGGTTTCCTCCCAACAAGCGCTATCGTTTAACGCCCCTAGCTAGGCATGATGATTTCAATGATGCTCGCATAAAAGATAAGAATTGAAACATAAAGAGAGCATCATGAAGAATATGACTAGCACATTTAAGTCTAACCCACTTCCTATGCATAGGTATTTTGTGAGCAAACAATTTATGGGAACAATAATCAACTAGCATAGGAAGGCAAAACAAGCATAACTTTAAAACTTTAAGCACATAGAGGAAACTTGATATTATTGCAATTCCTACAAGCATATGTTCCTCCCTCATAATAATTTTCAGTAGCATCATTAATTAATTCAACAATATAACTATCACATAAAGCATTCTTTTCATGATCTACAAGCATAGAAATTTTATTACTCTCCACATAAGCAAAATTCTTCTCGTTCAGAATAGTGGCAGTATCATAAGAGACTCGAATACTATAAATTGTTTCCACGTTGAAAGAATAAAGTTCAGAAAAAGGGTAATCGTAATCATGACAAGTTTTATAAATATAATCATTGCTACTTTTTATAGCATTCGTGTCATCACAATAATCATCATAAGTAGCAACTTTGTTCTCATCATAATCAATTGAAACCTCTTCCAAGATAGTGGAATCATTACTAAATAAAGTCATGACCTCTCCAAATCCAATTTCATAATTGTCACAATAATATTCAACACCCTCCAAAATAGTGGGATCATTAGTTCCTAAAGTTGACACTCTTCCAAACCCACTTTCATCAATATAAGCATCATAAATAGGAGGCATGCTATCATCATAGTAAATTAGCATATCAAAACTTGGGAGGTTAAACATATCATTTTCATAAAACATAACATCCCCAAGCTTGGGACAAACATTAATTGCAACAAATACATTCTCATCATTAATAGTATGGATAGCACCAATAGTAGTATAGCAATTATCATCATCACAATGAGTAATAGAAGCAACATCATTTGGGAGGGATGCCTTTTTATCTTTGCTTCTCTGTCTTTTCTTTTTCTTCTTCACATCATGTGTGGGTTTATTCCTCTTTTTGGAGCTCTTTATTAGTGATATTGGTTGAATAGAAAGCTCCTCCTCGTTACCTGATTCATCATAAGAAAGAATAGGAGGATATGGGGAAATCTCTTCCCTTTCATTAGTATTCTCTTCATCTTCTATTTCTTTTCTTGACTTTATGTAATTGACAATATAAGGATTACCAATGCAATTCACCTCACAATACATATAAATTTCTTCTAGATCAAAATGAAGAAATCTATCAAGATTAAATTTTGGAATACCCTCAGTTATACGTTTCATTTCTTCATACCCCAAAAGAAGACTAAGCTCTTTATGATGCTCAAGGGTAATCAATTTATCACAATTTTTGGACACGATTTGATCATGAAACAAATAGCATTGGAGCTTTAAATGACCATGTTCATTGCAAAGTTCACAAGGATGGTGATAAATATTGAATCTTTCAGCACAATCAGCTAGCCTTTCTTGCAACCATTTAGTTTCCAAATACTTATGCCTCTTGCAAAATCTATCTTCCCTATTTGGTGTGTACTTGCAAGCTCTATGTATTCCACAAAAGTTGACATGCTTATAAGAGACATTTTCATCATGACTAGTGCAATCATCATTAGTACTATGTATATTCAAAGAGTTCATACTAATAACATTGCAATCATGCTCATCATTCAAATATTTAGTGCCAAACATTCTAATGCATTCTTCTTCTAGCACTTGAGCACAATTATCGGAATCCTTATTTTCATGAAAGATATTAAAAAGATGAAGCATATGAGGTACCCTCAATTCCATTTTTTTGTAGTTTTCCTTTATAAACTAAACTAGTGATAAAACAAGAAACAAAAAGATTCGATTGTAAGATCTAAAGATATACCTTCAAGAGCTAACCTCCCCGGCAACGGCACCAGAATAGAGCTTGATGTCTACTATGCATCCTTCTTCTTGTAGACATTGTTGGGCCTCCAAGTGCAGAGGTTTGTAGGATAGTAGCAAATTTCCCTCAAGTGGATGACCTAAGGTTTATCAATCCATGGGAGGCGTAGGTTGAAGATGGTCTCTCTCAAGTAACCCTGCAACCAAATAACAAAGAGTCTCTTGTGTCCCCAACACACCCAATACAATGGTAAATTGTATAGGTGCACTAGTTCGGCGAAGAGATGGTGATACAAGTGCAATATGGATGGTAGATATGGGTTTTTGTAATCTGAAAATATAAAAACAGCAACGTCACTAATGATAAAAGTGAGCACAAACGGTACTACAATGCTAGGAAACAAGGCCCAGGGTTCATACTTTCACTAGTGCAAGTTCTCTCAACAATAATAACATAATTGGATCATATAACTATCCCGCAACATGCAACAAAGAGTCACTCCAAAGTCACTAATAGCGGAGAACAAACAAAGAGATTATTGTAGGGTACGAAACCACCTCAAAGTTATTCTTTCGGATCGATCTATTCAAGAGTTCGCACTAGAATAACACCTTAAGACACAAATCAACCAAAACCCTAATGTCACCTAGATATTCCAATGTCACCTCAAGTATCCGCGGGTATGATTATACGATATGCATCAGACAATCTCATATTCATGTATTCAAACCAACACAAAGTACTTCAAAGAGTGCCCCAAAGTTTCTACCGGAGATCCAAGACGAAAACGTGTGCCAACCCCTATGCATAACTTCACGAGGTCACGAAACTCGCAAGTTGATCACCAAAACATACATCAAGTGGATCACATGATATCCCATTGTCACCACAGATAAGCACATGCAAGACATACATCAAGTGTTCTCAAATCCTTAAAGACTCATTCCGATAAGATAACTTCAAAGGGAAAACTTAATTCATCACAAAAGAGTAGAGAAGGAGAAACATCATAAGATCCAACTATAATAGCAAAGCTCGCGATACATCAAGATCGTACCACCTCAAGAACACGAGAGAGAGAGAGAGATCAAACACATAGCTACGGGTACATACCCTCAGCCCCGAGGGTGAACTACTCCCTCCTCGTCCTGGAGAGCGCCGGGATGATGAAGATGGCCACCGCAGAGGGATTCCCCCCTCTGGCAGGGTGCCGAAACGAGTCTAGATTGGTTTTCGGTGGCTACAGAGGCTTCTGGCGGCGGAACTCCTGATCTATTCTATTCCTCAATGTTTTTAGGGTATATGGACATATATAGCCGAAAGAAGTCGGTTAGGGGAGCCACGAGGGGCCCACGAGGTAGGGCGTGTGCCCAGGGGGGTAGGGCGCGCCTCCCTGCCTCGTGGGTTCCTCGAAGCTTCCCTGACGTCTACTCCAAGTCTCCTGGATTGCTTCCGTTCCAAAAATAACTCTCCCAAAGGTTTCATTCCGTTTGGACTCCGTTCGATATTCCTTTTCTTCGAAACACTGAAATAGGCAAGAAAACAACAATTTGGGCTGGGCCTCCGGTTAATAGCTTAGTCCCAAAAATAATATAAAAGTGTTTAGTAAAGCCCATAAACATCCAAAAACAGATAATATGATAGCATGAATACTTCATAAATTATAGATATGTTGGAGATGTATCAGAGACCAGCATGAATATACAGTGAAATGTGATAATCTATTTTCCATGCTTAGATGAATAACAAAGCCATAAATGTTGCACACAAGTAAGATGAGGGTACAACCTATCTGGCCGGCATCCATAGGAGTGAGCATCATGTGCTGACTTGTCGATGGCCCTGCAGTTGTTGTGGTTGTCCATATCGGGCACGTGCATTCGATGCAGGGAACTGTTGAGTGGGGACTATAGCTCCCTTCTGGTGTATGCTTCCCTTGTTGGAGCAGCTACGGTGAGTCGGAAGACGGTGTGGCTGAAGACGCAGAAAACGCATAATGTTAAGAATGACACATCTCTCTGATTTGAAGAAATACCCTAAGAGATCAACAACAAGGTACGAGAGTGGTCACACGTCTGTTGACTGAAGACTAAATTGGGGTCACATGATTTTATTTTATTTTGGTTCGGTCGATCTACGCCGGATGGCTTGATGGCCATCTTGTGCCTCCCGACTGACACTATTTGGAATCTTCCCCGAAGAGCCAGTGACCACCGGCAGAGCAGCCTGCCTCCATTGTCCGTGGCCCCGACCAAAACCCCGCTCCCCGCCCCACCGCACTGTCGTGGTTGTGCCGCCCCCGGGCCAATCCACAAAGACTCGCCATCATCCAGATCCAGCGGCGGCAGTACCTTCAACCCACTCAACTCTAAGATAGCCATTTAAGCGCTGCTTCCGTGGCGAACTTGCGGCCCCACACCCTTATATTAGACACCAGCCAACCGGCAGCCTAGGAGCTCCGCCGGCTCGAGGGGTGCTACTTCCCATTGGGAATCGATTGGCCCAAAATAAAAATTCAGACAACTGAAGCCTAAATAAAGTGATGTGAGATGAGGGTGCGACCTATCTGGCGGCCCGGTGAAGTAGGCAGCTCCAGCTGCCGAGTCGGTGTGGCCAGCGCGGTTGCGGTGGCTACCGGTAGCAGGGAAGCAGAGATGTCGCGATGGTCGACGGCTACAGGAAAGCAGCACCGGGGCTCTGGACGGATCCAAAGTTGGAGCCGCTCCGGCGCCATGAACAACGGCAGGGGTGAATCGGCTCCGGTACGGTTCATGCGGTCATCATCGAGGCAGCTCCGGCAGCACGGAGTAAGCGGCACACGGCCCAGTGCACGAAGGCAAATGGACAGCGTCTCCGGGATTAGAGAGGAGGGCAGCTGTGAATTTGGTGCGGCGGGGGCGCCATGGAGGAGGGGCTGAGGTTTCGCGGCTCGGGAGAAGGGAGCTTCCGAGGAGAAGGTGATTTGGCGCCCACGAGGTATGAATGGGGAATTGAGAGGGGGAACCATGTCTTACGGACGCATTTGTCTAAAATGTGTGTGTGTGTGGGGGGGGGGGTTACAGTTCTACCTTGCCTTTAGGCTTATTGGCTTGGGTCTGTGTACTGAGGGTCGGGGATAGTAGGGTAACTTTTCTTCTCCCAAATACTGGGCGTGAGCGATTTCAGGAGAGGAGGGTGTCGGTGTCAAAACTGGCGGAGCTCGGGTAGGGGGTCCCGAACTGTGCGTCTAGGCGGATGGTAACAGGAGGCAGGGGACACGATGTTTACCCAGGTTCGGGCCCTCTTGATGGAGGTAATACCCTACGTCCTGCTTGATTGTTCTTGATAATATGAGTAGTACAAGAGTTGATCTACCAGGAGATCAAAGAGGCTAAACCCTAGAAGCTAGCCTATGGTGTGATTGTTGTTGTTCTATGGACTAAACCCTCCAGTTTATATAGACATCGAAGGGGGCTAGGGTTACACAGAGTCGGTTACAAGGAAGGAGATCTACATATCCGTATTCCCAAGCTTGCCTTCCACGCCAAGGAGAGTCCCATCCGGACACGGGACGAAGTCTTCAATCTTGTATCTTCATAGTCCGACAGTCCAGCCGAAGGATATAGTCCGGCCGTCCGGATACCCCCTAATCCAGGACTCCCTCAGTAGCCCCCGAACCAGGCTTCAATGACGATGAGTCCGGCACGCAGATTGTCTTCGGCATTGCAAGGCGGGTTCTTCTTCAAACTCTGAGAACCTGCTAAATAGTGTCCGGCTTCTCGTAAATGTTGCTCTTCTTGGCTTCTGCGTCCAATAATGGCCATCTTCCATGTGTCAAGCGAATGTGAGGAGCCAGGGTGTTTTTACTTTTACCACCCCATCTATGTGAATGAACTGTCTATTAAAGAAATGAGGATCATCAGATCCAAACCACACCATCCTCCCTCAGCAAGCATTCATCGGAGCACACCCAAAAAAATCCATCCCAACATGGCCGACCAGCGCAGCTCCTCCTCTCGCTCCCGCAGCCCCAAGCCCGGAGATTGGGAGAAGTGTTCCGTCCCGCACAGCCAATTGTGAAGCTACAGACCCAGAGATTCCTCCCTCCGGCGTATATGGTCCCGGTTCGAGCCGGGCTCGCCACCTATAATGGCAGGGAGAAAGCGGGGAGCTTTCCCAACCCCTCTAAGGGAGAGCGGGTATGCCTTGTCCCTTATCTATTAAGGGGACTCAGATTTCCAATCCATCTATTTCTCCGAGGGCTCCTGGAGTTCTACGGCCTCCAGTTGCACAACCTCACCCCTACCTCCATACTGCACATCACTGGTTACATAGCCCTTTGCGAGCTATTTCTGGGTTGCGAAGCTCATTTTGTGCTATGGAAGAAGTTGTTTCAACTTGTGCCCCGTACATAGAGGGGATCAATATATCAAGTGGGCGGAGCCGAAGTATGGTGCATCACCGGGACCGGATACCTATCCGGTACCCCGAAAAAGACGTCTGAGGACTGGCCTTCGGAGTGGTTTTATATGGAGGATGTTCCTCTCCCGGATCCTATCCGGATTGGTCTTCCTGAGTTCGACAACGCCCCTCTGAAGAAACGCCTAAGCTGGCGCCCATGGATCCCACAGGAGGAAGATGATAGAGATGTATTTTATCTGATGGGCCGGATAAAGTTGCTGGCCAAATCAGGACTAACCATAACCGAGGTTATGGCAATATGCATTATGCGGGGGGTACAACCACTTCAATATCGAGGCCACCCCATGTGGGACTTCAACAAGGAAGATGATGCCACTCGCTGCAGGCACAAGGGACCGCACTCAGTTGTTGCTCTAGCAAAAATTCTATCTGATCTGTATAAGGGGGAAGAAGAGGAGTTCCTCCGCATCAAGCCACAGGATGGATTCTCCATGAACAACCCTCGAAGCTGGGTGAGGTTCTGCTCTTTTTACTTCCATCCAACCCTTGTTTTCATGATAAATATTTATCTTTCCGTTTCATCGCAGGAACTGCGTAAGGCGGTAGGGGAGATCAATAGCCCACCTCCACAACCGGAGGATCCTGAACGGGTCCTCGACCCCGGCCTCAAAGAGGATCCGGACATATTCGTGGAGCTGATTGATAGGATTTTCTATCAGCTAAGCTGTGATGATGCCATGGTGGCCATTACAGCTGACTACCCTGGGCTACTCCCAGCCTCGCAGGTAAATGAGACCGGAGTCCCAACCTTTGAAAAGGATTTCCTTTTATGCACTTCACCTACAGTATACAAATGGTGTTTTATAGGGAAGGACCTCGGGACGCCATGCTGAGCCCGCGGCGACTCGCCAACAAGGGGTTTCAAAGCCGGACAGGCTAAAAAGGAAGGCGGTCCGGACAGAGACGTCGGCGCAGAGGTATGATGTAACACCTCACTCCGTGGTTGTCGTCTTTAAAAGCATAATAACACCCGTGTTTCCTAGAAGGAAGAACGCTCGCCGGACAATATCCGGAGAGGTCGCCGATCACGCCTCTCCCAGTCGGGCTCCAGAGCCGAACACAGAGGCGGAAGCTAACATGAGGCACACGCCAGATGCTCCTTCTACAGAGGATGCGGATAAGATATCTGCTACGAATTCCGAAGTGGAGAGCGCCATGAATCACAGGCGTCGCCGAGCCATACTCCGTGACGCTTGTTTCTCCTGAGAGGCGTTTGATGCCTTCAACTCAGGAGATGCGTACATCTGTGCTGCTCAAAATGGTCTAGCCAGAGCCACGGACCAGTATGTAAAGGATGTACGGGTAAGAAAATTTGATGAGTATATATATCAGTAGCCCCTGAGACTTGAAACAATTGGCACAACTGATTTAAGGATCATTTATTGTGCAGGTTCTTACAGAGAAGAATACTCGACTGTCACAGGAGCTGGAGGAATGCAAGACCCAACTTCGGGCCGCCGTTGCCGCATTGAAGGAACCTGAAAAGTCCCCAGTTGGTAACATTTGTTTCAAAGAATGATAGGTACCATATAGTGTGCGGCATGGCTGCAGATCTAACAATAGATATTGCAGATGACTCCAGAGAGAATCCAGAGGACCAGCATGTCGTACGACAGCTAAAGGTTGGCGAACGCGTGCTGACTAAGGTCAGGCGGGAGAAAAACAATCTCCAAGACGCCAATACCAAGCTGAGCGTGGAACTAAAAGATGTTCGAGCCCAGCTTGCGGACTCTGAGAAGGAGAATAAGCGGCTTCGACGCGGCATTTTCAGTAAGTGCTTGAACAAACCCTTAAAAGGGTGCGGTGGAGAAGCCGCCTAATAGAGTTATGTCTGTAGGTATGCTGACGGGTCGTCCTGCGGAGGAGATGCCCGGGTCTGCAGGTGATCTTCTACCCGAGCTCTCACAACTACACGAACAAGTTCGGCAGGTGATGCAAGGTATTTCCCAGGCCTTGTGGCCATCCATCTCCCTACCCGCAGGCATTGGAGAGCTTGCGGAGAAGCTCAAGGGAGCACGGCGGCGCTTCCGATTATGGAAGATATCGGTCTGCCGTCAAGGTGCCAGGGAAGCCTGGGCCATGGTGAAGACGCGGTGTACCAAGGCTGACCCAAACCACATGGCCGAGGTCGGACCTGTGGGGCCTGATGGGAAAGAGATCCCCGTTAGCTTAGTGTATGGGCAAGTAGAATTAGCCGCAAAGTACTCCCAACAAGATTGTAGGCTAGACAGCCTGTTGGATGGTATAGAGGAGGAATTTAGTCAGTCTACATGACTATGTAATTAAAGTGACATGTATAATGCCTTCTAGCCGGATTGTAAATCATTTGTCATGGCGGACCTTTTCGCTTCAACCTCGGGACTCGATAGTCCGGAGTGTACCCGAATACCCGCTCAGTTATATAAGAACCGGGGTATGCGTGGAAACCAGGCGTAGGGGTCATTAGTGCTTGAACAGACAAGTACCCAACTAGTTATGTTATATTACATGGGTAGTAAGAAACATCTTCTAGGGAGAATAGTTCCGTTAAGGGTTCCTTTCCCTGGGTACGCATGCCCTAAAGTGCATGTCCGGACTGCGAGAGGAGACGTAGGCAAAAACATCTGGGGGCATATATGGAAAATAAATAAAAATCATCTTTTGTTCACCGACCGAATATTCCCTTAAGAACGCTAGCTTTCGGCTTCACCCAGTCTGAGGTACACATCCGGCTGACCCGGCAGTAACAATTGCAGAGGTGCTCCCCTTACGCCCTAGCTGAATTAACGGGAACGTAGGGCGTAAATACAAGAGCCAGGCAACCCAGCCTGGCCAAAACTTAAGTCATATCGATGCATATAATGGCGAAGAAAAGGTACATGCGGAAGAATAACACATGTGCGGGGCATGAAGCCCAGATAAATAATTAAGCTTATGTGTAAGAAGCCCCCAGGTATAATGAGCGCGGTTAGCGCGTCAATAGTGTGCAAGAAAGGCACAAGTTGGCCCTTGAAGGCCTTGAGAAAGAATAAAAGAAAGAAAGAGAAAAAAGACAGATAATGTATATGTAAAAAATGGATAGAGGAAGGAGATGAACATAGAGTCCGACACTAGGCGTAGAATCTTCGGAGCCTGGCTGCGTTCCGTGGGTTCGGCTCAAGTCGATTATTCGATGCATCCCGCAGACGGTACGCTCCACCGGTCAGAAATTGGTCAATAATGAAGGGACCTTCCCATTTGGGCTCGAGCTTGGTCTTTTTCTTCTCCGGCAGGCGTAGAACTAGCTCGCCAATGTTATAAGTTTTGGCCCGTACTTCTCTGCTTTGGTATCTGCGAGCCGGTTGCTGATAGAATGCGGAACGAGCTTTTGCCACGTCGCGCTCCTCCTCCAGAGTGTCCAGACTGTCCTGCCGATCGAGCTCGGCTTCTCTTTCTTCGTACATGCGCACTCGAGGTGAGTCATGAATTATGTCGCAGGGAAGAACCGCCTCTGTATCGTACACCATAAAGAAGGGTGTGTATCCGGTAGTACGATTCGGTGTGGTCTGCAGCCCCCAGAGTATGGAGTCGAGCTCCTCTACCCAGTGTGTGTTAGACTCCTTTAAGGACCGCACTAATCTGGGTTTGATGCCGCTCGTGATAAGATCATTTGCTCGCTCAACTTGGCCGTTAGTTTGTGGGTGATAGACAGAGGATAATCGAGCTTAATGCCCATGTTGCTACACCAGAGTTTTACCTCGTCGGCCGTGAAGTTCGTGACGTTGTCAGTGATGATGCTGTGGGGGACGCCATAACGTTGTACAACCCTGGATATGAAGTCTATCACCGGTACAGATTCGGCCATTTTAACAGGTTTGGCTTCTATCCATTTGGTGAATTTATCCACCATGACCAGTAAGTATTTTTTTCTTATGGGTTCCCCCTTTAAGGGGTCCAACCATGTCAAGCCCCCAGACCGTGAAGGGCCAGGTAATGGGGATTGTTTGGAGGGCAGTGGGTAGCATGTGGCTTTGGTTTGCAAAAAGCTGGCAACCGACGCATCGTTGGACCAAGTCCTGTGCATCTTCCCGGGCTGTCGGCCAATAAAAACCTGTACAAAAGGCCTTGCTTACAAGGGCCTGGGCTGCGGCGTGGTGGCCGCCGAGTCCGGCGTGAATTTCTGCCAAAAGTTTCCGCTCTTCCTCTTCAGAGATGCACCTTTGAAGGACTCCGGTGGTGCTTTTTTTATACAGCTCTCCCTCGTGGACCCTGTAGGCTTTAGATCGCTGCACTATGCAGCGTGCCTCATTTTGGTCCTCGGGAAGTTCCTGCCTAGTTAGGTAGGCCAGGAATGGTTCTGTCCACGGGGCGATGATGGCCATTATTACGTGGGCTGAAGGTGTTATTTCGGTGGCAGAGCCTCCGATTATGTCAGAGTGTTCGGTATCGGGCATTTTGGCCGGGTCCGGACTACTATTACCGTTGTCCCCTTCCCATACCACGGATGGCTTAAACAACCTCTCCAAAAAGATGTTGGGGGGGGACCGCGTCGTGTTTTGCGCCGATGCGGGCGAGGATATCCGCCGCCTGACTGTTTTCTCGAGCCACATGGTGAAATTCGAGCCCCTTGAACCGAGCTGACATCTTTAGGACGGCGTTGCGATAGGCCGCCATTTCCGGATCCTTGGCATCGAAATCTCCATTTATTGGGGATATTGCGAGGTTCGAGTCCCCACGCACCTCCAGGCGTTGAATGCCCATGGAAACTGCCATCCGAAGACCATGTAACAAGGCTTCGTATTCGGCTACATTGTTGGAGTCTGTATACAGTATCGGTAGTACGTATTGAACTGTATCTCCGATTGGGGACGTCAGGATGACGCCAGCCCCCAGACCAGCCAGCATTTTGGAGCCGTCGAAGTGCATGATCCAATTGGAATATGCGCCGTACTCTTTAGGGAGTTCGGCTTCCGTCCGTTCGGCGACAAAGTCAGCCAATACTTGTGATTTAATGGCTCGTCGGGGTTTGTATGTTATGTCGAATGGGAGGAGCTCAATGGCCCATTTGGCAATCCGGCCCGTGGCGTCGCGGTTGTTTATAATATCATTAAGTGGCACTTCCGAGGCTACTGTAATTGAACACTCTTGAAAGTAGTGTCGCAGCTTCCGGGATGCCATGAATACCGCATAGGCTATCTTTTGATAATGTGGGGACCGTGATTTGCATGGAGTGAGGACAGTGGATACATAATATACCGGCTTTTGAAGGGGGAATTTATGTCCGTCCGTTTCTCGTTCGACGACGAGCACTGCGCTTACAACCTGATGAGTTGCCGCAATGTACAACAACATTGGTTTGCCGATGTTTGGCGCGGCCAGGATTGGGTTGGTTGCTAGTATGGCTTTTATTTCCTCCAATCCGGCTATGGCAGCGTCCGTCCACTCGAAGTGTTCGGTGCCCCAAAGGAGGCGATAAAGGGGTAATGTCTTTTCTCCTAAGCGGGAGATAAAGCGGCTTAGAGCCGCCACACATCCGGTTAATTTCTGGATTTGTTTGAGGTCCATTGGGATAGCCAACCGTGACAGAGCTCAGATTTTGGCCGGATTTGCTTCAATTCCTCTACTAGAGACAATGAAACCCAGGAGCTTTCCGGCCGGTACACCGAAAACGCATTTTTCCGGATTGAGCTTGATGTCGTATGTTCGGAGGTTGTCGAATGTGAGCCTCAAGTCATCTATTAGAGAGTCGACATGTTTGGTTTTGACGACCACATCATCTACGTATGCCTCGACTATTTTGCCGATTTGTTTCTCCAGACATGTCTGAATCATGCGCTGATATGTTGCGCCGGCGTTTTTGAGCCCAAAAGGCATTGTGTTGAAACAGAAGGGGCCGTATGGTGTGCTAAATGTCGTTGCGGCTTGGTCGGGCTCTGCCATCTTGATTTGGTGGTAGCCGGAGTATGCGTCGAGGAAACACAATGAATCGTGTCCTACAGTAGCATCGATAATTTGATCGATGCGGGGGAGGGGGAAGGGATCCTTTGGGCAAGCCTTGTTGAGGTCCTTGAAATTGACACATAGGCGCCAGGATTTGTCCTTCTTTGGTACCATCACCAGGTTTGCTAGCCAGTCCGGGTGTTTTATTTCTCTAATGAATCCGGCCTCCAATAACTTGGCTAGTTCCTCTCCCATAGCTTGTCTCTTAGGTTCAGAGAAACGCCGAAGAGTCTGCTTGACCGGCTTGAATCCCTTTAGAATATTAAGGCTGTATTTGGCCAGCCTACGTGGAATTCCTGGCATGTCTGAGGGGTGCCAGGCAAATATGTCCCAATTCTCACGCAAGAACTCTCATAGTGCGGCGTCCACGACGGGGTTTAACTGTGCCTCGATGGATGTTGTTTTTGTAGGGTCCGTTGGGTGGACTTGGAATTTGACTATTTCATCCACTGGTTTAAAAGAGGTGGACTTGGATCTCGTGTCAAGTATCATGTCGTCCTTGTCCACTTTGGAGCATAGCGCAGTTAATTCTTCGGCCAAAAGGGCTTCGGATAATGCCTCGAGGGCCAATGCGGCTGTTTTGTTTTCGGCGCGGAGTGCTGTGTCCGGATCACTAGCGAGAGTGATGATTCCGTTGGGCCCGGGCATTTTGAGCTTCATGTACCCGTAATGGGGTATGGCTTGGAAGATCGTGAACGCCTCCCACCCTAAAAGGGCATGGTATCCGCTACTGAACGAGTCCACTTGGAATGTAATCTCTTCAGACCTATAGTTCTCCAACGTGCCAAATACCACATCTAGTGTGATTTTCCCAGCACAGCGTGCCTCCCGACTGGGGATGATTCCTCTGAAGGTTGTGCTGCTTCGCTCAATGCGGTTCCAGTCTATTTCTATTTTTTGAAGAGTTTTCTCATAGATGAGGTTTAATCCACTGCCGCCGTCCATGAGTATTTTAGTGAGTCGAAAGCCGTCTACAATTTGGACTAAGGACCAGTGCAGCTGGTGCTCGGGTTGTTCGGAATTTAGGTTCGTCACTGGCATTGAAGGTAATAGCCGTGTCACTCCATGGATTTATTGCTGCCACGTGGCAGATTTCGGCAATGCTGCGGAGTATTCGCTTGCGCCTATTATTTGATGCGAAGGTCTCAAAGACTGTTAATACCATACTGTTATCCCTGGGATGGTGCTCTGTGGCATCTGGGATGAGAAGATCCTCGCCGCTTTTGGCCACCTGCCGGAGTATCCAACATGATCTAAGGCTGTGTGTTGGTATGGTATCCACTGTACTATGAATTTTGCAGGGTCCGTTGAGCCATCCCTCCAATACGGTTCCACGCCCTGTAGAGGGTTTTTGCTTCTTTGTAATTAACTCGGGTGTCTTATGATAGTGCACCCTTTTACTTCGGACTGGGTGTATATTCGGAGCCGGATTATCCCAAAATTTCATTTCGGTTTTCCAGGCACTTTCCATCGCACAGTACTTTCGTACTATGGACGCCAAGTCGGCGAAGTGTGATATGTCACAGCGACTTATGGCGTTAAGGATTCCCTTGTCCGTGCAATTATTGCAGAAAAATGAGACTGCGTCTTCCTTGCGACAGGCCTTAACCTTGTTCATCACAAGGAGGAATCTGGCCCAATAATGATGTACTGTTTCCTGGGGCGCTTGCCTGATGTGGGAAAGATCGTTTATGTTTGGGTGGGTGGGTGGATTTGAGTCTGAACCCTTACCCGATCTGAGACCCAGGGGCCGAGGAGTTTCCAATCTTGGAAGTTCGGGTTCCGGGATGTTGCCGGATAAGTCTGGCCCGCTGCCTGACTCTAAGTTCAGGGCTTGGGTGTTGTCCTCCCGTAAATGGGTATCCGGCTCGGAGAGCTCAGGAATCCGGACATAGTTAGTCCTCAAGATAGAGGAAGAATCGCCGCATTGTTCCTCCACCACCGCAATATGATGGGTGACCGGTGGAGAGCTAATCTCCCTTTGATCCAGTTTAAGCCCAATCCGGTGATAGTCTGTAGCGACTCCCAAGGCGGCAATGCTATCCAAAAGCTCGTTTAGGGAAGAGAGCTCCATTGGATCCATTTGCTCGGCAAATTCCGAGCCGACGTGGAGGCTGTTTTCGATGACCCGAGAAGTCATCGTCAGTGTAGCAGCCGAACGGCCGGTCATCATGAAACTGCCTAGCCGGAGAGTTTGGCCAATAGCGAGGGCTCCCCCGGTGATAATGTTATTTTTAACAACGAGATGAGGCATCCTTCCTTACGGTGACGGCACAGTGGAACTCTCAATGAAAGCACCAATGTCGGTGTCAAAACCAGTGGATCTCAGGTAGGGGGTCCCGAACTGTGCCTCTAGGCGGATGGTAACAGGAGGCAGGGGACACGATGTTTACCCAGGTTCGGGCCCTCTTGATGGAGGTAATACCCTACGTCCTACTTGATTTTTCTTGATAATATGAGTAGTACAAGAGTTGATCTACCACGAGATCGAAGAGGCTAAACCCTAGAAGCTAGCCTATGGTATGATTGTTGTTGTTCTACGGACTAAACCCTCCGGTTCATATAGACACTGGAGGGGGCTAGGGTTACACAGAGTCGGTTACAAGGAAGGAGATCTACATATCCGTATTCCCAAGCTTGCCTTCCACGCCAAGGAGATTCCCATCCGGACACGGGACGAAGTCTTCAATCTTGTATCTTCATAGTCCGACAGTCCGGCCTAAGGATATAGTCCGGCCGTCCGGATACCCCCTAATCTAGGACTCCCTCAGAGGGCGTGTTTTGAAATATAGTGGGCACGAGCGATTTCGGGTGAGGAGGGCGTGTTTTGAAATATAGTGGGCACGAACAATTTTGGGCGAGGAGAGCGTGTTTTGAAATAGTGGGCGCGAGCTATTTCGGGCGAGGAGAGGGTGTTTTGCCGACCATGGTTTATGAATTATTCGGCACATGTCATTTCGGCCGAGGAGAAGGCGCGCTTGGATGAAGTTACAAACCTACCCTCGATGTACAACCGGCCAATTGATGCGTGTCCCACATAGGCCGGTAATTTCGCGCCTCCCATTTATTTGCCCGGGCAAATTCCACCGAGTAGAAGGTGTTTAACAGTTCGTTCAAATTTTCGGAGAATGAGCATCCACGTCTACCTTACCAAGTCGATTCGAATCAAATCTTGAAATATTAGCTTGCCACTTCTTTCTTAGATGGAGAGATGATGCTCAGGAGCAATGTGTTTTTACATGCTCGTTGCTAACGATTTACTATATGACAAATAGTTGACCCACTCAAAAACAGGAATCAAACCCAAAATGAAATATCTCGATTTAATGAAATAGCTCGTTCTCCAGGTCAAAATAGTGAACTAAATCCAAAATTGGACACCTCAATCGAGTAGCATGTTGTACAGTATTATAGTACTCCATGAACATGCTGAAAGTCAAATTAATGAACTTGTTTGATATACGCATATCTCCGTTCATGTGTGGATTACAGACAACATGTTCTCCAATCTAAATATTTCAATGCAAGTTCATATCGAAACATGTTTATATCAGTCTTTGATGCATAAAACGCGACCTCCCCCTCTCCCAGACTCCTGCTCTCTCTCTCTCTCCTGCTGACAATCTTCAATTATGTCGCACGCAACCAACACACAAACCTTGTTGATCCCTCTCCCTCTCTCTCCATCTCTCTCTCTCTCTTTGTGTGTGTGTGGGGGGGGGGGTCTTTCTAGCTTGCATGCATATATACTCCATCTATATGTCTCTCTCGCACACTATGTATGATTCTCTAGTCCAAGCTAAATATCTTGGGTGCACTCATCGTACGCACACAAATTCCTTGGCTCGTTGCCCATAACTCTCTCACGCACCACTCTGTCGTCTTGGAGCTCTTCCCTCTCTCTCTCAAACTCTCCATCTCCCTAGGTCACACATAAACATGCATATCTCACTCGCACTCGATAGACCCATCTAAAACTCTATCTCTCTCCCTCGTTCTCTCTCCATCTCACATGCACACACACACAATCTCATGCCTAGCCAAGTATGATGGTCTCTCACTCAATTGTAGGCACACACAGTCCCCCTATATGTAAATGACTAGCTAATCTTAGTCTCCATCACAAACATGTGCATGGTCTATCTCGATTTCTCTCGGGGCATCTTTCTATCACGCACGCACCTCCCTCGATCTCCCACCCATATAGTCCCCTCACGATCTCGAGGGGATCTCTCTATCACAAACACACCCTATCTCCCTCTCCATGCGTCCATGTTCTCCATGCGTCCCTCTCGACCTTTGTTCCTTGTTGGCCAAACCTCTATTGGACATGTGCTATAGGGGTGTCTCTCTCCGTTGCAAACAATCACGCACTATCTATCTTCGTGTATCTCCTCACCTCGCTTTTCTATCTCGGAGATGCATGCGTGATATGTTTGCATAAGAAACAAAAACTCTCTCTCTCTAATTTATCATTTGTTGTCCCTTTCTCTTTCACACACACATACTCTTTTTGCACACTCACTCATTCTCCTCCACACGCACTTGATCTCTCTCGACTTAGGCACTCTCTTTGGTCCATAGCATATAGATTTATTGAAAAGGCAAACATCACAAAGTTTGACCATGTATGTGGAGAAAAACATTTACATCTAGAACGATGAACATATACCATTAGATTCATCATGAGATGTAGTTTTGTATGATGTATCTTTGGTATTGTAGATATAAATAACATTTGTGTAAACCTGGTCAAAGTTTCCAAAGTTCAACTTCTAAAAAAATACATGCACTGCATTATCGAGCGGATGGAATATCTCTTTCCCTATCTCAGCTATCTGGCGCACCGCTCAGCCTTATCGGGGCTCCTCTATCTCTCTCAAACTTTATATCTCCCTGGTTCACACATACACATGTCTCGCTCGCACTACATAGACCCATCTAACACTCTCCGCCCTTGTTCTCTCTCTATGTGACACGCACCCCCTAAGTACCATAATCCCTCACTCCATCATAGGCGCACGCACTCCCCCCCTAAGTATGATTATCTCTCACTAGCCATCAGGAACACACGTATTGTCTCCTTCCATCCATATGTCTATCTCGATATGTCTTGGGGTATCTTCTATCGCGTACACACCTTGTCACTCGATCTCCCACCCATATAGTCCCATCACGATCTCCAGGGGATCTCTCTATGACAAACATACACTCTCTCCTCCCCATGTCTGCATTTTCTCCGTACGTCTCTCTCAACCTCTCTCCCTTGTTTGTCAGACCCCTCTTGGCCAGGTGCTAGGGGTCTTTCTCTCTTGGTTGAAAACAACCACACACTATCTCCTCACCTTGCTTCCACTGTTGAAGATGCATGTGTGATATGTTTGCATAAGACACACACACTTTTTCTCTACTTTATCGTGTGTTGTCCATGTCTCTTTCACACACGCACACACACTTTTTTCAGTCACTCTTTCTATTTCACACACACACTCTCTAGTTAGGTACTCTCTCACGTCCATAAGCATATGGATGTTTTGAAAAGTCAAACCTCAGAAAAGTTAGACCAGGTATATGTGGAGAAAAACATTTACACCTGGAACGATCATTAGATTTATCACAACATGTACTTACTTCATACTATCATTTATCTTTGGTATTGTAGATATAAGTAATTTCTTTATAATTTGGTCAAAGTTTCAAAAGTTTGACTTTAAAAAAATGTTGGCACTACATTATCGAATGGAGGGAGTAGCTCTTTCTCTCTCTCTCTCTGCTATCTCTCATGGGCCTCCCCTCTCACTCAAACTCTCTATACCGATGGATTATACGCTCATTGTGTCAGCGTATAGCTCCGTATATTGCTTAGTTGACCGACCAACCAGTCCACATGCTGCCATGTCAGCTCGTGTTCTCTATCTTTGTGTGCTTGCCCATGTGGCAGTGGATGAAAATAAGTACACTAGAGGCCCATCTGACACGTGGTGAAGTAAAAAAGTTGAAACCACTCGGGGTAGCACCCCGCACACTAGTCAATTGAGGGCGCATTGAGGACACACTTCTTCCACGTGAAGGACGCACTCGCGCACAATTCACCACTGCACGGCGGCATGCATAGAAGGACGCACTCGTGCACACCCAGTAGGCCAGCACACAACACACACCAGCACACGTGTACACCGGTGTTGCTGCCGGTTGAGATGGATGGCGAGGCAGCCAACAAGTGGAGGCGGCTCGAGCCAAAACCGCATCCGGCGAGCCTGGACTTCATCAACAGCCTCCCCGACGACATGCTGCTCGTCATCATCGGCCTCCTCCCCACCAAATCTGCCGTGCGGATTGCCCCGCTCTCCTGGCGGTGGCGCCCACTCTGGCGCCACGTCCCCCTCAACCTCACCGTCGACAGCTGCCTCTGTAATGGGGATTGCAAACGCATGGCCGCAGTCTCCAAGATCCTTTCATCGCACCCTGGGCCAGCCAGACGCTTTGACATCCGCATGTTCAATACCAACTGCAAGGTCCAAGCCAAGTTCGATGAGTGGTTCTTATGCCCCGCCCTAGATCAGCTCGAGGAGCTCAGCTTTGAAGCTGGATGATGTCGCTATCTGTCGCCTTCCACGCTCCACCTCACGCCAACACTGCGCCGCGCCAGCTTCAGCTCCTGCTATCTTCCCCAGATTAATGTCACGCCCGCCCTTCTTCTCCCTCAACTCAAGCAGCTCAACCTCTTCGATGTTTTCATCTCGAAGAAGGCTATGGATCACCTGCTCTGCAGTTGTACTGCGCTCGAGTACCTTCGTCTTGAGCATATCCATGGGTTCATTATCCTCCACATCGCCTCGACGAATCTCCAATGGATTTATGTGTCTTGCTGGCCCCGCAACAAGACATCAATAGGGAAGAGATCACTCCAGCTGTTCCATGTTATGGTCATTGAGAAAGCGCCTTTCCTTGAGAGATTACTTATATCTGATCTAGAAGGTCCAACAAAAATCAGGGCCATTGACGCGCCGAAATTGACAGCGTTGGTGTACTCGTCTGCCAAATTCTCCGAACTCTTTATTGGATCCGTAATCGTTTAGGTACAACACTCATCTTCTTCTCCGTCTTCTTGAAAATCACATTTTAAATTTCTTCTTGATGTATTTATGATCGTCTTCCAGAAAATGATTCCCACAAGCTTGACCCAGTCTATGCGCATAGTGAAGATCTTGGCAATAAAATCTATCGGCCCCAATCTAGATCAAGTTGTTGGATTCCTTACATGCTTTCCATGCACGGAGAAGCTACTCATGGAGGTGAAACTTCTTTCCTATTAGTCAACGGTAATCACAACGTAGCTCAATTTTTTCGTAATTTTCCCAATTACGATGACAAGTGTAGTGTTCAAAACTGCATCTACGCACTACACCAAAAGAAATGTTTTTAGTTATTTTTCTCACGTGATCACCTGCATTGTTTTTGTACTACTATAGTAGCCTAGGCTAGTCATAGTGGAAAGTAACTTAGACTAGTAGCTCTATGGTTACCCTAAGTGCAAGTACTACCTCCGTCCTGGTTTACTCTTCCTATTTTGTAGTATCAAAATTTGACCAAAGATTTAACTGACAAAATGTTAATGCATGTCACTAAAAATTATATCGTTGGATTCGTATTTGAACATAATTTCAAATGGTATAATTTTTGGTGACATGCATTAGCGTTTTCTTAGGTAAGTCTATGGTCAAAATTTTACACTAAATATGAGGTAGTACAAAAGTGGGCTATAATGACCCTCCACTATGTAGGCCAAAACACGTGCCAAATTCACTTGTGATGCATTTGGCATCGATGCCCCTCCATTGCTCACCTGGTGCCCCAATCTGGATCACCTACTTTGCTCTGGTGCCAAATTAACTCACACAATGAAAAAACACTTGTGTGGGAGAGAGAGAGGACTGAGGCAATAAAAAACACTTGTTTGGGAGAATGAGAGGCTGGTGTAGTTGGTTTCATTGATTTGTTTATACATGTGGGTCGGTGTGCACAACGGTGCCAACTCTCTCACATCGTGAGAGCGGTGGCAAAATCTTTTGATTTGATATCGATGCGTATTATGTTGCGTACTTTTGAGAAATATGGCATCGGCCACATAGTGGAAGGAAACAAATGCCCAAGCTCTTCACGTGCTCCTAGGTAAATGAGAGGAAAGAGAGAGAGAGAGAGAGAGAGAGAGAGAGAGAGAGAGAGAGAGTGTGTGTGTGTGAAAAAATATCACTAGCCAACCAACCCTATCATATGAGCGAATGATATTGGTACCTCTTGATGACACGGCAATCTTATACAGCCAGTTGCTCTAACATGTTCCCTTCTTTTGCAGGTAAGAAAGACCCAGAAGTGAAAAATGTGCTGCACTATAACAATCTCATCGAATGCCTTGATCTCCATCTTACAGAAATTGATTTGATCGACTACCGAGGCAGCACATCTGAGATTAAATTGGCCAGGTTCTTTGTTCTAGAGGCAAGTGTGCTCAAGGTAATGAGGTTTGGCATTCTCTGGCGCAACAATGAATGGTGTGCTGATCACCGCATGCGTCTAAGCCTAAATGACAAAGTCTTCACAGAAGATGAATTTGTTTTTGAAACATCAAGTGGTCAGAGACTCGAAAATTCATTTGCCCATTAGTGACTTGTCAGGGCGGTGGATTTTAGTTTGTACGATAATGCTGCATCCACCTAAAGAAATGAAAGTTCTTACGTCCTAGTAATTCCCTCTTCGTAGGTGCATCATTACTCCTAACATTTGTAATATCAGTTTGAAACTTGAAATATTGCCGTGTCCTATTCCTACGTTTTCAAAATCCAGCGAATCAAAGAGGTCCGGAGTTGGTGATGATGTTGTGCCTGCCATCTTTCACCAATAGCCGTCGGATCTAGATCTGACGCATACAAACCAAACTTCTCAAGTTTTGCAAAAAGATGCCCGCACTTGTTCCCTGTTTACAAACAACTCCTTGTCTCTCACAATCAGCCTTATCTCCTCCCCACCAAATCTAGAAGGCCACGGAAAAATCTGGCGCGATGGCCGCTGCCGGCGCCGTCCACCCCCAATCTTGGTGTTCTGTGCAATGCACGGGCATCTACGCACTGGAAATTATATGGAACATGGCTAGTTGTAAGCAGGCTAGCTCTACAGCCATGATAATAGTGACTGCAGACGGGAAGGCTGACTATGGCATGCCGAACATGGCGCCTATACTCAGGTGTCATCTCCGGCGCAGGGTCTTGTCACTTCACTGTGAGGAGCAGCACGTAATAATTTGACCAACGGGTAGTACAATACTACTACATTGGTAGTACTACTACTAGTACTAGCACCACCGTCTGGATTTAGTAGTACTACCACGTCCATCTGGATTTAGTATTTGACTAGCAATATCTAGTAATGCATGTCACAAAAAATGTACTACTCCCTCTGTAAACAAATACATGGTGTATTGTTTTATTCCTTCCGGTAGATGGCTCAAATCTGAAGTCTCATCAATCAGACTACTATTGTACTTACCGAGCGCTCAGCTTTGTAAGCTGCCAACAAAAAATTGCAATCAAAGACTACTATTGTACTCCCTCCGTACTGGTGCATTAGTCACGTTATGAAGACCAAATAGTAATACCAAAACTTTTAGGTGCGGTGCATTAACTACCCACCTCGTTCCCTATTTTTTGCCACGAAAAAAGAAATCACCCAGTATGAGACGTGGAGTGCGTATGCATCCAATGACTTGAGACTACTCCCTCCATCTAGGTGTATAAGTCATCTTAGAGCAAGTGAAAAGGAGGAGTGGGCTCTCATGCAAGAGCCTAGCTATATGTGGATTCCTAGGCCGATATACAATAAATATGAAGAAAGAGAGAGAAGATGAGAAAAGGTAGTACTCTTATAGCCAGTCATAGGTTGCTGCCAATGCATGGTTGCTTAGATGAGGTGCTAAGCACATTAAATAGCTTAGCAACTATACTCCCCAATACATATGTGCTTATCTTATGGTAGCTAAGCTTGCTTCATTTAATGATTTAGCAACTAAAGCTCTTCATGTATTGGTGGGCTTCCTTCATTTAAATGTTTTGTCTAGGTTCACGCGCTTAGCATCATTTCTTCCTGGGGTCACCACACCCATCTCTCTCCTCTTAGGGAATCTCCAACAGATGTAAGATAGGTGTTGGTAAATTTGCCACCTAGGACATAGTGATGATGTGGCATATAATAAATGTGGAGAGAGAGCAAAGTTGTATGTAGAATAACCAACAACCTTTGCACAAGCTCCAAGGTGAAATAGAGAGAAATCACATTTATTTTCTCATCATCTATTGGATAGCTTAGATACAACCTATTGGAGTAGTTGTATGATAGCTTATTGGTTGATGACATGGACAATTTACCAACAAGACTAACATACAATCTATTGGAGATGCCCTTAAATAACTTGCCACATCAGATTTTTTTTGACTACGTGGAAGGCTTAGCACCTGTACAAGGTGGATCATTGGGAGGGGCCTTATAGCTAGCCTTATTGTATGAGTGGCTACAAGAGATGGCTCTATATGACATGGCAACATCATATAGCCAGTAGCTGGCTATGCTATTAACCATGCTCTTAGGTTGTGCACCGTGACCAAGACGAAGGGGAAAGTGAGAGAACTTAATGTCTTTCCGCTAATTAATAGGATTACATGTGATGAACTAACCACTGCATGTCATGTTTGGTAGTCTCAAGTCATTGAAAGCATGCACGGCCCACATCTCTCATTGGTTGATATGTCATGAAATAAGAAACGAGGAGGGAGTTAATGTACCGTGCCTAAGTGTTTTAGGATTATTTTGGTTTTCGTAAGGTGACTTACACAAAAATTTTGGTTACATGCATTAACATTTTATTAGTTAAATTAAAGGTCAAAACTTGGCGCAAAATGCAAAGGGGGCCAATAAACCAGTAAACATCAAAGTTCTCTCGTTTGGCCCCAACTAGAGGTCTGGTGAGATGACTATACTGCAGCGGCATGGAGGGGGACGCAGCTTCATTGACTTACTGCACGTGAATGCAATGCAGTCTACACTTCTCATATAAAGGCTCCCTGTCATTCCAATCTACGAAATCCTACGCACCTATGCACCCTAACCAAGGGCAAGAGTGATCACTCTAATCGCAAGATCAGTTGACTAGAAGCTAGACCGATGGAGGTGATGAGCGCGAGCATCAGCCGGCTGTGCCAGATGGTCCACGACACCGGCCTGCGGCTCGACACCGAGGAACGTCTCCTGGTCGTGCTTGAGGCCGCTAGGGCGAGAGGCCGCTTGGATGACAACTTTGTCTCCTTGTTTGACGAGGTCCTCGTTGGCTTCCTCGACAAGTTCACCGTCGTCAAGAAGCTCACGGACGACCTTGACGTGCGCCTCCAGCCCATGCACCCAGGCTTTGCGATGCCCGCCACCCTCAACGGCCTCTATGGTGACAACCTCTTCGATGCACTGGTGGCCCTAGGATGGCCCGCCGTCGCACCGGAGAATGTCCACCTCGAGGTCATGCTCGCCGCGCATCGCCTGGCGTAGCAAGACACCGTCGACATAATCACCCACGTCTACACGTAAATCATCCACAAGGACTACTACATGCCAGAGGAGGAGGATAGGTCGCTGGCCTTCTTGACCCACAGGGCAACCTTGGACGGCATTTTTCCAAAGCACGTTGAGCTCGCCGCCAACGCCGCTGCTCCTCACACGTCGGTTGGTGACCCGGCGCACTAGGGTGTTAGGATGTCGTTGATGGATCCGTATGTATCTTTATCTTTCTGTCAAATCCATGTAGTAGTATATGGTACTACTAGTAATTATCTTACCTTTCGCATCAACTTTATAATTTTCGTACGTACTCCATGCATGAACCACGCCAGAACCAAACTTCTCATTACTCTAGGGAAAATCATTATTTCTATCTATCAGTCGCGCCATGGAGCAGAACCAAATTTTACAAGTTACAAGTTCAGAAGGAAAAGCCTGTCGTGTTCGCATCGCACCCCCACACGGTTGGTCTGGCATGCAGCTCAAGGGGGAATGCGTGTTGTGTTGCATTTTCACTTACAAGTGGGACCGCAGTTGAGCAAACCGACTATTGGCAAACCCCCACCGCGCCTACCGCGCGATGGCTGAGAAAACAGGATGGTTGTAGCATGGACTCCAAGAAAATTGGTGTCGGATGGGACTCGTGTGGGTGGCGTGTGTCGTACTGCTAGACGTGAATGCTAGTTATGGCCCATGCCACCCCACTATATCGAGCCTATATCAAGGTGCTGGGTACGTAGAACAAATTTCCTGGAATCCGTGCTCAGCCCTCCTCTATGTCTCTTCTCAGCCATCCAGCAGACGCGCGGAGCCCATCGTCTGTTTGCTCACATGCGGTCCCACATGTCAGTGAAAATGCAAGAGGACCCACTGAACCTGCACATCTTTCACCTCGACGTGCTGGTGATGAAAAACAAATCCAATAAAGATCTTCGGTGGCCGCTTTGGACTTACTCAAGAATAGTAAGATTCTATTTACAGTTTAACCCAAGATGGACATCACGTGGCTTCAACTACCACTCCATTTTCTTGCATGACATGACCTGGATTCTGGATGTCCCACATGTCGGCAAAAGGAGGAAGAACTCGACCAAATCTTCTCCACATTTAGACCGAAGGAGTAGGAAACACGGCAAGCCCTATGCCTACATCATACTACGTATAAGCCCACCTCATGCAGTCATGCTATCACCATATTTCTCGGCCTCCGTGCGACACCTAGCTCTAGTTGATCTAACTAGAACTAACTATTGGTTGGCTCTATGTGATGTGGCAACTTCATACTACTACGGATGTTGGCTATACTACTACGGCACTAACACTCCAAGAAGTGAGTCCAAAACCATTTATAAATTGAGTTTATGACATGCATATGCAAATGTACCATTCATTACATACAACAAGTCATCAACACACAACGACAACGAGGATACATGTTGGATTATAGATTAGTTCCAACAAAACATTCTAGTAAATACTAAAGTTTTCATCACACAACAAATAACAAGCAATGAAATGAACTTCAGCTCAACCAATCCTCGGCGTTGGAAATGCTTGCTTTGAACCAGAAGAGTTTCTCTCAGAAGGGCCAGGTACTATCAATCTCGAGACCAACACAGGACTGGTCATCCAGGCTGAAGCGGCCTATTTCATGACCCACGTTGTGGTAGCCATAGTAGGGAAGCATAGTAATGTCTGAGGTATAGATACAATTGCTTCTCATAAATGGTAGTAACGTTGTGTCAACAACAGCTGAATCGCCTTTCACCATGATTGGATAGTTTTGTCCAAGGAAGAGCGAGTTTCCTCCAAGAGTATCAATACTAAACTAGGGAGAAGGTGTTGGCGCTAGCATAGTAGTATCCATCCCGAATACCCTGCAACGGATGTTGGAATAGGTCCAAAGAGTGCGACCATGGGAGACAACACCTGCTTCCTTAGTCACATCAGCGGTGCCCTGTATACAGACAAGAAGAGGTGATCCATCAGAATAAGTTGCCAGGCGCCACTGAGTATATGGGTCCTCATGCTCGTGATCATCATCGTCGTCATCCCCCTTGGTTATAAATTTTTTCAAGTATAGGTGGTGGAATGTTCACAGGACCTTGGAAACACAAGAAGGTTAACTAGTAAATGGAAACTAGCTAACCCACACGCATGTGGATGAAACAATTATAGTTACCGTGGAAGACAAACATACCGAAAGCATAAGGATTCCATGCAAAACAGTGCCACGAGTGGTGGCAGCAAACACAAGACCCTCGTATTGAATTGCATCACAGTACTCATCCATGTATAGAAACTGATTTTTGAGCAATACTCATCGAGTCGAACTATGAAGGATGGCAACAAGCTTGTTGAAGATAGCGAGAACACAAGCATTCATATAACCCCAAGAGCGGTTGGGAACTCGACAAATTGCTATCTTCTGTAGACGATAGTCACCATGTTCGTAGTTGAACGTACATAGAATACCGGTGTGCTCAACCTCTGGGCAGTCTGAGATTTTTGGAAGTGGAACCCGGTGACGAGTGTACACATTCACAAGTTCCCACTCGCAGTTGTACCCAATATAAACAACCCAATCTCCATTTGTGCCTGCCCAAGCCTTACCCTCAAGCGATGGCATCTTAACATCACATGTATCATTATCAAGCAGCATCAACTTGCACAAGGTGAGGCCTCCCTCGTCCGTGCGCCAGGGAGCAGGGTCACGGTGAAGAAGATAGGGGAGATCAAACCACTCCTGGACCCTTGGGTTCGTTGTAATGATGTTATTAGTTGAGTCGAGAATGGTCTTGAACAAACCTGCCATGCTAGCCGAGGTGATCGCACCGATCAATGAGTTCCTCCACCGCGTCAACATTCAGATCGGGGCGAGAATAATGGGGTCATTTCCGGCTTGTTCCCTCCATGGAGAAGACGATCGAAAAATGGCAGAAGGAAGGGTGAAGGCAAATGGAGGAGGGAGGAAGAGCATGCGACAACAGTTCCAAATCGAGAGGGAAAGGCGAAGAGTCGGTGGATGGTTGCCACGGTACATGAAGAGGTGCCCCGGCCTACATAAACATTCGTTCACAAATTGTACAAAAGGACTCGCCATCGTCTCACTGACATGTTGGAATGGGACTACATGTCAACGAAACATGGTGTGTAATTCCTCATGCAAAATGCGATCTGGCCGCGTTGGCCTGAGGTGCCACATTAGTTATCGACCTTTATTTTTTAATGGCGTGCCATTCAGTTTTGAAGCCCGACTAACTAGTACTGTATGTAGAGAAAATATAAACTACTCTACCACTACTCCACCTCTAGTACTAGTAGTATAAAAAAGATATATAGGGTGGAGCTTCAGCGCTTTCTTGCTAAGGGATGCCCACTTGCTTCTCACACTATCACCCTCTCTCCGGATCTAAAAAAGACGGCTTCTCTCTCCCTCCTCACCGGCGGTCACAGATCCACCGGGGAAGAAAAGGACGTGCAGCGTTGACGCACTTGTCGTTGATGAGCGAGTTCACGCACTAACGACAAGGCCGTCCTCTCAGACTAGTGCCCGCACGGGATGGCCTTCGTCCCCAAGCTCGTTGTCGTAGTGTGTGCGGAGGACGACGACCACGAGTGAAGCTACTTCCCGCCAACCCTCATGTATGCTACTCCTTTTCGAACCATACCCTTGTTCTATTGCCCCATCTTCCACGTCGCTGCATGTGGATCTTTTTCCACTCCACCATCTTCCCAATTTTCTATCCTCTGCTCTGCTGGTCACGCAGACGAAAACCTTAACTTGCACTATTAAAGGACACCCTACTTCATGCAGACTAATCCAGGTCTGGGTTGAATAAGGAAAGGAAGGGAGACTGTACTGTCCAAGAGACTAGGCATCGAACCCGCATCTAGGTTGATAAGGGGAAAATCAGTAGCTAAGGAATGAGTCACGTGTCTCTTGGTTGAAGAAGGGTAGAAAGGCATGACAACTGCTACCTCTTTTAGCACTGCGTTGGTTTTCCCCGAAGAGGAAGGGATGATGCGGCAAAGTAGCGTAAGTATTTCCCTCAATTTTTGAGAACCAAGGTATCAATCCAGTAGGAGGCTACACGCGAGTCCCTCGCACCTACACAAAACAAATAAATCCTCACAACCAACGCAAATAGGGGTTGTCAATCCCTATAGGGCCACTTACAAGAGTGAGATCTGATAGATATGATAAGATAATATTTTTGGTATTTTTATGATAAAGATGCAAAGTAAAATAAAGGAAAAGTAAATAGCAAAGTAAATAACTAAGTAGTAGGAGATTGATATGATAAAGATAGACCCGGGGGCCATAGGTTTCACTAGTGGCATCTCTCGAGAGCATAAGTATTCTACGATGGGTCAACAAATTACTGTTGAGCAATTGACAGAATTGAGCATAGTTATGAGAATATCTAGGTATGATCATGTATATAGGCATCACGTCCGAGACAAGTAGACTGACTCCTGCCTGCATATACTACTATTACTCCACTCATCGACCGCTATCCAGCATGCATCTAGAGTATTAAGTTAAAAACAGAGTAACGCCTTACGCAAGATGACATGATGTAGAGGGATAGACTCATGCAATATGAAGAAAACCCCATCTTGTTATCCTCGATGGCAACAATACAATACGTGCCTTGCTGCCCTTACTGTCACCGAGAAAGGATACCGCAAGATTGAACCCAAAGCTAAGCACTTCTCCCATTGCAAGAAAGATCAATCTAGTAGGCCAAACCAAACTGATAATTCGAAGAGACTTGCAAAGATAACCAATCATACATAAAAGAATTCAGATAAGATTCAAATATTATTCATAGATAGACTTGATCATAAACCCACAATTCATCGGTCTCAACAAACACACCGCAAAAAGAAGATTACATCGAATAGATCTCCACAAGAGAGGGGGAGAACATTGTATTGAGATCCAAAAAGAGAGAAGAAGCCATCTAGCTACTAACTATGGACACGTAGGTCTGAAGTAAACTACTCACACTTCATGGGAGAGGCTATGGTGTTGATGTATAAGCCCTCCGTGATCGATGCCCCCTCCGGCGGAGCTCCCGAACAGGCCCCAAGATGGGATCTCATGGATACAGAAAGTTACGATGGTGGAATTAGGGTTTTGGCTCCATCTCTGATTGTTTGGGGGTACGTGGGTATATATAGGAGGAAGAAGTACGTCGGTGGAGCAACAAGGGGCCCACGAGGGTGGAGGGCGCGCCTGGGGGGGTAGGCGCGCCCCCCTACCTCGTGGCCTCCTGTTACGTGTCTTGACGTAGGGTCCAAGTCTCCTGAGTTGTATTCGATGAGAAAACCACTTTCCCGAAGGTTTCATTCCGTTTGGACTCCGTTTGATATTCCTTTTCTTCGAAACCCTAAAACAGGCAAAAAACAGCAATTCTGGGCTGGGCCTCCGGTTAATAGGTTAGTCCCAAAAATAATATAAAAGTGGATAATAAAGCCCAATAATGTCCAAAATAGTAGATAATATAGCATGGAGCAATCAAAAATTATAGATATGTTGGAGACGTATCAAGCATCCCCAAGCTTAATTCCTACTCGTCCTCGAGTAGGTAAATGATAAAAACAGAAGTTTTGATGTGGAGTGCTACTTGGCATAATTTTAATATAATTCTTCTTAATTGTGGTATGAATATTCAGATCCGAAAGATTCAAGACAAAAGTTCATATTGACATAAAAATAATAATACTTCAAGCATACTAACAAAGCAATTATGTCTTCTCAAAATAACATGGCTAAAGAAAGTTATCCCTACAAAATCATATAGTCTGGCTATGCTCTATCTTCACCACACAAAATATTTAAATCATGCACAACCCCGATGACAAGCCAAGCAATTGTTTCATACTTTTGACATTCTCAAAACTTTTTCAATTTTCACGCAATACATGAGCGTGATCCATGGACATAGCACTATAGGTGGAATAGAGTGGTGGTTGTGGAGAAGACAAAAAGGGAGAAGATAGTCTCACATCAACTAGGCATATCAACGGGCTATGGAGATGCCCATCAATAGATATCAATGTGAGTGAGTAGGGATTGCCATGCAACGGATGCACTAGAGCTATAAGTATATTAAAGCTCAAAAAGGAACTAAGTGGGTGTGCATCCAACTTGCTTGCTCATGAAGACCTAGGGCAATTTGAGGAAGCCCATCATTGGAATATACAAGCCAAGTTCTATAATGAAAGATTCCCACTAGTATATGAAAGTGATAGTATGAGAGACTCTCTACTATGAAGATCATGGTGCTACTTTGAAGCACAAGTGTGGTAAAAGGATAGTAACATTGTCCCTTCTCTCATTTTCTCTGATTTTTTTGGGCCTTTTCTCTCTCTCTTTTTATGGCCTCTTTTCTTTCTTTTTTTTATTGAGGCTTCTTTGGCCTCTTTTATTTATTTTTCGTCCGGAGTCTCATCCCGACTTGTGGGGGAATCATAGTCTCCATCATCCTTTCCTCACTGGGACAATGCTCTAATAATGATGATCATCACACTTTTATTTTTCTTACAACTCAACAATTATAACTTGATACTTAGAACAAAATATGACTCTATATGAATGCTTCCGGCGGGGTACCGGGATATGCAATGATGCATGAGTGACATGTATGAAAGAATTATGAATGGTGGCTTTGCCACAAATACGATGTCAACTACATGATCATGCTAAGCAATATGACAATGATGGAGTGTGTCATAAATGGAACAGTGGAAAGTTGCATGGCAATATATCTCGAAATGGCTATGGAAATGCCATAATAGGTAGGTATGGTGGTTGTTTTGAGGAAGGTATATGGTGGGTGTATGATACCGGCGAAAGGTGCGCGGTATTAGAGAGGCTAGCATAGGTGGAAGGGTGAGAGTGCGTATAATCCATGGACTCAACATTAGTCATAAAGAACTCATATACTTATTGCAAAAATCTACAAGTTATCAAAGCAAAGTATTATGCGCATGCTCCTAGAGGGATAGATTGGTAGGAAAAGACCATCGCTCGTCCCCGACCTCCACTCATAAGGCAGACAATCAATAAATAAATCATGCTCCGACTTCATCACATAACGGTTCACCATACGTGCATGCTACGGGAATCACAAGCTTCAACACAAGTATTTCTCAAATTCACAACTACTCAACTAGCACACCTTTAATATCACCATCTTTATATCTCAAAACAATTATCAAGTATCAAACTTATGATAATATTCAACACACTCATAAGAGAGTTTTATTATTAATCTTGTATACCAATCATATTAGGATTTTAAGCAAATTACCATGCTATTAAGACTCTCAAAATAATCTAAGTGAAGCATCAGAGATCAATAGTTTCTATAAAACAAATCCACCACCATGCTCTAAAAGATATAAGTGAAGTACAAGAGCAAAATTATATAACTCAAAAGATATAAGCGAAGCACATAGAGTGTTGTAACAAATTCCAAATCATATATGGATCTCTCAAAAGGTGTGTACGGCAAGGATGATTGTGGTAAACTAACAAGCAAAGACTCAAACCATACAAGACGCTCCAAGAAAAACACATATCATGTGGTAAATAAAAATATAGCTCCAAGTAAAGTTACCGATAGAAGTAGACGAAAGAGGGGATGCCTTCCGGGGCATCCCCAAGCTTTGGCTTTTAGGTGTCCTTAGATTATCTTGGGGGTGCCATGGGCATCCCCAATCTTAGGCTCTTTCCACTCCTTGTTCCATAATCCATCAAATCTTTACCCAAAACTTGAAAACTTCACAACACAAAACTTAAAGTAGAAAATCTCATGAGCTCCGTTAGCAAAAGAAAACAAAAGACCACTTCAACGTACTGTAATGAACTCATTCTTTATTTATATGGGTGTTATACCTACTGTATTAAAACTTCTCTATGGTTTATAAACTAGTTTACTAGCCATAGATTCATCAAAATAAGCAAACAACACACGAAAAATAGAATCTGTCAAAAACAGAACAGTCTGTAGTAATCTGTAGCTAGCGCAAGATCTGGAACCCCAAAAATTCTAAAATAAATTGATGGACGTGAGTAATTTATCTATTAATCATCTGCAAAAATAATTAACTAAATATCACTTTCCAAATAAAAATGACAGCAGTTCTCGTGAGCGCTAAACTTTCTGTTTTTACCGCAAGTTCAACAAGACTTTCCCCAAGTCTTCCCAACGGTTCTACTTGGCACAAACACTAATTAAACACAAAAAACACAACCAAAACAGAGGCTAGATAATTTATTTATTACTAAACAGGAGCGAAAAGCAAGAAATAAAAATAACATTGGGTTGCCTCCCAACAAGCGCTATCGTTTAACGCCCCTAGCTAGGCATAACAAGCAAGAATAGATCTAGGTATTGCCATCTTTGGTAGGCAATCCATAAGTGGCTCTCATAATAGATTCATAAGGTAATTTAATTTTCTTTCTAGGAAAGTGTTCCATGCCTTTCCTTAATGGAAATTGGAATCTAATATGTCCTTCCTTCATATCAATAATTGCACCAATTGTTCTAAGGAAAGGTCTACCAAGAATAATAGGACATGAAGGATTGCAATCTATGTCAAGAACGATAAAATCTACGGGCACATAATTCCTATTTGCAACAATAAGAACATCATTAATTCTTCCCATAGGTTTCTTAATAGTGGAATCTGCAAGGTGCAAGTTTAGAGAGCAATCATCAAAATCACGAAAACCTAACAAATCACAAAAAGTCTTTGGAATCGTGGAAACACTAGCACCCAAATCACATAAAGCATAGCATTCATGGTCTTTAATTTTAATTTTAATAGTTGGTTCCCACTCATCATAAAGTTTTCTAGGGATAGAAACTTCCAATTCAAGTTTTTCTTCATAAGATTGCATCAAGGCATCAACGATATGTTTAGTAAACGCTTTATTTTGACTATAAGCGTGAGGAGAATTTAGCATGGATTGCAACAAGGAAATACAATAAATCAAAGAGCAATTTTAATATTTAAATTCCTTGAAATCCATAATATTGGGTTTAGCAACATCTAGGGTTTTAATTTCTTCAATCTCACTTTTATCAAATTTAGCATCAAGATCAACAAATTCTGAATTCTTGGAACGCCTTCTAGGTAAAGGTGGATCATATTAAGTCCCATCATTATCAAGATTCATATTGCAAAACAAAGATTTAATAGGGGACACATCAATAACTTTTAGATCTTCATCTTTATTTTCATAGCAACTAGAAGAACACGCTCTTATAAAGGCATCTTTTTTAGCACGCATCCTAGCGGTTCTTTCTTTGCACTCATCAATGGAAATTCTCATGGCTTTGAGAGACTCATTGATATCATGCTTAGGTGGAACAGATCTAAGTTTCAAAGAATCAACATCAAGAGCAATTCTATCAATGTTCCTAGCCAAATCATCAATCTTAAGCAATTTTTCTTCAATCATAGCGTTAGAATTCTTTTGCGAAGTAATAAATTCTTTAATATTAGATTCAAAATCAGAGGGCATCTTATTATAATTTCCATAAGAATTGTTGTAGGAATTACCATAATTATTTGAGGGATTACTAGGGTAAGGCCTAGGATTGAAATTTCCTCTATACGCGTTGTTACCAAAATTGTTCCTACCAACAAAATTCACATCCATAGATTCATTATTATTCTCAATCAAGGGAGACAAGGGCATATCATTAGGATCAGAAGAAACACTCTTATTAGCAAATAATTCATAAGTTCATCCATCTTTACACTCAAACATTAATTTCTTCTATCGCATGCACCTTTTTATTAGTAGATCTTTCAGTATGCCAATGAGAATAATTAACTATAATATTATCTAGTAGTTTAGTAGCTTCTCCTAAAGTGATTTCCATAAAAGTACCTCCCGCGGCCGAATCTAAAAGATTTCTAGAAGCAAAATTCAATCCGGCATATAAAAATTGCATAATCATCCACAAATTTAAACCATGAGTAGGGCAATTACGTATCATTAATTTCATTCTCTCCCAAGCTTGTGCAACATGTTCATGATCAAGTTGCTTAAAATTCATAATATCGTTTCTAAGAGAGATGATCTTAGCGGGAGGAAAATACTTAGAGATAAAAGCATCTTTGCACTTGTTCCATGAATCAATACTATTTTTAGGCAAAGACGAAAACCAAGCTTTAGCACGATCTCTAAGCGAAAAACAAAATAGCTTCAATTTAACAATATCATTATCCACATCTTTCTTCTTTTGCATGTCACACAAATCAACGAAGCTATTTAGATGGGTAGCGGCATCTTCACTAGGAAGGCCGGAGAACAGATCTTTCATGACAAGATTCAACAAAGCAGCATTAATTTCACAAGATTCAGCATCGGTAAGAGGAGCAATCGGAGTGCTAATAAAATCATTGTTGTTGGTATTGGTGAAGTCACACAATTTAGTATTATCTTGAGCCATCGTGACAAGCAAGCAAACTAACACACAAGCAAACAAAAAGCAAGCGGGCAAAAGGAGGCAAATAGAGAGGGAGAGGGAGGATAGAGAGAGAGAGGGCGAATAAAACGGCAAGGGTGAAGTGGGGGGAGGAAAATGAGAGGCAAATGGCAAATAATGTAATGCAGGAGATAAGGGTATGTGACGGGTACTTGGTATGTTGACTTTTGCGTAGACCTCCCCGACAACGGCGCCAGAAATCCTTCTTGCTACCTCTTTTAGCATTGTGTTGCTTTTCCCCGAAGAGGAAGGGATGGTGCAGCAAAGTAGCGTAAGTATTTCCCTCAGTTTTTGTGAACCAAGGTATCAATCTAGTAGGAGGCTACGCGCGAGTCCCTCGCACCTGCACAAAACAAATAAATCCTCGCAACCAACGCAAATAGGGGTTGTCAATCCCTATAGGGCCACTTACGAGAGTGAGATCTGATAGATATGATAATATAATATTTTTGGTATTTTTATGATAAAGATGCAAAGTCAAAATAAAGGCAAAGTAAATAGCAAAGTAAATAACTAAGTAGTAGGAGATTGATATGATAAAGATAGACCCGGGGGCCATAGGTTTCACTAGTGGCTTCTCTCGAGAGCATAAGTATTCTAAGGTGGGTGAACAAATTATTGTTGAGCAATTGACAGAGTTAAGAATAGTTATGATAATATCTACGTATGATCATGCATATAGGCATCACGTCCGAGACAAGTAGACCGACTCCTGCCTGCATCTACTACTATTACTCCACTCATCGACCGCTATCCAGCATGCATCTAGAGTATTAAGTTAAAACAGAGTAACGCCTTAAGCAAGATGACATGATGTAGAGGGATAGACTCATGCAATATGAAGAAAACCCCATCTTGTTATCCTCAATGACAACAATACAATACGTGCCTTGCTGCCCTTACTGTCACCGGGAAAGGACACCGCAAGATTGAACCCAAAGCTAAGCACTTCTCCCATTGCAAGAAAGATCAATCTAGTAGGCCAAACCAAACTAATAATTCAAAGAGACTTGCAAAGATAACTAATCATACATAAAAGAATTTAGAGAAGATTCAAATATTATTCATAGATAGACTTGATCATAAACCCACAATTCATCGGTCTCAACAAACACACCGCAAAAAGAAGATTACATCGAATAGATCTCCACAAGAGAGGGGGAGAACATTGTATTGAGATCCAAAAAGAGAGAAGAAGCCATCTAGCTACTAACTATGGACCCATAGGTCTGAAGTAAACTACTCACACTTCATCGGAGAGGCTATGGTGTTGATGTAGAAGCCCTCTGTGATCGATGCCCCCTCCGGCGAAGCTCTGGAACATGCCCCGAGATGGGATCTCGTGGATACATAAAGTTATGGTGGTGGAATTAGGGTTTTGGCTCCGTCTCTGATCGTTTGGAGGTACGTGGGTATATATAGGAGGAAGAAGTACGTCGGTGGAGCAACATGGGGCCCACGAGGGTGGAGGGCGCGCCTGGGGGGTAGGCGCGCCCCCTACCTCATGGCCTCCTGTTATGTGTCTTGACGTAGGGTCCAAGTCTCCTGAGTTGTATTCGATGAGAAAATCACGTTCATGAAGGTTTCATTCCGTTTGGACTCCGTTTGATATTCCTTTTCTTCGAAACCCTAAAACGGGCAAAAAACAGCAATTCTGGGCTGGGCCTCCGGTTAATAGATTAGTCCCAAAAATAATATATAAGTGGATAATAAAGCCCAATAATGTCCAAAACAGTAGATAATATAGCATGGAGCAATCAAAAATTATAGATACGTTAGAGACATATCAACAACGCAATAGAGAATGACCAGGTCGATCGGTTTGTTGTCCTCACATAGGAAAAAGGTGGCTAAAGAGAACAAAAATGGGACGTAACCCACATATGCTGCCTGGATATTTGTTGCTCTAGGCAACCATACCTTCCTCTCCACTCTATGCGTCCGTGGAGGTACATCATACTGGTGCGCCCGCGGTCAAGTCAAGCAATGCTACTGCTAAAGTGATGGCACATATAACTAATGCCGCACTCAGTCTAATGCCATCGATAAATTTAAGCAATGCCATTTAATGTCACTGGATTATTTCAGGGTTAGCTGTTGATTGTGGATGTATTAAAGACTTTTCAGCTAAGGCATCCTAATGTTGTTGCACAGCCGGTATACCAATGATGAATCTTGTTACTACCTTCAGTTTTTGCACTGTTAATGCTTATAGATTACATACCTCACTTTCATGAGATAAGTCAATTTTTTTTGTACAGTGTCAAGAGGAAAGGTCAAGAGTGGGCACCTCCTCCTTCGGTTGTTCTCTTGATTCGTTCGATCAAGTTTTTATGTTTGATCGATTATCAAGATTGGGATAGCAATTTTTAGGTCCCCTCGAGTTCGAAATGATATTTACCTTGAAGGTACATGGTTTGCAATTTTTTATACTGTCATTAGTTAATAATGCTAGTTACCTTCAGATTTTTGTATTTGGTTTAATGCTCTTGCACAACTAGTATATGATGACCCACAAGTATAGGGGATCTATCATAGTCCTTTCGATAAGTAAGAGTGTCGAACCCAACGAGGAGCAGAAGGAAATGATAAGCGGTTTCTAGCAAGGTATTCTCTGCAAGTACTGAAATAAGTGGTAACAGATAGTTTTGTGATAAGATAATTTGTAACGAGCAACAAGTAACAAAAGTAAATAAGGTGCAGCAAGGTGGCCCAATCCTTTTGTAGCAAAGGACAAGCCTGGACAAACTCTTATATGATGTAAAGCGCTCCCGAGGACACATGGGAATATCGTCAAGCTAGTTTTCGTCACGCTCATATGATTCGCGTTCGGTACTTTGATAATTTGGTATGTGGGTGAACCGGTGCTTGGGTGCTGCCCTTACTTGGACAAGCATCCCACTTATGATTAACCTCTATTGCAAGCATCCGCAAATACAACAAAAGTATTAAGGTAAACCTAACCATAGCATGAAACATATGGATCCAAATCAGCCCCTTACGAAGCAACGCATAAACTAGGGTTTAAGCTTCTGTCACTCTAGCAACCCATCATCTACTTATTACTTCCCAATGCCTTCCTCTAGGCCCAAACAATGGTGAAGTGTCATGTAGTCGACGTTCACATAACACCACTAGAGGAGAGATAACATACATCTCATCAAAATATCGAACGAATACCAAATTCACATGACTACTAATAGCAAGACTTCTCCCATGTCCTCAGGAACAAAAGTAACTACTCACAAAGCATAAACATGTTCATAATCAGAGGCGTATTAATGTGCATATAGGATCTGAACATATGATCTTCCACCAATTAAACCAACTAGCATCAACTACAAGGAGTAATTAACACTACTAGCAACCTACTAGCACCAATCCCAGACTTGGAGAGAAGAATTGGCTACAAGAGATGAACTAGGGTTTTGAGATGAGATGGTGTTGATGAAGATGTTGATGAATATTGCCCTCTCCCGATGAGAGGAGCGTTGGTGATGACGATGGCGATGATTTCCCCCTCCGGGAGGGAAGTTTCGCCGGCAGAACAGCCCCGCCAGAACCCTAGATTGGCTCCGCCAAGGTTCCGCCTCGTGGCAGCGGAGTTTCGTCCGAGAAGATGGCTTATGATTTTTTTTCCATCGAAAGAGTCCATATAGCAGAAGATGGTCACCGGAGGGCCACCAGGGGGCCCACGAGGTAGGGGGCGCGCCCCCACCCTCCTGGGAAGGGTGTGGCTCCCCTGGTGAACTTCTTGCTCTCAATATTTTTTATATATTTGGAAAACATCATCCATGAAGTTTCAGGACTTTTGGAGCTATGCAGAATAGGTCTCTAATATTGGCTCCTTTTCCAGCCAGAATCCCAGCTGCCGGCATTCTCCCTCTTTATGTAAACCTTGTAAAATAAGAGAGAATAGGCATAAGTATTGTGACATAATGTGTAATAACAGCCCATAATGCAATAAATATTGATATAAAAGCATGATGCAAAATGGACGTATCAACTCCCCCAAGCTTAGACCTCGCTTGTCCTCAAGCGAAAAGCCGAAATCGAAAAATATATCCACATGTTTAGAGATGAAGGTGTTGATAAAAATAAAATACAGACATAAGGGCATAATGATCATTCTTAGAACAGCAACTTATATAATTCTTGTCATATGATATCTTATGCTAGAGTAATGATTCAATCACAAAATCAAGTATGGATCGTAAACTTCATTGAAAACTAACAAACTATAATCTCATTCATTGAAGCAATTGCAATTTATCATAACATAGGAAAGAGTCAATGTATAAGAGCTTTTCAGCAAGTCCAGATACTCGACTATCATATAGTCTTTCACAATTGCTGACACTCACACAATACTTATGGGTATGGAGTTTTAATCGGACATAGAGAAAGATAGGGGCTTATAGTTTTGCCTCCCAATGTTTTACCTCAAGGGTAATGTCAACAGTAATAGTTCATGAAAACCCACATCCAGTTAGCCATATATACCAGGATCTTTCCAACATATTGTGCTTTCCAAAGGATAAAATGTAAAAATGAAGGGCGAAGATCACCTTGACTCTTTTGCAGTATAGGAGATAAAAGTAAAAGATAGGCCCTTCGCAGAGGGAAGCAGAGGTTGTCATGCGCTTTTATGGTTGGATGCACAAAATCCTAATGCGAAAGAACGTCACTTTATATTGCCACTTGTGATATGGACCTTTATTATGCAGTCTGTCGCTTTTATTACTTCCATATCACACAATCGTATAAAGCTTATTTCTTCCACACCAATCAATCATACATATTTAGAGAGCAATTTTTATTGCTTGCACCGATGACAACTTACTTGATGGATCTTACTCAACCCGTAGGTAGGTATGGTGGACTCTCATGGAAAAACTGGTTTAAGGGTATTTGGAAGCACAAGTAGCATCTCTACTTGGTGCAATGAATTTGGCTAGCATGAGGGGGAAAGGCAAGCTCAACATGTTGGAGGATCCAAGACAATATAATTTATCTCAGATGTAAGAAAACATAACCCATTATGTTGTCTTCCTTGTCCAATGTCACCTCTTTAGCATGTCATATTTTAATGAGTGCTCACAATCATAAAAGATGTCCAAGATAGTATATTTATATGTGAAGACCTCTCTTTCTTTATTACTTCCTATTAATTGCAACGATGGCCAAAACTATGTTTGTCAACTCTCAACAACTTTTATTCATCATACTCTTTCTATGTGAGCTCATTACTCTCCATAAGAGTCACATGATCTCTTTGTTTCTTTTTATTTCTTTCTCTTTTCTTTTATTCACTTAGGATCATGGCAAAATAATCAGGCCCTTGACTCAACACTAATCTTTATTATATAGCTCATGGACTCGATTACATAGAAGGATAATAAAGCAAAACTCACAACTAGATCATACTAAGAACTTTTATTCTACTAGATCAAGATATTACCAAAAGGATCGAACTAAGAAAAACGGTAAAGATAAAAGTGATGGCGATACGATACCAGGGTACTCCCCCAAGATTGGCGGTTGCCAAGTGGAGTGCCCATACCCATGTGGTTATGTCTCTCTTTTCGGGGATGGTGATGTGATGTTCTTGGCGATGATGCCCCTCAAGATACGATTCTCCTCCTCAAGCTTGTTGACTTGCTGCTTGAGGTCCATTATTTCCTTCCGGAGTTTTCCTGTAACAGCCAAACCTCCCTGCACCCAAGGGTGCTGCATAGCTGCGGGAGAACCAGTGACACTCTTTTTCATATTCTCATAAGAAAGAAATCTGACATTGGAAGGGATAACCGAGTTTGGAATAGCTGAGCTCTGCAGTTCTCCCATTGTGAATCCAGCTTGGAAGCGGGAAGTGACTTCTTGATTCTCCATGGCATCTATCCTCATCAAATCAGCCTCCATCTCTTCCTCCGTTGCTGGCCCAAAGTGGTCGGCATTGTTGTTTGCCCTTGGTTCCGATGCCGGATGAGACACCCGGCTCTCCCCGACTGACTCTTGAGAAGAAATCTTGCTCTAATCTGCACCAGCAATAGCTCGAAACAAAAACAAGAGAATTTTGTGTGATACGGGAGTCAAAAACCCCGGGAGGTTATATAATGAATTTTTACCGACCAAAATACGTGTCCTATAAGAAAACTGAGTCCGGGGAGCACACGAGGTGCCCACGAGGTAGGGGGACGCGCCCAGGGGGGTAGGGCACGCCCTCCACCCTCATGGAGCCCTCGTGTCCTTTCCGGACTGCTGCTTATTTTTCTATTTTTCTAAATATTCCAAAACGGAGAAATATTGCCTTAAAAACTGTTTTGGAGTCGGTTTACTTACCGTACCACATACCTATTCATTTTCGGAGTCTGAAACGTTCCGGTAAGTGTCCTTTATGTATTCCTCCGGGGTTACGGTTTCAATAACATTGGTTTCAACATTTATGGGATTACCTGAGATATAGTGTCTGATTCTTTGACCGTTCACCACCTTCGGATTTGTGCCTTCGAAGTTGTTGATTTTTATGGCACCAGAACGGTAGACCTCCTCGATAACATAAGGACCCTCCCATTTATAGAGAAGTTTTCCTGCAAAAAATCTTAAACGAGAGTTGTATAGCAATACATAATCACCTATGTTAAACTCACGCTTTTGTATCCTTTTGTCGTGCCATCTTTTAAGTTTTCTTTAAACAACTTGGCATTTTCGTAGGCTTGGGTTCTCCATTCATCAAGTGAGCTAATATAAAATAACCTCTTCTCACCGGCAAGTTTAAAATCACAATTAAGTTCTTTAATATCCCAATAAGCCTTGTGTTCTAGTTCGAGAGGTAAGTGACATGCTTTTCCATAGACCATTTTATACGGAGACATACCGATAGGATTTTTATATGCAGTTCTATAGGCCCATAATGCATCATCAAGTTTCTTGGACCAATTCTTTCTGGACCTATTAACAGTCTTTTGCAAAATTAATTTGAGTTCTCTATTACTCAATTCTACTTGACCACTAGACTGGGGGTGATAAGGAGATGCAATTCTATGACTAACATCATATTTAGCAAACATTTTAGGGGAAGCACCATGAATAAAATGTGAACCACCATCAGTCATTAAATATCTAGGGACTCCAAACCTTAGAAAAATAACTTCTTTAAGCATTTTAATAGAAGTGTTATGATCAGCACTACTAGTTGGAATAGTTTCTACCCACTTAGTAACATAATCAACAGCAACTAAAATATGTGTATAACCATTAGAGGAAGGAAAAGGTCCCATATAGTCAAAGCCCCAAACATCAAAAGGTTCAATAACAAGTGAATAATTCATAGGAATTTCTTGACGTCTACTAATATTACCAATTCTTTGACATCCATCACAAGATAAGACAAACTTATGGGCATCCTTGAAGAGAGTAGGCTAATAAAAACCAAATTGCAGTACCTTATGTGCAGTTCTATCTCCAGCATGGTGTCCTCCATAAGCTTCGGAGTGACACTTGCGTAGGATCTGTTCCTGTTCATGCTCAGGTACACAACGTCTAATAACACCATCTACTCCTTTATAAAGATGTGGGTCATCCCAAAAGTAATGCCTCAAATCATAAAAGAACTTTTTCTTTTGTTGGTATGTGAAACTAGGTGGTATAAACTTAGCAACAATGTAATTAGCATAATCAGCATACCATGGAGCAGTATGAGAAGTATTTATGACATTTAATTGCTCATCAGGAAAGGTATCATCAATAGGTAGTGGGTCATCAAGCACATTTTCTAACCTAGACAAGTTGTCTGCAACGGGGTTCTCAGCTCCTTTTCTATCAACAATGTGTAAATCAAATTCTTGTAGCAAGAGAACCCATCCAATAAGTCTAGGTTTAGCATCTTTCTTTTCCATAAGATATTTAATAGCAGCATGATCAGTGTGAATAGTCACTTTAGAATCAACAATATAAGGTCTAAACTTATCACAGGCAAATACAACTGCTAAGAATTCTTTTTCAGTAGTAGCATAATTTCTTTGAGCATTGTCTAGAGTTTTACTAGCATATTGAATAACATTTAGTTTCTTATCAACTCTTTATCCTAGAACAACACCTATAGCATAATCACTAGCATCACACATAATTTCAAAGGGTAAATTCCAATCAGGTGGCCGAACAATAGGTGTAGAGATCAATGCTTTCTTAAGTATTTCAAATGCTTCTACACAATCATCATCAAAGACAAATGGTATATCTTTTTGTAATAAATTATTTAGAGGCCGAGAGATTTTTGAGAAGTCCTTAATGAACCTCCTATAAAAACCAGCATCACCAAGGAAACTTCTTATACCTTTGATGTCCTTCGGACATGGCATCTTTTCAATAGCATCAACCTTGGCTTTATCAACTTCAATACCTCTTTCAGAAACTTTATGCCCCAAGACAATACCTTAATTAACCATAAAGTGGCACTTTTCCCAATTCAAGACAAGATTAGTTTCTTCACATCTCTGCAAAACTCGATCAAGGTTGCTCAAGCAATCATCAAAAGAAGATCCATAGACGGAAAAGTCATCCATGAAAACCTCACAAATCTTTTCACAAGTGTCAGAGAATATAGCCATCATGCATCTTTGAAAGGTAGCAGGTGCATTACATAAACCAAAAGGCATATGTCTATAAGCAAAAGTACCAAAAGGGCATGTAAAAGTAGTCTTTGATTGATCTTTGGCTGACACAGGTATTTGAGAGAAACCAGAATAACCATCTAGAAAGCAAAAATGTGTATGTTTGGATAATCTTTCTAGCATTTGATCGATAAAGGGTAAGGGGTAATGATCTTTTTAGTAGCCTTATTTAATTTGCGGAAATCAATTACCATCCTATAACTAGTAATAATTCTTTGAGGGATCCATTCATCTTTATCATTAGGAACAACAGTAATACCTCCCTTCTTAGGGACACAATGGACAAGACTTACCCACTTACTATCAGCAACGGGATAAATTATACCTGCCTCAAGGAGCTTTAGTATCTCCTTTCTTACCACTTCTTTCATTTTAGGATTCAGACGGTGTTGATGATCATGAACTGGTTTAGCATCTTCTTCCAAATTAATTTTATGTTGACATAGAGTGGGACTAATGCCCTTAAGATCATCAATAGTATACCCAATAACAGCATGGTGCTTCTTCAGACTTTTCAATAATCTCTCTTCTTCATGCTCTGAAAGGTTAGCACTAATAATAACAGGATATATCTTTTTCTCATCAAGATAAGCATATTTAAGAGTATCAGGTAACGGTTTAAGCTCAAACATGGGATCACCCTTGGGTGGAGGAGGATCCCCTAGGATTTCAACAGGTAAATTGTTTTTCAGAATAGGTTCTTGTTTAAAGAATACTTCATCTAATTCCCTTCTTTCATTCATAAACATATCATTTTCATGGTCTAGCAAATATTGTTCTAAAGGATCACTAGGAGGTACGACAATAGAAGCAAGACCAATAATTTCATCCTTACTAGGTAATTCTTCTTCACGGTGTTGTCTACTAAATTTTACAAAAATTAAATTCATGAGTCATATCATCTAAACCGACAGTAACAACATCACTTTTGCATCTATGGTAGCATTAATAGTATTTAAGAAGGGTCTACCAAATATAATGGGACAAAAACTATCTTGTGGGGAACCAAGAACAAGAAAATCAGCAGGATATTTAGTTTTCCCACACAAGACTTCAACATCTCTAACAATTCCCATTGGTGAAATAGTATCTCTATTAGCAAGTTTAATTGTGACATCAATATCTTCCATCTCAGCAGGTGCAATATCATGCATAACTTCTTGGTATAAATAATAAGGTATTGCACTAGCACTAGCACCCATATCACATAAGCCATGATAACAATGATCTCCTATTTTAACAAAAATAACATGCATGCCTACCACAGGTCTAGGTTTATCTGTATCATGGGATTTAGCAATTCTAGCAGTTTCATCATAGAAATAAATAACATGCCCATCTATATTATCAGACAAGAGATCTTTAACAATAGCAATATTGGGTTCAACTTTAACTTGCTCAGGAGGTGTATATGTTTTAATATTGCTTTTACGAACCATAGTTGAAGCTTTAGCATGATCCTTTATCCTAACAGGGAAAGGCGGTTTCTCAACATAAGAAGTAGGAACAATAGGATCATTATAAGTAATAGTCTTTTCTTCAACTTTAATAGGTGCAGCTACTTTTACTTCTATGGGAGGATGATATTTAAACCACTTCTCCTTGGGGAGATCAACATAAGCAGCAAAAGATTCACAGAAAGAAGCTACTATCTCAGAGTCAAGTCCATATTTAGTGCTAAATTTAAGAAAAATATCGGTATCAATAAAAGATTTAACACAATCAAAACTAGGTGTCATACCTGACTCCATACCATTGTCGAGGTCCCAATCTTCGGAGCTGTGTTTAATTCTTTCAAATAAATCCCATTTGAATTCAATAGTCTTCATCATAAAAGAGCCAGCATAAGAAGTATCAAGCATGGTGCGATTGTTACCAGAAAGCCGAGCATAAAAATTTTGAATAATCATTTCTCTTGAGAGCTCATGATTGGGGCATGAATATAACATTGATTTAAGCCTCCCCCAAGCTTGAGCGATGCTTTCTCCTTCGCGAGGCCAAAAATTATATATATAATTGCGATCACGATGAACAAGATGCATAGGATAAAACTTTTGACGAAATTCCAATTTCAATCATTTGTAGTTCCAAGACTCCATATCATCACATAGCCTATACCATGTCGATGCATCTCCCCTCAAAGATAAAGGGAAGACCTTCTTCTTAACAACATCTCCGGGTACACCTGCAAGCTTAAATAATCCACAAACTTCATCCACATATATTAGATGCTCATCAAGATGTTTCGTTCCATCTCCTAAAAAAGGATTAGCTAGCAGTTTTTCTACCATACCCAAAGGAATTTCAAAGCAAGCATTTTCATTTACAGTAGGTTCAGTAGGTTGAGGAGCAACTCTTTGCTCTACTGGTCAGGGTGAAGATACCCCGAACAAGCCCCTCAGAGGATTACTTTCCATAGTAACAAGAGACAGTAAATTTCAGCACACTATATAAAATTTTCCTTACCAAATTCCACCTACCAAAGGCACTTCACTCCCCAGCAGCGGCGCTAGAAAAGAGTCTTGATGACCCACAAGTATAGGGGATCTATCGTAGTCCTTTCGATAAGTAAGAGTGTCGAACCCAACGAGGAGTAGAAGGAAATGATAAGTGATTTCCAGCAAGGTATTCTCTGCAAGTACTGAAATAAGTGGTAACAGATAGTTTTGTGATAACATAATTTGTAACAAGCAACTAGTAACAAAAGTAAATAAGGTGCAGCAAGGTGGCCCAATCCTTTTGTAGCAAAGGACAAGCCTGGACAAACTCTTATATGATGTAAAGCGCTCTCGAGGACACATGGGAATATCGTCAGGCTAGTTTTCATCACGCTCATATGATTCGCGTTCGGTACTTTGATAATTTGGTATGTGGGTGGACCAGTGCTTGGGTGCTGCCCTTACTTGGACAAGCATCCCACTTTTGATTAACCTCTATTGCAAGCATCCACAAATACAACAAAAGTATTAAGGTAAACCTAACCATAGCAAGAAACATATGGATCCAAATCAGCCCCTTACGAAGCAACACATAAACTAGGGTTTAAGCTTCTGTCACTCTAGCAACCCATCATCTACTTATTACTTCCCAATGCCTTCCTCTAGGCCCAAACAATGGTGAAGTGTCATGTAGTCAACGTTCACATAATACCACTAGAGGAGAGACAACATACATCTCATCAAAATATCAAACGAATACCAAATTCACATGACTACTAATAGCAGGACTTCTCCCATGTCCTCAGGAACAAAAGTAACTACTCACAAAGCATAAACATATTCATAATCAGAGGGGTATTGATGTGCATATAGGATCTGAACATATGATCTTCCACCAATTAAACCAACTAGGATCAACTACAAGGAGTAATTAACACTACTAGCAACCTACTCGCACCAATCCCGGACTTGGAGACAAGAATTGGATACAAGAGATGAACTAGGGTTTTGAGATGAGATGGTGCTGATGAAGATGTTGATGGAGATTGCCCTCTCCCGATGAGAGGAGCGTTGGTGATGACGATGGCGATGATTTCCCCCTCTGGAAGGGAAGTTTCCCTGGTACAACAGCCCCGCCAGAACCCTAGATTGGCTCCGCCAAGGTTCCACCTCGTGGCGGCGGAGTTTCATCCGAGAAGATGGCTTGTGATTTTTTTTCCCATCGAAAGAGTCCATATAGCAGAAGATGGTCACCAGAGGGCCACCAGGGGGGCCACGAGGTAGGGGGCGTGCCCAGGGGGTAGGGCACGCCCCCCACCCTCGTGGGCAGGGTGTGCCCCCCTGGTGAAGTTCTTGCGCTCAATGTTTTTTATATATTTGGAAAACATCATCCGTGAAGTTTCAGGACTTTTTGAGCTGTGCAGAATAGGTCTCTAATATTTGCTCCTTTTCCAGCCAGAATCCCAGCTGTCAGCATTCTCCCTCTTTATGTAAACCTTCTAAAATAAGAGAGAATAGGCATAAGTATTGTGACATAATGTGTAATAACAGCCCATAATGCAATAAATATTGATATAAAAGCATGATGCAAAATGGACGTATCAGTATACCAATGCCGAAACTTATTACCTTTACATTTTGTATTGTTAATTCTTATAGAAATCTTCCAGTGCTAGAGCTTATGGAAATCTGTTCAGTAAAACCATTGTATTATACCCTGTAATAAAGTAACTACTCTGCTGATGCACTAGCCACTGGATTAGTGTATATTTGTACTATTCGAATGGTGTTGCATTAGCGTATGGACATATATATATTGTGGCAAGCTTTCCTAGATATGTGCTCAAGAAAAATACTACTTATTTTCTAAATACTAGACATTTGGGTACTTTAAATTGAACTGCGAAAATGTCTTATATTAAGGAACAGAGGGTGTAGAGTTCACTCAAATTAGAGCATCTCCAATAGCTTGTCTATATGGATGTCTATACTCGTTTCCCATGACGTGAGCCCAAAAGAGGCGTCCAACAGCTTGTCTATATGGTCGTCCAAATATACACATCCTCTAAATCGACCTCGACAATGTCCACGCCTGGACATTGTGAAGGCGTCGTCTAAACTCAGCTGCAGTCATGATTTCTTCCTCTCCCCAGCTACGGCCCACCTGTCATGGTCCCTGTATATAGACATTTTGATGCAAAACTCGACGTGTATATAAGGGTATCTTTTTAGACCATTGTCTATATGAATATATAGACATCCAAATATACACATGCTATTGGAGATGCTCTTATCCAGGTAAAGCTAGTCACGCCTTTGTTAAAATTAATGTTCATTATGTTATCGAAGGAGGTCTGTATGTTTGTCTCTAATGCCTGTCAACTACATATCTGACATCATGATGTAATGTTAAGTCATTCCTTTTGTACAGTGTCACTGAATTGTCGAGGCGGTGATGGCATTTTATTTTAGTTGAACTTCATAAAATATGCTTAAAAGAAGAGGAATGGTTCAATTTTTCAGAAATAACTATGTATGCCTTCCTAACATCAGCCGTTGTTACCTTATTTATTCCTTCAAACAGGTGGTTAGAAACAGTCTTGCTACCTTTTCCCATTAAGAAATTGGAATGCTTATATTTGTGAGTCTATGCTTCAACTAGTGCCACTTTTATAGTAATCACACTTTCAATATCTATGCAAACAGGAATGCTTGATTTTAGTGGAAGTGCACAAAAAGTCCAAATGGTTCAACATTAGTAGCATGTTTTCTTCCAAACCTTTATATGCAATTGGTGGCACTATGAGTGATAACCCACAAGTATAGGGGATCGCAACAGTTTTCGAGGGTAAAGTATTCAACCCAAATTTATTGATTCGACACAAGGGGAGCCAAAGAATACTCTCAAGTATTAGCAGCTGAGTTGTCAATTCAACCACACCTGGAAACTTAATATCTGTAGCAAAGTATTTATTAGCAAAGTAATATGATAATAGTGGTAACGGTAACAGAAGGTAACGGTAGTAAAAGCAATGTTTTTGGTATTTTGTAGTCATGATAGCAATAGCAACGGAAAGTAAATACGCGAAGAACAATATATGGAAACCTCGTAGGCAATGGATCAGTGATGGAGAATTATGTCGGATGCGGTTCATCATGTAACAGTCATAACCTAGGGTGACACAGGACTAGCTCCAGTTCGTCAATGTAATGTAGGCATGTATTCCGAATATAGTCATACATGCTTATGGAAAAGAACTTCCATGGCATCTTTTGTCCTACACTCCTGTGGCAGCGGGGTCCTTACGAAAACTAAGGGATATTAAGGCCTCCTTTTAATAGAGTATCGGAACAAAGCATTAACACATAGTGAATACATGAACTCCTCAAACTACGGTCATCACCGGTAAGTATCCCGATTATTGTCACTTCGGGGTTAACGGATCATAACACATAATAGGTGACTATAGACTTGCAAGATAGGATCAAGAACACTCATATATTGATGAAAACATAATAGGTTCAGATCTGAAATCATGGCACTCGGCCCCTAGTGACAAGCATTAAGCGTAGCAAAGTCATAGCAACATCAATCTCAGAACATAGTGGACACTAGGGATCAAACCCTAACAAAACTAACTCAATTACATGATAGATCTCATCCAACCCATCACCGTCCAGCAAGCCTATGATGGAATCACTCACGCACGGCGGTGAGCATCATGAAATTGGTGATGGAGGATGGTTGATGATGACGATGGCGACGGATTCCCTTCTCCGGAGCCCTGAACGGACTCCAGATCAGCCCTCCTGAGAGGTTTTAGGGCTTGGCGACGGCTCCGTATCGTAAAACGCGATGATTTCTTCTCTCTAATTTTTTTCTCCCCGAAACACAATATATGGAGTTGGAGTTGGAGTCGGAGAGGCAACAGGGGGCCCACGAGGTAGGGGCGCGCCCTAGGGGGGCAGGCGCGCCCCCCCCCCCCACCCTCGTGGAGAGGTGGTGGGCCCCCTGGCCTTCATCTTTTGCAGGTATTTTTCATATTTTCTGAAAAATTGCTCCGTGAAGTTTCAGGTCATTCCGAGAACGTTTGTTCCTGCACATAAATAACACCATGGTAATTCTGCTGAAAACGGCGTCAGTCCGGGTTAGTTCCATTCAAATCATGCAAGTTAGAGTCCAAAACAAGGGCAAACGTGTTTGGAAAAGTAGATACGTTGGAGACGTATCAACTCCCCTGTAACGCCCTTGATTCAATCGTACACTAATCATACACGCAAATGTGTACGATCAAGATCAAGGACTCACGGGAAGATATCACAACACAACTCTAGACACAAATTAAAATAATACAAGCTTTATATTACAAGCCAGGGACCTCCAGGGCTCGAATACATGAGCTTGAAAACACAAGAGTCAGCGGAAGCAACAATATCTGAGTACAGACATGAGTTAGACAAGTTTGCCTTAAGAAGGCTAGCACAAAAGCAACATCGATCGAAAAGGCAAGGCCTCCTGCCTGGGAGCCTCCTAACTACTCCAAGTCATCAGCGGCCGTCACGTTGTAATAGGCACCCTCTGGGTAGTAGTAATCATCAATGGTGTCGTCTGGCTCCTGGGATTCGTCATCTGGTCGCAACAATCGGGTATGGGGGAAAAAGAGGTAGCAAAGCAACCGCGAGTACTCATCCAAAGTACTCGCAAGACTTACATCAGATCTAAACTAAGTATGCATCTATATCCAACGAATGGGTTGTATCTGTGGAGTAAACTGCAGAATGCCAGAAGAGAAGGGGAAAGCCTAGCCTATTGAAGACTAGCATCTTCAAGCATCTTGCAGCATATAGAAGAGTACAGATCAACATAATGTAAAGTAGTAGTAGTGTTATCAACCTCGGCCAGAGATCCTTTCTCGACTCCCAGCGAGAAAGCAATCCCAGAGCCATACTATCCATTTCTCATCACAATCCAATTCTCATCACAAGTATCCAGTTCTAGTTATATCGATCGGGATACAACTCCAAGTGTCTGTTACCGTAGGACAGGCTATCGATAGATGTTTTCTTTCCTGCAGGGGTGCACCAACTTACCCACCATGCTCGATTAACTCCGGCCGGATACACTTTCCTGGGTCATGACCGGCCTCGGCCAAACAATATGCCGCAACCCGACCTAGGCTTAATAGAGAGGTCAAGCATGCCGGACTAATCCTATGCCCCCAGGGGTCTTGGGCCATCGCCCCGGGAACTCATGCATGTTGCGTGGGCGGCCAGTGAGCAGACCTAGCTACCTCCTTAAAAAGGCAGGAGCTTACCAGTCCAACCCGGCGCGCGCCGCTCAGTCGCTGACGTCTAATAAGCTTCGGCTGATGCATACGACACAGAACGCCCATACAATGCCCACGTGATGGTTAGTGCTATCAGGCCAGAGGCCCCTCGGATCAAATATCCAAATCGTAGTGGATTAGTAACGCGCGGTAACAAGCAGAGACTCACGAAAGATGTGACCCCGTCGCCCCGTCTTGAGTACTTGCGGCAAGGGCTAAGAATGCCCGGCCACGCCTCGTAAGTATCTCGCGGGCACCTTCCAGGTCAACCCGACTCCACATCACTCGCTATTAAGCTCGCGCGGGTACCCCTCAGGGCCGACCGTCTTTAGTAACACTAGATGACCAGTTGCGCCAAATGGCGCAGAGACCCATTTAAAGCCATGTGCTCGTTGAAAATATTTGCATTTTTCAATAACTATGTATTTGAGCAACTATAAACGATAAGAAATCGGCTTTCTGTGTAAAACTTTAATTTATTGTAGAGTTAAGCTCACATAAAAGGCAAGATGGCAACAACGGAGTACAATTGTATTGTGTGCAACAGCAACCAAAATTAGTTAGCTAATAAATTGTTTGAAGGTAGCCAAACATTTCAGAGGAGTTTATGCCACATCTCATTCTGCTAAAAAAAAGATCATGGAAAGAAAGAAAAACGGCCATCAATGATGATACAATTGATTTGATACAACAAGGATAAGAGAAATGAGTAACGGTCAAAGAAACAAAATGTCTAAATTAGTTTTTTAACCATGTAGGAGAGTTGCATGACAGAGAAACAACAGAGGGTGGTCAGCACTCAACGACAAGTAGTCTAGAAAAACGCAAGGAAACTGCCAAGTACTCCCTTCATTCCAAAATAGATGATCCAACTTTGTACTAATTGTGTATTAAAGTTAGTACAAAGTTGAGTCATCTATTTTGAAACGGAGGGAGTACAACTAAAGCAGGTCCAAAAGACGACCATTACCTAAATGATTCCTAACCAGTAGCCATTAGCTTTCAGCTGACTCATAACCTCAGAATCAACGTAATCAATGCATTCCTCTCTCCAGTTTGCATAGACCACCATCACACCAAAGCAGGAATTTCTTCCTATCTTTCCCATGAAGCGTGTAACTTGCACTGATCCGCCATGTAATGAGCTCCATATCCATAGTAGGCATGTTCCCTGTAATCCTACCCATTTAAGTGGGGTGCTTCAGATAACAGTTGGCGACAGCACAACACACAAAAACATGACAACAATCTTCAGGCACGACCATGGACATATAAGTTAAAAGTGTAGTACTCAGGTATATATCTGAAGAGAAACATACTATCAATTATCAAAGGACACCAAACATAGGAATAAGTTGCTGAAAAGTTTGGAGGGTTGCCGTTTGGTTCCTGATGAATGCTAATTGCAGAACATAACAAACCCTTGAACTCTGCTATTATGAGTTAGTCATTTATAATATATAGACAATTTTAAGGTTAGTAACCCTTGAACTCTTCTATTATCAGTGAAAATCCACATAGGTCAGAAATACATAGGAATTCCAAGAAAAGGGCTAATGCAGAATAAATAGAAAGACACAAATAGTCATTTCTGGATAGAACTAAGGGGAAAAACAAAACAAAAATGTCTCGCATACATAGACTAAGTATATACTCACAGGCATGTTCCTAAGTATATATCTAATAACAAAGATGCGATGTCGATCAATTAAACAGAAGTTAATAGTAGTAGGTTGTCTGTAAAGTCAAGTGACCATGTTGTTTCTTTCCTTGGAATAAAAGATGGTGTAATCTTCTCCATGGTCTTTAGTCTTCAGCTTTCAACCATTGTATATGACATTTTGGTTGATCTGCACTTCAATTGATAGATTCGTAAAGCCTTGTATTACAGTTACCGACTTAGCGTGTACTACTCCAATAGACCTGGATCACCTTTTGAATGAAAATGCACCTAAAGGAAGGTTTATCACATTTTCCAAGTCCACTGTCATTCATAGTATTATCTCTGATGATTTATCTATATGTTTCAGTACAGATCTTTGGCCACATATGTCAACTACAAAGCTGTTATATGCTATGGACCACATGGTACATGATCACATATATTAACAAATTAACTTCAGGAGATTGGATGCAAACCTCCTGACGTAAGAATAATCTTTTGATTTAATAGCTTTAGCAATAGTTGAAACTTGTTCTTTCTAAGGCGGTCACCAAATTGGACCCTCACAAAACAGCTAACATAGCAGCGATAAAAATAATCAACGGAAGACAACCTCAATTAGGACCTATGAACATCTCAGAGGTCATGGAGGCCAACTTTCATGTTGTTACAGGTCATCTTGAATGTAAGTACATCCATACCAACCTCAAGTCTTGTTTTTAGGAGAAATTGGATTTGACCATGAAGTGAAGATCTGACGGCCCAAATGCGTCTGATGGCCGATCCGACGTCCAGAAGTGGACCAAATCGAGGGAGCTTTGTGGAGCCAAGTTGGCTAGCAACATTATATGTTAAAATGTCTCAGTGCGAAGTCATAGTAACCATAGTAACTGGGTGTCTAACACCAAGGGGAAAACCCGAGGAATCACCCCCGATGAATTCCACTCGATGTTATCATCAAGGTGAACATAAGAGGATTCACCCTCGAGGTTCACACTTGAGGGGTTGCACGATAGAGCCGTAACAGAAGTAGTTAAGGAGGAAATCACCCTCGATGACCTCGACCGTATAGCTACACTACAGAGATCTCATCAGGAGTGATGTAAGAGGTTCCACCCTCAGCACTCGATGGTAACTCTGCAGAGTCATACAACTAGGGGGGTGATGTGCGGTGTCGAGGCATGGATGTCGATCACGTTGATTGAGTCATCGAACATAAAGCGAGGAAACTGGGACAAGGTGGGGTCACTAATGGATCTCTAACCAACCTATACTAAGCAGTTTAGGATAAGCAGGTAAGGTATGAAAGCAGGTAACAAAAACAGGCTATGCATCAGAGTAGGATCAGAAAGCAGTAGCAGTTCTAATGCAAGCATGAGAGGGAAATAAATGGGCGATATCGGAATGCTCAAGGAGGGTTTGCTTGCCTGGAAGCTCTGCTGAAAAAGAAGAAGTGCCGTCGTCGACGTAGTCGATCACAGGGACAGCATCGGTCTCGGGGTCTACCAGAGAGAAGAGGGGGAAGAAACAATAAATACAGAGCAAACAAGTGTAATACTATGCATGACAAGACAACAAGCAGCGCTGGGGGTGAACCAACGCAAGGCTACACGATACCGGCGAAGGGGGGAAACATCCGAGAATGTTTTCCCAAATATTGACATTTTCGGACAGACGAAACGGAGGGGGAAGGTTGCATGTTCACTATACTAGGGACGGGTGACAGATGAACGGACTGCATATTCGGATTTGTCTCGTCGTTTTGAGCAACTTTCATGTACAAAACTTTTCCATCCGAGTTACGGATTATTTACTATGATTTTTCAAAGTTTTAAAATATTTTCTACAATTTCTGGAATATATTAAATCAAAATTTAAACAGTGCAATTATTTTTAATACGCAGAGATAGCCAGCCGTAGTCAATGACATGTGGGGCCAGGGTCAAAGTCAATAGTGCCCGGTTGACTCAGTCAATGTTGACTATTCAACATGGCCAAAGGGGCCCGCGTATCATGGACTACTCTTTTAATCGATTTATTTATCTAGTTAATTTAGTAGTGGGGGCCACATGTCAAATGCACATATCACTAAGTAGTAAATAGACTAATCTAAACACTGGGCCACTACTAACCTAACATACATGCACGCTAATCAAACTACACAGGACCGGCCAGGGCATAGCCGGCCACCATGGCTGGCACACACGCACGCTTGTGCGGTGGCCATGCCCACGCCCAGGGGCGAGCACGGCAGCTGCCAGGCGAGCAGCGGACTAGGGCAGGGGCTGCGGCGGGGGTGGCTGTGGCGCGGGGTAGGTAGCAACAGTGAGCAGCAGCAGCAGTAGAGGAGCACCGAGCAGGCAGGGCGCATCGGCGAGGCACAGCGGCAGCAACACATAGCATCAGGAGCAGCGAGCAGTAGTGGTAGCAGAGGCGCGGGACGGCGGGCACACGCGGGAAGCAGCAATTCCTAGCGGCAGCAGCAGTACGGGGCACGGGGCAGGCGCACGGACACGACGCGGCCGACCGGCGTAGTTAGCGAGCGGGAGGGGCGGCAAGCAAGTCGGCGATGCCCTAGAGGCAATAATAAAGTTATTATTTATTTCCTTATATCATGATAAATGTTTATTATTCATGCTAGAATTGTATTAACCGGAAACATAATACATGTGTGAATACATAGACAAACAGTATGTCACTAGTATGCCTCTACTTGACTAGCTCGTTGAATCAAAGATGGTTAAGTTTCCTAGCCATAGACATGAGTTGTCGTTTGATTAACGGGATCACATCATTAGAGAATGATGTGATTGACTTGACCCATTCCGTTAGCATAGCACTTGATCATTTAGTTTGTTGCTATTGCTTTCTTCATGACTTATACATGTTCCTATGACTATGAGATTATGCAACTCCCGTTTACTGGAGGAACACTTTGTGTGCTACCAAACATCACAACGTAACTGGGTGATTATAAAGATGCTCTACAGGTGTCTCCGAAGGTACTTGTTGGGTTGGCGTATTTCGAGATTAGGATTTGTCACTCCGATTGTCGGAGAGGTATCTCTGGGCCCACTCGGTAATGCACATCAGTATAAGCCTTGCAAGCATTGCAACTAATAAGTTAGTTGCGGGATGATGTGTTACGGAATGAGTAAAGAGACTTGCCGGTAACGAGATTGAACTAGGTATTGAGATACCGACGATCGAATCTCGGGCAAGTAACATACCGATGACAAAGGGAACAACGTATGTTGTTATGCGGTCTGACCAATAAAGATCTTCGTAGAATATGTGGGAGCCAATATGAGCATCCAGGTTCCGCTATTGGTTATTGACCGGACACGTGTCTCGGTCATGTCTACATTGTTCTCGAACCCGTAGGGTCCGCACGCTTAAGGTTTCGATGACAGTTATATTATGAGTTTATGAGTTTTGAAGGAGTTCGGAGTCCCGGATGAGATTGGGTACATGATGAGGAGTCTCGAAATGGTCGAGACATAAAGATCGATATATTGGACGACTATATTCGGACATCGGAAAGGTTCCGAGTGATTCGGGTATTTTTCGGAGTACCGGAGAGTTATGAGAATTCGCCGGGGAGTATATGAGCCTTATTGGGCCATACGGGAATAGAGGAGAGAGGCCAAAAGACAGGAGGCACCCCCCCCTCTGGTCCGAATTGGACAAAGGGTGCAACCCACTTTTCCTTGTTCCTCTCCCCCTCTTTCCTTCTCTCCTACTCCAACATGGGAAGGAGGAGTCCTACTCCCGGTGGGAGTAGGACTCCCCCCTTGGCGCGCCCTCCTCCTAGGCCGGCCGCCTCCCTCCCTTGCTCCTTTATATACGGGGGCAGGGGGCACCCCAGAGACACAACAGTTGATCATTGATCTCTTAGCCGTGTGCGGTGCCCCCCTCCACCATAGTCCTTGATAATATTGTAGTTGTGCTTAGGCGAAGCCCTGCGACAGTAGAACATCAAGATCGTCACCACACCGTCGTGCTGACGGAACTCTTCCCCGACATTCTGCTGGATCGGAGTCTGGGAATTTTCATCGAGCTGAATGTGTGCTAGAACTCGGAGGTGCCGTAGTTTCGGTGCTTGATCGGTCGGGCCGTGAATACGTACGACTACATCAACCGCGTTGTGCTAACGCTTCCGCTTTCGGTCTACGAGGGTACGTAGACAACACTCTCCCCTCTTGTTGCTATGCATCACCATGATCTTGCGTGTGCGTAGGAATTTTTTTGAAATTGCTAAGTTCCCCAACAGTGGTATCCGAGCCTGGTTTTATGCGTTGATGTTATATGCACGAGTGGAACACAAGTGAGTTGTGGGCGATATAAGTCATACTGCTTACCAGCATGTCATACTTTGGTTCGGCGGTATTGTTCGATGAAGCGGCCCGGACCGACATTACGCGTACGCTTACGCGAGACTGGTTCTACCGACGTGCTTTGCACATAGGTGGCTGGCGGGTGTCAGTTTCTCCAACTTTAGTTGAACCGAGTGTGGCTACGCCCGGTCCTTGCGAAGGTTAAAACAGCACCAACTTGACAAACTATCGTTGTGGTTTTGATGCGTAGGTAAGAACGGTTCTTGCTAAGCCCGTAGCAGCCACGTAAAACTTGCAACAACAAAGTAGAGGACGTCTAACTTGTTTTTGCAGGGCATGTTGTGATGTGATATGGTCAAGACATGATGCTAAATTTTATTGTATGAGATGATCATGTTTTTGTAACCGAGTTATCGGCAACTGGCAGGAGCCATATGGTTGTCGCTTTATTGTATGCAATGCAATTGCGCTGTAATGCTTTACTTTATCACTAAGCGGTAGAGATAGTCGTGGAAGCATAAGATTGGCGAGACGACAACGATGCTACGATGGAAATCAAGGTGTCGCGCCGGTGACGATGGTGATCACGACGGTGCTTCGGATATGGAGATCACAAGCACAAGATGATGATGGCCATATCATATCACTTATATTGATTGCATGTGATGTTTATCTTTTATGCATCTTATCTTGCTTTGATTGACGGTAGCATTATAAGATGATCTCTCACTAAATTTCAGGATAAAAGTGTTCTCCCTGAGTATGCACCGTTGCCAAAGTTCGTCGTGCCCAGACACCACGTGATGATCAGGTGTGATAAGCTCTACATACATCTACAACGGGTGCAAGCCAGTTTTGCACACGCAGAATACTCAGGTTAAACTTGACGAGCCTAGCATATGCAGATATGGCCTCGGAACACTGAGACCGAAAGGTCGAGCGTGAATCATATAGTAGATATGATCAACATAATGATGTTCACCATTGAAAGCTACTCCATTTCACGTGATGATCGGTTATGGTTTAGTTGATTTGGATCACGTGACCACTTAGATGATTAGAGGGAGGTCTATCTAAGTGGGAGTTCTTAAGTAATATGATTAATTGAACTTTAATTTATCATGAACTTAGTCCTGATAGTATTTGCATATCTATGTTGTAGATCAATAGCTCGTGATGGTGTTCCCCATTTATTTTTGATATGTTCCTAGAGAAAAATAAGTTGAAAGATGTTAGTAGCAATGGTGCGGATTGGATCCGTGATCTGAGGATTATCCTCATTGTTGCACAACAGAATTATGTCCTTGATGCACCGCTAGGTGACAGACCTATTGCAGGAGCAGATGCAGACATTATGAACATTTTTGACAAAAGCTCGGTATGATGACTACTTGATAATTTAGTGCACCATGCATTACGGCTTAGAACCGGGACTTCAAAAATGTTTTGAATGCCACAGAGCATATAAGATGTTCCAAGAGTTGAAATTGGTATTTCATACTCATGCCCGTGTCAAGAGGTATGAGACCTCTGGCAGTACTTTGCCTACAAGATGGAGGAGAATAGCTCAACCAATGAGCATGTGCTCAGATTGTCTGGGTACTACAATTGCTTGAATCAAGTGGGAGTTAATCTTCCAGATAAGATAGTGATTGACAGAGTTCTCTAGTCACTATCACCAAGTTACTAGAACTTCGTGATGAACTATAATATGCAAGGGATAATGAAAATGATTCCCAAGCTCTTCGTGATACTGAAATCGACGAAGGTAGAAATCAAGAAAATCATCAAGTGTTGATGGTTGACAAGACCACTAGTTTTAAGAAAAGGGAAAAGGGAAGAAGGGGAACTTCAAGAAGACGACAAGCAAGTTGCTGCTCAAGTGAAGAAGCCCAAGTCTAGACCTAAGCCTGAGACTAAGTACTTCTACTGCAAAGGGACTGGTCACTGGAAGCAGAACTGCCCCAAGTATTTGGCGGATAAGAAGGATGGCAAAGTGAACAAAGGTATATTTGATATACATGTTATTGATGTGTACTTTACTAGTGTTTATAGCAACCCCTCAGTATTTGATACTAGTTCAGTTGCTAAGAGTAGTAACTCGAAACGGGAGTTGCAAAATAAACAGAGACTAGTTAAGGGTGAAGTGACGATGTGTATTGGAAGTGGTTCCAAGATTGATATGATCATCATCGCACACTCCCTATACTTTCGGTATTAGTGTTGAACCTAAAATAAATGTTATTTAGTGTTTGCGTTGAGCATGAATATGATTGGATCATGTTTATTGCAATACGGTTATTCATGTAAACTAGAGAATAATTTTTGTTCTGTTTATGTGAATAAAACCTTCTATGGTCATACACCCAATGAAAATGGTTTGTTGGATCTCGATTGTAGTGATACACCTATTCATAATATTGAAGTCAAAAGATGCAAAGTTAATAATGATAGTGCAACTTATTTGTGGCACTGTTGTTTAGGTCATATTGGTGTAAAGCGCATGAAGAAACTCCATGCTGATGGGATTTTGGAATCACTTGATTATGAATCACTTGATGCTTGCGAACCATGCCTCATGGGCAAGATGACTAAATCTCTGTTCTCCAGAACAATGGAGCGAGAAATTGACTTATTGGAAATAAAACATACTGATGTATGCGGTCCGATGAGTGTTGAGGCTCGTGGCAGATATCATTATTTTCTGACCTTCACAGATGATTTGAGCAGATATGGGTATATCTACTTGATGAAACAAAAGTCTGAAACATTTGAAAAGTTCAAAGTATTTCAGAGTAAAGTGGAGAATCATCGTAACAAGAAAATGAAAGTTTCTACGATATGATCGCAGAAGTAAAATATTTGAGTTAACGAGTTTGGCCTTCAGTTAAAACAATGTGAAATAGTTTCACTACTCACGCCACCTGGAACACCATAGTGTAATGGTGTGTCCAAACGTCATAACCGTACTTTATTAGATATAGTGCGATCTATGATGTCTCTTACCGATCTACCACTATCATTTTGGGGTTATGCATTAGAGACAACTACATTCACGTTAAATAGGGCACCATCTAAATCCGTGGAGACGACACCGTATGAACTGTGGTTTGGCGAGAAACCTAAGTTGTCGTTTCTTAAAGTTTGGGACTGCGATGCTTATGTGAAAAAGTTTCAACATGATAAGCTCGAACCCAAATCAGAGAAGTAAATCTTCATAGGATACCCAAAAGAAACTGTTGGGTACACCTTCTATCACAGATCCGAAGGCAATATATTCGTTGCTGAGAATGGATCCTTTCTAGAGAAGGAGTTTCTCTCGAAAGAAGTGAGTGGGAGGAAAGTGGAACTTGATAAGGTAATTGTACCTTCTCCCGAATTGGAAAATAGTTCATCATAGAAATCAGTTCCAGTGATGTCTACACCAACAAGAGAGGAAGTTAATGATGATGATCATGAAACTTCAGATCAAGTTACTACAGAACTTCGTAGCTCAACCAGAGTGAGATCCGCACAAGAGTGGTATGGTAATACTGTTCTGGAGGTCATGTTACTTGACCATGACGAACCTACGAACAACGAGGAAGCGATGATGAGCCCAGATTCCGCAAAATGGTTTAAGGCCATGAAATCTGAGATGGGATCCATGTATAAGAACAAAGTATGGACTTTGATTGACTTGCCCGATGATTGATGAGCCATTGAGATTAAATGGATCTTCAAGAGGAAGATGGACGCTGATAGTGGTGTTACTATCTACAAAGCTAGAATTGTCGCAAAAGGTTTTCGACAAGTTCAAGGTGTTGACTACGATGAGAGTTTCTCACTCGTATCTATGCTTAAGTCTGTCCGAATCTTGTTAGCAATTGCCGCATTTTATGAAATCTGGCAAATGGATAAACAAAACTGCATTCCTTAATGGATTTATTAAAGAAGAGTTGTATATGATGCAACCAGAAGGTTTTGTCAATCCTAAAGGTACTAACAAAATATGCAAGCTCCATCGATCCATCTATGGACTGGTGCAAGCATCTCGGAGTTGGAATATATGCTTTGATAAGTTGATCAAAGCATATAGTTTTATACAGACTTGTGGTGAAGCCTGTATTTACAAGAAAGTGAGTGGGAGCACTACAGCATTTTTGATAAGTATATGTGAATGACATATTGTTGATCGGAGATAATGTAGAATTATTCTGCAAAACATAAAGGAATGTTTGAAAGGAGTTTTTCAAAGAAAGACCTCGGTGAAGCTGCTTACATATTGAACATCAAGATCTATAGAGATATATCAAGATGCTTGATAAGTTTTTCAATGAGTACATACCTTGACAAGATTTTGAAGTAGTTCAAAATGGAACAGTCAAAGAAGGAGTTCTTGCCTTTGTTACAAGGTGTGAAGTTGAGTAAGACTCAAAACCCGACCACGGCAGAAGATAGAGAGAGAATGAAAGGCATTCCCTATGCCTTAGCCATAGGTTCTATAAAGTATGACATGCTGTGTACCAGACCTATTGTATACCCTGCCCAGAGTTTGGCAAGGGAGTACAATAGTGATCTAGGAGTAGCTCACTGGACATTGGTCAAAATTATCCTTAGTGGAATGAGGATATGTTTCTCGATTATGGAGGTGACAAAAGGTTCATCATAAAGGGTTACGTCGATGCAAGTTTTGACACTGATCCAGATGACTCAAAGTCTCAATCTGGATACATATTTAAAGTGGGATCAATTAGCTAGAGTAGCTCCGTGCAGAGCATTGTTGACATAGAAATTTGCAAAATACATACGGATCTGAATGTAGCAGACCCGTTGACTAAACTTCCCTCACAAGCAAAACATGATCACACCTTAGTACTCTTTGGGTATTAATCACATAGCGATGTGAACTAGATTATTGACTCTAGTAAACCCTTTGGGTGTTGGTCACATGACGATGTGAACTATGGGTGTTAATCACATGGTGATGTGAACTATTGATGTTAAATCACATGGCGATGTGAACTAGATTATTGACTCTAGTGCAAGTGGGAGACTGAAGGAAATATGCCCTAGAGGCAATAATAAAGTTATTATTTAATTCCTTATATCATGATAAATGTTTATTATTCATGCTAGAATTGTATTAACCGGAAACATAATACATGTGTGAATACATAGACAAACAGTATGTCACTAGTATGCCTCTACTTGACTAGCTCGTTGAATCAAAGATGGTTAAGTTTCCTAGCCATAGACATGAGTTGTCGTTTGATTAACGGGACCACATCAATAGAATAATGTAATTGACTTGACCCATTCTGTTAGCATAGCACTTGATCATTTAGCTTGTTGCTATTGCTTTCTTCATGACTTATACATGTCTATGACTATGAGATTATGCAACTCCCGTTTACCGGAGGTACACTTTGTGTGCTACCAAACATCACAAGTAACTGGGTGATTATAAAGGTGCTCTACAGGTGTCTCCGAAGGTACTTGTTGGGTTGGCGTATTTCGAGATTAGGATTTGTCACTCCAATTGTCGGAGAGGTATCTCTGGGACCACTCGGTAATGCACATCAGTATAAGCCTTGCAAGCATTGCAACTAATGAGTTAGTTGCGGGATGATGTGTTATGGAACGAGTAAAGAGACTTGCCGGTAACGAGATTGAACTAGGTATTGAGATACCGACGATCGAATCTCGGGCAAGTAACATACCGATGACAAAGGGAACAGCATATGTTGTTATGCGGTCTGACCAATAAAGATCTTCGTAGAATATGTGGGAGCCAATATGAGCATCCAGGTTCCGCTATTGGTTATTGACCGGAGACGTGTCTCACTCATGTCTACATTGTTCTCGAACCCGTAGGGTCCGCACGCTTAAGGTTTCGATGACAGTTATATTATGAGTTTTGATGTACCGAAGGAGTTCGGAGAAACGATGAGATCGGGACATGACGAGGAGTCTCGAAATGGTCGAGACGTAAAGATCGATATATTGGACGACTATATTCGGACATCGGAAAGGTTCCGAGTGATTCGGGTATTTTCCGGAGTACCGGAGAGTTACGGGAATTCGCCGGGGAGTATATGGGCCTTATTGGGCCATACGGGAATAGAGGAGAGAGGCCAAAAGGAAGGAGGCGCCCCCCCCCCCACTCTGGTCCGAATTGGACAAGGGGTGCAGCCCACTTTTCCTTGTTCCTCTCCCCCTCTTTCCGTCTCTCCTACTCCAACAAGGGAAGGAGGAGTCCTACTCCCGGTGGGAGTAGGACTCCCCCCTTGGCGCGCCCTCCTCCTAGGTCGTCCGCCTCCCTCCCTTGCTCCTTTATATACGGGGGCAGGGGGCACCCCAGAGACACAACAGTTGATCATTGATCTCTTAGCCGTGTGCGGTGCCCCCTCCACCATAGTCCTCAATAATATTGTAGTGGTGCTTAGGCGAAGCCCCGCGACAGTAGAACATCAAGATCGTCACCACACCGTCATGCTGACGGAACTCTTCCCCGACATTCTGCTGGATCGAAGTCCGGGGATCGTCATCGAGCTGAACGTGTGCTAGAACTCGGAGGTGCCGTAGTTTGGTGCTTGATTTGTCGGGCTGTGAAGATGTACGACTACATCAACCGCGGTGTGTTAACGCTTCCGCTTTCGGTCTACGAGGGTACGCAGACAACACTCTCCCCTCTCGTTGCTATGCATCACCATGATCTTGCGTGTGCGTAGGAATTTTTTTGAAATTGCTACGTTCCCCAACAGTAGGCAATGGAGGGGAGGCGTCCGAGGCGTAGCCGGCGGCGCGGCGGCACTGCAGCGCGAAGTAGGGGCGCGTACGCGTACACTGAGCTTCGGCCATGGCGACCGCCGACTCGTAGAGGCAACTACGACGACGGATCGAGACCGTGGTGAGGGAGATTCGGAGGAGGAGCTCACCGTGGAGGCACAAGTAGGCCCGGTGGAAGCTTAGGAGCGCAGGATCAGACGAATTTGAAGAAGAACATCGGCGGCGGCCGAGGAAGATGAAGCTTGATCCGTATGATGCAGAGGCGTCGAGCTCGAACGGGTGGCCGTAGAGGACGTAGACGAACTCGTCGGAGCTCCTGGACGTGACCTCAAGGCGCGGGGATGATGGTGGGCACGTCGACGAGGCAGCCATGGTGACCACGAGCTCGAGCGCGTCCAAAAGGATGATGGTGAGGGAGGGAGTGAGGGGAATTAAGCTAGAGTTTTGATCTAGGGTTCCAGGGAGGTGCTCTTTAACCAAGAGGGGGGTCGGGGATGGCCGCACGTGGCTGGGAGACGGCCACGACCGCGGGCTGGCCGCCACGCCCTCTCCGTTTTCGTGTAGCGAGAGGAGGGAGATGAGGAGAGGTGGGCTGGGCCACTATAGGTTGGGTGGGTTGGGCCATTGTAGCAGTAGGTTAGCCTTTTAACACATTCCTTTTATGCTCCTTATTTTCTTTACTGTTTTCTATTTAATTGTAAAACTAAATGAGTTTTGCTAGAGATGAGACTTGTCACATAGATCAAGCACCTTATTTCTAGGAGACACAAAAAAGTTCGAGGCCAAAAGGAGTTGCCTAACCATTTTTATAAATTGAAAAGGCTAAGTTTAAATGCTGCTGGACCACTAAATAATTTCCAGGAGCACTTTCGGAATCCAAAAGAGGTTGGTTCCCACATGACAAATACCTAGGGATTATTTGCCACACCTTGAACATTTTAGTTTTCAGGTTTGACAAATATGAATTTTTGACTTTTAGATTGGATTTGAATTTGAATTGTGATTTGGATCAAGTGAAGATTAGCCACAGTAACATGATGACATGGCACCATTAATAGGGGATTACTGTAGCATGACACTGGGGGTGTTACATCCCCCAAGCTTAAACCTTTGCTTGTCCTCAAGCAATTCAGTTGACAAACTGAAAGTGATAAAGAAAAACTCTTACAAACTCTGTTTGCTCTTGATGTTGTAAATATGTAAAGCCACCATTCAAGTTTTCAGCAAAGATTATAACTAACCACATTTACTCATATCAATAGCATAATCAACTAGCGAGCAATAATAATAAATCTCGGATGACAACACTTTCTCAAAACAATCATAATATGATATAACAAGATGGTATCTCGCTAGCCCTTTCTGAGACCGCAAAATATAAATGCAGAGCACCTTTAAAGACCAATGACTGACTAGACATTGTAATTCATGGTAAAAGAGATCCAGTCAAGTCATACTCAATGTAAACTAACAATAATGAACGCAAATGATAGCGGTGCTCTCCAACTGGTGCTTTTTAATAAGAGGATGATGACTTGGCATAAAAGTAAATAGATAGGCCCTTCGCAGAGGGAAGCAGGGATTTGTAGAGGTGCTAGAGCTCGTTTTGAAACAGAGGTGAATAATATTTTGAGCGGTATACTTTCATTGTCAACATAACAACCAAGAGATGACGATATCTTCCATGCTACACACATTATAGGCGGTTCCCAAACAGAATGGTAAAGTTTATACTCCCCCTTCCACCAACAAGCATCAATCCATGGCTTGCTCGAAACAATGAGTGCCTCCAACTAACAAGAGTCCCAGGGGGAGTTTTTTTTGCAATTATTTTGATTTAGTTTGCATAAAGCATGGGACTGGGCATCCCGGTGACCAGTCATTTATCTCGTGAGTGAGGAGCGGAGTCAACTCCTCTTGAGAATAACCCGCCTAACATGGAAGATATGGACAGCCCTAGTTGATACATGAGCTATTATAGCATACAAAAAAGGATATTTATTTGAAGGTTTAGAGTTTGGCACATACAAATTTACTTGGAACGGCAGGTAGATACCGTATATAGGTAGGTATAGTGGACTCATGTGGAATAGCTTTGGGGTTTTAGGGATTGGATGCACAAGCAGTATTCCCGCTTAGTACAGGTGAAGGCTAGCAAAAGACTGGGAAGCGACCAGCTAGAGAGCGACAATAGTCATCAACATGCATTAAAATTAATCAACACCGAATGCAAGCATGAGTAGGATATAATCCACCATGAACATAAATATCGTGAAGGCTATGTTGATTTTGTTTCAACTACATGCGTGAACATGCGCCAAGTCAAGTCACTTAAATCATTCAGAGGAGGATACCACCCTATCATACCACATCATAACTATCTCAATAGCATGTTGGCACGCAAGGTAAACCATTATAACTCATAGCTAATCAAGCATGGCACAAGAAACTATGATCTCTAATTGTCATTGCAAACATGTTTATTCATAATAGGCTGAATTAGGAACGATGAACTAGTCATATTTACAAAAACAAAAAAGGTCGAGTTCATACCAGATTTTCTCCTCTCAGCCAGTCCATCATATATCGTCATAATTGCCTTTCACTTGCACGACCGAACGACGTGAATAATAATAATAGTGTGCGTGCATTAGACTAAGCTGGAATCTGCAGGCATTCAATAAACAGGAGAAGACAAGGCAATATGGGCTCTTTTGTTAGATAAAAAATAATGCATATAAGAGCCACTTCAACAATTTAATTATGGTCTTCTCCTATCGACCCCCAAAGAAAAGAAAAGAAATAAAACTATTTACACGGGAAAGCTCCCAACAAGCAAAAGAAGAACAGGAAATATTTTTAGGTTTTCTTTTTAATTACTACTACAAACATGGAAATTAAACTGATTAAAAGCTACAACTAATTTTTTGGTTTTTCTTAAGGTTTATTAAACACACAAGAAGAAAGCATAAAAAGAAAAATAAACTAGCATGGATGATACAATGAAAAAGTATGAGCACCGACATCTAGCAAAGAGTGTGTGAACATAAATGTAATGTCGGTGGGAAATACGTACTCCCCCAAGCTTAGGATTTTGGCCTAAGTTGGTCTATGGCCATGGCTGGCCTGGCGGGTATCCATAATAATAGTTGGGGTCGTACTGAGATGAAGAAGAGGAAGACTCTGATTGCCACTGGCTGACAATCATCTCCGGATCCCACTGATAATTAGACTGTCGTGAAGGATCAACTTGTGGTTCCGGCTCTGGCTCCACAGCTGGTGCAGGGTTCCGGTAGGCGTGAATAGCCTTCAACGGAACAAGGTACGTGCCTGAAGATAAATCAAATAAAGAAGGAGCAGGCAGGGTATTAGTCTCAGGATGATGTTTGTTAAAGAATAATTGATATTTAAGCTCTCCTTCCCTATTCTTAACAATAAAATCATGTGCCACCATACTTTTATAATCTAGATAAACACGAGGCAGCACTTTTTCTTCCTTCTCATAATGCCCAATAGGTATGTTAAAATGTGCAGCTAGGCGTGAAGCATAGATGCCTCCAAAGATGGGGCCCTTTGTACGGTTCAGACTTAACCGTTTAGCAATAATGCTGCCCATACTAACAGAGTTATCACCATATAAACTGTGGAGCAAAATAATAATATCAGGGATACTAAGGTTTCCATAGTTTTCGCGACCAATTAAACAACGACTAGCAAATAATGCAAAGTAATGTAAAACAGGAAAATGTATGCTAGTGATTCATGCATCGGAAACCTTCCTTGTTTCCCTTACAGTGATAGTATCAATAAACCCCTCCACATCATCGCGATGTGGTTCTTCTGTCTTGCCCTCAAAAGGGACTAAACAAAGCCGACAAAAATCATGAAGTGACATCTCCTTATGCTCATCATATAAATGGAACTCTACCGTAGGTGGTGAGCTCCTGGAATGGAAATGAAAGTTTTGCACAAAGGTATTTGTGAGTAAGAGATACTGATCGCATTGTTCGTGGAGGAAAGCGGTGAGGCCTGCATTCTTAGCCAAATCATGAAAATCTTCATAAATACCGGCTGCTCTCAAGAAATCATCGGAAGGCCATTCACACGCCTGAACCTCCGTGGTGCGAGGCAGATTATACTTAGGCTTTGGTGCCTTTTCCTTCGAGCTTTGGCTCGATGAGCCCCTCAAAAGTCTCCTCATCATTTTCTGAAAAATTCTGAAAATTTTAGTAACTTCAAAATAAAAGTAAACCAAGATCAATAATATTGATAACAACTACTCCTACAAGTGCCTAGGGCCTATATCATGCATCAAAACTACTTTTGACCATATAAATTTGACATGCAAGCTCAAGAATAGGATCACCTAAGCAGCAAAATTTTGCAATGAATAAAGCACTAGAACAAAAACTAATTGGACCAATGGAGGAGTCACATACCAAGGAACAATCTCCCCAAGCAGTTTTGTGAGAGGTGCTTTGAGCAAGGAGATCGAAAATGGCAGCAAAGTGAGCTAGAACTCGTGCTTGAGCTGGATATTCGTGTTTGGGGGAGGAAGAAGGAGTGTATGGGTGAAAGGATAAGTGGAGGAGGGCCACCATGGGCCCACGAGGCAGGGGGCGCGCCCAGGGGGTAGGGCGCGCCCTCCACCCTCGTGGGCAGGTGGTTGACCCCCCTGCTGTGTTCTTAGTGCCAAATATTCTCAAATATTCTGGAAAAAAATCATATTTAAATTTCAGGGCATTTGTAGAACTTTTATTTCGAGGTATTTTTATATTGCACGGATAATCAGATAACAGACAGAAAAATATTTATTTTTATTTTATTTAATATAAATAACAGAAAATAAAAGTGGGGTACAGAAGGTTGTGCCTTCTAGTTTCATCCACCTCATGATCATCAAAAGGAATCCACTAACAAGGTTGATCAAGTCTTGTTAACGAACTCATTCTGAATAACATGGAACCGGAGAAATTTCGAATAACACTATGTTACCTCAACGGGGATATGCACATCCCCAATAATAAGAATATCATATTTCTTCTTGACAGTAGGAATAGGAAATTCAGAACCTCCAAATATAATCGATGGAATTTTTCCAATAGAGTTGATACTATGAACTTGAGGTTGTTTCCTCAGAAAGTGTACCGTGTGCTCATTACCATTAACATGAAAAGTGACATTGCCTTTAGTGCAATCAATAACAGCCCCTGCAGTATTCAAAAAAGGTCTTCCAAGAATAATAGACATACTATCGTCCTCGGGAATATCAAGAATAACAAACTCCGTTAAAATAGTAACGTTTGCAACTACAACAGGCACATCCTCACAAATACCGACATGTATAGCAGTTGATTTATCAGCCATTTGCAAAGATATCTCAGTAGGTGTCAACTTATTCAAATCAAGTCTACGATATAAAGAGAGAGGCATAACACTAACATCGGCTCCAAGATCACATAAAGCAGTTTTAACATAATTTCTTTTAATGGAGCATGGTATAGTTGGTACACCGGGATCTCCAAGTTTCTTTGGTATTCCACCCTTAAAAGTGTAATTAGCAAGCATGGTGGAAATTTCAGCTTCCGGTATCTTTCTTTTATTTGTAATAATATCTTTCATGTACTTAGCATAAGGATTGGTTTTGAGCATATCAGTTAATCGCATACGCAAAAAGATAGGTCTAATCATGTCAGCAAAGCGCTCAAAATCCTCATCATCCTTTTTCTTGGATGGTTTGGGAGGAAAAGGCATGGGATTCTAAACCCATGGTTCTCTTTCTTTACCATGTTTCCTAGCAACAAAGTCTTTTTTATCACAACATTGATTCTTTGATTGTGGGTTATCAAGATCAACAGCAGGTTCAATTTCTATGTCATTATCATTACTAGGTTGAGCATCATTATGAACATTTATCATTAACCTTATCACTAGTTTCAGGTTCATTACCAGATTGAGTTTCAGCATCAGAAATAGAAATATCATTTGGATTCTTGGGTGTTTCAACAATAGGATCACTAGAAGCATGCAAAGTCCTATCATTTTTCTTTTTCTTCTTTTTAGAAGAACCAGGTACATCTATATTATTTCTCTGAGAATCTTGCTCAATTCTCTTAGGGTGGCCTTCAGGATACAAAGGTTCCTGAGTCATTCTACCAGTTCCAGTAGCCACTCTAACAACATTATCATTATCTTTACTATTCAATTCATTGAGCAAATCATTCTGAGCTTTAAGTACTTGTTCTACTTGAGTGGTAACCATAGAAGCATGTTTACTAATAAGTTTAAGTTCACCTTTAACATTAGCCATATAATCACCCAAGTGTTCAAGCATATTTGAATTGTATTTCAATTGTCTACCAAAATAAGCATTAAAGTCTTCTTGCTTAGTCATAAATTTATCAAATTCATCTAAGCATGGGCTAGCAAATTTAATAAATGGGATTTTAGCTATATCATATCTATGGAGAGAATTTACCTTTACTACCTGTGTCGGGTTATCAAGACCATGAGTTTCTTCAATAGGTAATGGATTAAGATCATACGTTTCTTCAACAGGCGGTAAATTAAGACCGTGTATTTCTTCAATAGGAGGTAAATTCTTAACATCTTCAGCTTTAATACATTTTTCTTTCATAGATTTCTTTGCCTCTTGCATATCTTTAGGACTGAGAAATAGAATACCCCTCTTCTTCGGAGTTGGTTTAGGAATAGGCTCAGGAATTGGCTCCGGAGGTGTCCAATTATTTTCATTTGTCAACATATTATTCAGTAGAATTTCAGCTTCATCCGGTGTTCTTTCCCTGAAAACAGAACCAGCACAACTATCCAGGTAATCTTTGGAGGCATCGGTTAGTCCATTATAAAAGATATCAAGTATTTCATTTTTCTTAAGAGGATGATCAGGCAAAGCATTAAGTAATTGGAGAAGCCTCCCCCAAGCTTGTGGGAGACTCTCTTCTTCAATTTGCACAAAATTATATATATCCCTTAAAGCAGCTTGTTTCTTATGAGCAGGGAAATATTTAGCAGAGAAGTAATAAATCATATCCTGGGGACTACGCACACAACCAGGATCAAGAGAATTAAACCGTGTCTTAGCATCACCCTTTAATGAGAACGGAAATATTTTAAGGATGTAAAAGTAGCGAGTTCTCTCATCTTTAGTAAACAGGGTGGCTATATCATTCAATTTAGTAAGATGTGCCACAACAGTTTCAGATTCATAACCATGAAAAGGATCAGATTCAACCAAAGTAATTATATCAGGATCAACACAGAATTCACAATCCTTATCAGTAACAAAGATAGGTGAAGTAGCAAAAGCAGGGTCAGGTTTCATTCTAGCATTTAGAGATTGCTTACTCCATTTAGCTAATAACCTTTTGAGTTCATTTCTATTTTTGCAAGCTAAAATGGCTAAAGAAGCTTCTTGATCAAAAACGTAACCCTTAGGAATAACAAGTGATTCTTCATCATCACTTTCATCAGTATCATCAGATTCAATATTTTCAATCTCTCTAACCCTAGCAAGTTGTTCATCAAGAAAATCACTAAGTGGCATAGTAGTATCAGGCATAGAGGTAGTTTCATCATAAGTATCATGCATAGCAGAAGTGGCATCATCAATAACATGCGACATATCAAAACGAATAGCAGAAGCAGTTTTAGGTGTCGCAAGCTTACTCAAAACAGAAGGTGAATCAAGTGCAGAGCTAGATGGCAGTTCCTTACCTCCCCTCGTAGTTGAGGGATAGATCTTGGTTTTTGGATCTCTCAAGTTCTTCATAATGATAAGCAGATATATATCCCAAGTGACTCAAAGAATAGAGCTATGCTCCCCGGCAACGGCGCCAGAAAATGGTCTTGATAACCCACAAGTATAGGGGATCGCAACAGTTTTCGAGGGTAAAGTATTCAACCCAAATTTATTGATTCAACACAAGGGGAGCCAAAGAACACTCTCAAGTATTAGCAGCTGAGTTGTCAATTCAACCACACCTGGAAACTTAATATCTGTAGCAAAGTATTTAGTAGCAAAGTAATATGATAATAGTGGTAACGGTAACAGAAGGTAACGGTAGTAAAAGCAATGTTTTTGGTATTTTGTAGTGATGATAGCAATAGCAACGGAAAGTAAATACGCGAAGAACAATATATGGAAAGCTCGTAGGCAATGGATCGGTGATGGAGAATTATGTCGGATGCGGTTCATCATGTAACAGTCATAACCTAGGGTGACACAGGACTAGCTCCAGTTCTTCAATGTAATGTAGGCATGTATTCCGAATATAGTCATACGTGCTTATGGAAAAGAACTTGCATGGCATCTTTTGTCCTACACTCCCGTGGCAGTGGGGTCCTTACGGAAACTAAGGGATATTAAGGCCTCCTTTTAATAGAGTACCGGAACAAAGCATTAACACATAGTGAATACATGAACTCCTCAAACTACGGTCATCACCGGTAAGTATCCCGATTATTGTCACTTCGGGGTTAACGGATCATAACACATAATAGGTGACTATAGACTTGCAAGATAGGATCAAGAACACTCATATATTGATGAAAACATAATAGGTTCAGATCTGAAATCATGGCACTCGGGCCCTAGAGACAAGCATTAAGCATAGCAAAGTCATAGCAACATCAATCTTAGAACATAGTGGACACTAGGGATCAAACGCTAACAAAACTAACTCGATTACATGATAGATTCCATCCAACCCTAGGCCTTGTTTCAATGCATTGAAATACCGTTTATGCTCACTTTTATCATTAGTTACCTTGCTGTTTTTATATTTTCAGATTACAAAAACCTTTATCTACCATCCATATACCACTTGTATCACCATCTCTTCGCTGAACTAGTGCACCTATACAATTTACCATTGTATTGTGTGTGTTGGGGACACAAGATACTCTTTGTTATTTGGTTGCAGGGTTGCTTGAGAGAGACCATCTTCATCCTACGCCTCCTACGGATTGATAAACCTTAGGTCATCCACTTGAGGGAAATTTGCTATTGTCCTACAAACCTCTGCACTTGGAGGCCCAACAACATCTACAAGAAGAAGGTTGTGTAGTAGACATCAAGCTCTTTTCTGGCGCCGTTGCCGGGGAGGTTAGCGCTTGAAGGTATATCTTTAGATCTTGTAATCGAGTCTTTTAGTTTCTTGTTTTATCACTAGTTTAGTTTATAAAAGAAAATTACAAAAAATGGAATTAAGTTTGCCTCATACGCTTTATCTTTTTAATATCTATCATGAGAATAAGGATTCCGACAATTGTGCTCAAGTGCTAGAGGAAGAATGCATTAGAATGTTTGGCACTAAATATTTGAATGATGAGCATGATTGCAATGTTGTTAGTATGAGTTCCTTGAATATCCATGATGCTAATGATATGCAAGGCCACAAGCTTGGGGAAGTTATGTTTGATGAAGATGGTATTTTTTGTCCCCCAAGTTTTGATGAGCAAATTTATTATGATGAAAGCATGACTCCTATTTATGATGATTATATTGATGAAAGTGGATTTAGAGAGGTCATGACTTTATTTTGTGATGAATCCACTATTTCGGAGGAGGTTCCAATTGATTATGAGAACAAAGTTGCTATCTACATGATTATTGTGATGACATGTGTGCTTTAAAGAATAATGATAACCATGAAACTTGTCATCATGATTTTAGTTTTCAATTGGATTATGCCTCACATGATAATTATTTTGTTGAGTTTGCTCCCACTATTATTCATGAGAAGAATTTTGTTTGTGTGGAGAGTAATAAAATTTCTATGCTTGTAGATCATGAAAAGAATGCTTTAGGTTCTGGTTATATTGTTGAATTCATTCATGATGCTACTGAAAATTATTATGAGGGAGGAACATATGCTTGAAGGAATTGCAATAATATCAAGTTTCCTCTCTATGTGCTTAAAATTTTGAAGTTATGCTTGTTTTACCTTCCTGTGCAAGTTGATTCTTGTTCCCACAAGTTGTTTGCTCAAAAAATCCCTATGTATAGGAAGTGGGTTAGACTTAAATGTGCTAGTCATATTCTTCATGATGCTCTCTTTATGTTCCTTTATGTGAGCATCGTTGAAATCATCATGCCTAGCTAGGGGCGTTAAACGATAGCGCTTGTTGGGAGGCAACCCAATTTTATTTTTGTTCCTTGCTTTTTGTTCCTGTTTAGTAATAAATAATTCATCTAGCCTCTGTTTAGATGTGGTTTTATGTTTTTAATTAGTGTTTGTGCCAAGTAGAACCATTGGGAAGACTTGGGGAAAGTCTTGTTGATCATGCTGTAAAAAACAGAAACTTTAGCGCTCACGAGAATTGCTGCCATCTTTATTTGGAAAGTGCTATTTAGTTAATTATTTTTGAAGATGATAATAGACAAAGTACTAAGGTCCACCAATTTATTTGAGAATTTTATGAGTTCCAGAAGTATACGTTTGATCCAGATTACTATAGACTGTTCTGTTTTTGACAGATTATGTTTTCGATGTGTTGTTTTCTTATTTTGATGAATCTATGAGTATTATCGGAGGGTATGAACCATAGATAAGTTTTAATACAGTAGATATTACACCAATATGAATTTAGAATGAGTTCACAACAGTACCTAAGTGGTGATTTATTTTCTTATACTAACGGAGCTTACGAGTTTTCTGTTAAGTTTTGTGTTGTGAAGTTTTCAAGTTTTGGGTAAAGATTTGATGGACTATGGAATAAGGAGTGGCAAGAGCCTAATCTTGAGGATGCACAAGGCACCCCAAGGTAATATTCAAGGACAACCAAGAGCCTAAGCTTGGGGATGCCCCAGAAGGCATCCCCTCTTTCGTCTGCTTCCATCGGTAACTTTACTTGGAGCTATATTTTTATTCACCACATGATATGTGTTTTGCTTGGAGCGTCAATTTATTTTGTTACAATTTGCTTGCTGTTATTTAGAACAATGTTTTTCATCTTTTATTCCAATAAAAGTGGCATTAATAGTCTTTACTATGCCTATGTTACAAGTCTTCATGTTTCTGTTTGAAAACAGAAAGTTTACCGCTGTTGCAATAATTCCCTAGAAAAGTCAGAATGTGATAAAATGTTGAAACCTTTTGCATATTAAGATATGATAAATTTACTACAGTGGGAATTTTCTTTCATAATTTTTGGAGCTAGGGAAGTATGGATATTGCTGCACTCTTTACAGACTGTCCTGTTTAGGCAGATTGCTGTTATGTTTGCATTGTTTGCATATGTTTGCTTCTTTAATGATTCTATTTGAGGATAGGACTATTAAATATGCAGAGGCATTTAGTATGCAATGTTGAATAATAATTTTAGTGATTTGCTACAGTATAGTATGATAAGGTTTTTGCAATGGTTTATACTAACTTATCTCATGAGTCCTTGTTGAGTTTTGTGTGGATGAAGCTTTTGAGATTTAGGGAGACCGTGATATGGGAGGAATTAAGGAGACACAAAAGCTCAAGATTGGGGATGCCCAAGGCATCCCAAGATAATATTTCAAGAAGTCTCAAGTGTCTAAGCTTGGGGATGCCCCGTTGGCATCCCACCTTTCTTCTTCAACAACTATTGGTTAGTATCGGTTGATCCTAAGTATTTTCTTCTTCACATGATGTTTGCTATTCTTAGATGTCATTTTATTTTGTTTTGCTTGTTGTTTGAATAAAGTATCAAGATCTGAAATCCTTAAATGTTAGAGATTCTTCATGTAGTTGCATGATTATTCGACTACTCATTGATCTTCACTTATATCTTTCGGAGTAGTTTGTTGTTGCTCTAGCGCTTCACTTATATCTTTTTAGAGCACGGTGGTGGTTTTATTTTATAGAAATAGATGAACTCTCATGCTTCACTTATATTATTTTGAGATTCTTTGGAACAGCATGGTAATTTTCTTTGGTTATGAATTTAGTCCTAATAGGATGGGCATCCAAGAGGGATATGATAAAAACTTTCATATAGAGTGCATTGAATACTATGAGAAGTTTGATACTTGATGATTGTTTTGAGATATGAAGATGGTGATATTAGAGTCATGCTAGTTGATTAGTTGTGAATTGTAGAAATACTTGTGTTGAAGTTTGTGATTCCCGTAGCATGCACGTATGGTGAACCGTTATGTGATGAAGTCGGAGCATGATTTATTTATTGATTGTCCTCCTTATGAGTGGCGGTCGGGGACGAGCGATGGTCTTTTCCTACCAATCTATCCCCCTAGGAGCATGTGCATAGTACTTTGTTTCGATAACTAATAGATTTTTGCAATAAGTATGTGAGTTCTTTATGACTAATGTTGAGTCCATGGATTATACGCACTCTCACACTTCCACCATTTCTAGCCTCTCTAGTACCGCGCAACTTTCGCCGGTACCATAAACCCACCATATACCTTCCTCAAAATAGCCACCATACCTACGTATTATGGCATTTCCATAGCCATTCCGAGATATATTGCCATGCAACTTTCCATCGTTCCGTTATTATGACACGCTTCATCATTGTGATATTGCTTTGCATGATCATGTAGTTGACATCGTATTTGTGGCAAGGCCACCGTTCATAATTCTTTCATGCATCATTGCACATCCCGGTACACCGCCGGAGGCATTCATATAGAGTCATATCTTGTTCTAAGTATTGAGTTGTAATTCTTGGGTTGTAAGTAAATAAAAGTGTGATGATCATTATTATTAGAGCATTGTCCCAGTGAGGAAAGGATGATGGAGACCATGATTCCCCCACAAGTCGGGATGAGACTCCGGACGAAAATAAATAAATAAAAGAGGCCAAATAAGACCAAAAAAGAGGGAAAAAAGAGGCCATAAAAAATAGAGAAAGGCCCAAACAAAAATAAAAAATAAAAAAATGAGAGAAAAGGAGAGAAGGGGCAATGCTACTATCATTTTACCACACTTGTGCTTCAAAGTAGCACCATGATCTTCATGATAGAGAGTCTCCTATGTTGTCACTTTCATATACTAGTGGGAATCTTTCATTATAGACTTGGCTTGTATATTCCAATAATGATGGGTTTCCTCAAAACGCCCTAGGTCTTCGTGAGCAAGCGAGTTGGATGCACACCCACTAGTTTCTTTTGTTGAGCTTTCATACATTTATAGCTCTAGTGCATCAGTTGCATGGCAATCCCTACTCACTCACATTGATATCTATTGATGGTCATCTCCATAGCCCGTTGATACGCCTAGTTGATGTGAGACTATGTTCTCCTTTTTGTCTCCTCCACAACCAACATTCTATTCCACTATAGTGCTATATCCATGGCTCACGCTCATGTATTGCGTGAAGATTGAAAAGGTTTGAGAACATCAAAAGTATGAAACAATTTCTTGGCTTGTCATCGGGGTTGTGCATGATTTAAATATTTTGTGTGGTGAAGATGGAGCATAGCCAGACTATATGATTTTGTAGGGATAGCTTTCTTCGGCCATGTTATTTTTAGAAGACATGATTGCTTAGTTAGTATGCTTGAAGTATTATTATTTTTTATGTCAATATTAAACTTTTGTCTTGAATCTTATGGATCTGAATATTCTTGCCACAACAAAGAAGAATTACTTAGAGAAATATGTTAGGTAGCATTCCACATCAAAAATTCTGTTTTTATCATTTACCTACTCGAGGACGAGCAGGAATTAAGCTTGGGGATGCTGATACGTCTCCAATGTATCCATAAGTTTTGATTGTTCCATGCTATTATATTATCAACCTTGGATGTTTTATATGCATTTATTGTTGGGGAACGTAGTAATTTCAAAATTTTCCTACGCACACGCAAGATCATGATGATGCACAGCAACGAGAGGGGAGAGTGTTGTCTACGTACCCACGCAGACCGACTGCGGAAGCGTTGACACAACATAGAGGAAGTAGTCGTACGTCTTCCCGATCCGACCAATCCAAGCACCGTTACTCCGGCACCTCCGAGTTCTTAGCACACGTACAGCTCGATGACAATCCCCGGGCTCCGATCCAGCAAAGCGTCGGGAAGGAGTTCCGTCAGCACGACGGCGTGGTGACGATCTTGATGTTCTACCGTCGCAGGGCTTCGCCTAAGCACCGCTACAATATGATCGAGGTGGAATATGGTGGCAGGGGGCACCGCACACGGCTAAGGAACGATCTCAAGGATCAACTTTTGTGTCCTAGGGTGCCCCCCTGCCTCCGTATATAAAGGAGCCAAGGGGGAGGGGGCGGCCGCCAAGGAGGGCGCGCCAAGGGAGTCCTACTCCCTCTGGGAGTAGGATTCCCCCCCCCCCCAATCCTAGTTGGGATAGGATTCCTCGAGGGGGGAAATAGAGAGAGGGGGCCGACCACCTCTCCTTGTCCTAATAGGACTAGGGGAGGGGGGAGGCGCGCGGCCCACCTTGGGCTGCCCCTTTCTCCTTTCCACTAAAGCCCACTAAGGCCCATATAGCTCCCGGGGGGTTCCGGTAACCTCCCAGTACTCCGGTAAAATCTCGATTTCACCCGGAACACTTCCGATATCCAAACATAGGCTTCCAATATATCAATCTTTATGTCTCGACCATTTTGAGACTCCTCGTCATGTCCATGATCACATCCGGGACTCGGAACAATCTTCGGTACATCAAAATGCATAAACTCATAATAACTGTCATTGTAATGTTAAGCGTGCGGACCCTACGGTTCGAGAACAATGTAGACATGACCGAGACACGTCTCCGGTCAATAACCAATAGCGGGACCTGGATGCCCATATTGGCTCCTACATATTCTACGAAGATCTTTATCGGTCAGACCGCATAACAACATACGTTGTTCCCTTTGTCATTGGTATGTTACTTGCCCGAGATTTGATCGTCGGTATCCAATACCTAGTTCAATCTCGTTACCGGCAAGTCTCTTTACTCGTTCTGTAATACATCATCCCGCAACTAACTCATTAGTTGCAATGCTTGCAAGGCTTATGTGATGTGCATTACCGAGAGGGCCCAGAGATACCTCTCCGACAATCGGAGTGACAAATCCTATTCTCGAAATACGCCAACCCAACATCTACCATTGGAGACACCTGTAGAGCTCCTTTATAATCACCCAGTTACGTTGTGACGTTTGGTAGCACACAAAGTGTTCCTCCGGCAAACGGGAGTTGCATAATCTCATAGTCATAGGAACATGTATAAGTCATGAAGAAAGCAATAGCAACATACTAAACGATCGGGTGCTAAGCTAATGGAATGGGTCATGTCAATCAGATCATTCAACTAATGATGTGACCTCGTTAATCAAATAACAACACTTTTTTCATGGTTAGGAAACATAACCATCTTTGATTAACGAGCTAGTCAAGTAGAGGCATACTAGTGACACTAAGTTTGTCTATGTATTCACACATGTATTATGTTTCCGGTTAATACAATTCTAGCATGAATAATAAACATTTATCATGATATAAGGAAATAAATAATAACTTTATTATTGCCTCTAGGGCAAATTTCCTTCAGTCTCCCACTTGCACTAGAGTCAATAATCTAGATTACACAGTAATGATTCTAAGACCCATGGAGCCTTGGTGCTGATCATGTTTTGCTCGTGGAAGAGGCTTAGTCAACGGGTCTGCAACATTCAGATCCGTATGTATCTTGCAAATCTCTATGTCTCCCACCTGGACTAGATCCCGGATGGAATTGAAGCGTCTCTTGATGTGCTTGGTCCTCTTGTGAAATCTAGATTCCTTTGCCAAGGCAATTGCACCAGTATTGTCACAAAAGATTTTCATTGGACCCGATGCACTAGGTATGACACCTAGATCGGATATGAACTCCTTCATCCAGACTCCTTCGTTCGCTGCTTCCGAAGCAGCTATGTACTCCGCTTCACATGTAGATCCCGCTACGACGCTTTGTTTAGAACTGCACCAACTGACAGCTCCACCGTTTAATGTAAACACGTATCCGGTTTGCGATTTAGAATTGTCCGGATCAGTGTCAAAGCTTGCATCAATGTAACCTCTTACGGTGAGCTCTTTGTCACCTCCATATACGAGAAACATATCCTTAGTCCTTTTCAGGTATTTCAGGATGTTCTTGACCGCTGTCCAGTGATCCACTCCTGGATTACTTTGGTACCTCCCTGCTAAGCTTATAGCAAGGCACACATCAGGTCTGGTACATAGCATTGCATACATGATAGAGCCTATTGCTGAAGCATAGGGAACATCTTTCATTTTCTCTCTATCTTCTGCAATGGTCGGGCATTGAGTCTGACTCAACTTCACACCTTGTAACACAGGCAAGAACCCTTTCTTTGCTTGATCCATTTTGAACTTCTTCAAAATCTTGTCAAGGTATGTGCTTTGTGAAAGTCCAATTAAGCGCCTTGTTCTATCTCTATAGATCTTTATGCCTAATATGTAAGCAGCTTCACCGAGGTCTTTCATTGAAAAACTCTTATTCAAGTATCCCTTTATGCTATCCAGAAATTCTATATCATTTCCAATCAGTAATATGTCATCCACATATAATATCAGAAATGCTACAGAGCTCCCACTCACTTTCTTGTAAATACAGGCTTCTCCGAAAGTCTGTATAAAACCAAATGCTTTGATCACACTATCAAAGCATTTATTCCAACTCCGAGAGGCTTGCACCAGTCCATAAATGGATCGCTGGAGCTTGCATACTTTGTTAGCTCCCTTTGGATTGACAAAACCTTCCGGTTGCATCATATACAACTCTTCTTCTAGAAATCCATTCAGGAATGCAGTTTTGACATCCATCTGCCAAATTTCATAATCATAGAATGCGGCAATCGCTAACATGATTCGGTCAGACTTAAGCATTGCTACGGGTGAGAAAGTCTCATCGTAGTCAACCCCTTGAACTTGTCGAAAACCTTTTTGCGACAAGTCGAGCTTTGTAGACAGTAACATTACCATCAGCATCAGTCTTCTTCTTGAAGATCCATTTATTCTCAATTGCTTGCCGATCATCGGGCAAGTCAACCAAAGTCCATACTTTGTTCTCATACATGGATCCCATCTCAGATTTCATGGCTTCAAGCCATTTTGCGGAATCTGGGCTCACCATCGCTTCTTCATAGTTCGTAGGTTCATCATGATCTAGCAGCATGATTTCCAGAACAGGATTACCGTACCACTCTGGTGCGGATCTCGCTCTGGTTGATCTACGAGGTTCAGTAGTATCTTGTCCTGAAGTTTCATGATCATCATCATTAGCTTCCTCACTAATTGGTATAGGTGTCGCAGAAACAGTTTTCTGTGATGTACTACTTTCCAATAAGGGAGCAGGTACAGTTACCTCGTCAAGTTCTACTTTCCTCCCACTCACTTCTTTCGAGAGAAACTCCTTCTCTAGAAAGGATCCATTCTTAGCAACGAATGTCTTGCCTTCGGATCTGTGATAGAAGGTGTACCCAACAGTCTCCTTTGGGTATCCTATGAAGACACATTTCTCCGATTTGGGCTCGAGCTTATCAGGTTGAAGCTTTTTCACATAAGCATCGCAGCCCCAAACTTTAAGAAACGACAACTTTGGTTTCTTGCCAAACCATAGTTCATAAGGCGTCGTCTCAACGGATTTTGATGGTGCCCTATTTAACGTGAATGCGGCCGTCTCTAAAGCATAACCCCAAAACGATAGCGGTAAATCAGTAAGAGACATCATAGATCGCACCATATCTAGTAAAGTACGATTACGACGTTCGGACACACCATTACGCTGTGGTGTTCCGGGTGGCGTGAGTTGCGAAACTATTCCGCATTGTTTCAAATGTACACCAAACTCGTAACTCAAATATTCTCCTCCACGATCAGATCGTAGAAAGTTTATTTTCTTGTTACGATGATTTTCAACTTCACTCTGAAATTCTTTGAACTTTTCAAATGTTTCAGACTTGTGTTTCATTAAGTAGATATACCCATATCTGCTTAAGTCATCTGTAAAGGTGAGAAAATAACGATATCCGCCACGAGCCTCAATATTCATCGGACCACATACATCGGTATGTATGATTTCCAATAAATCTGTTGCTCTCTCCATAGTACCAGAGAACGGCGTTTTAGTCATCTTGCCCGTGAGGCACGGTTCGAAGTACCAAGTGATTCATAATCAAGTGGTTCCAAAAGTCCATCAGTATGGAGTTTCTTCATGCGTTTTATACCGATATGACCTAAACGGCAGTGCCACAAATAAGTTGCACTATCATTATCAACTCTGCATCTTTTGGCTTCAACATTATGAATATGTGTGTTACTACTATCGAGATTCATCAAAAATAGACCACTCTTCAAAGGTGCATGACCATAAAAGATATTACTCATATAAATAGAACAACCATTATTCTCTGATTTAAATGAAATAACCGTCTCGCATCAAACAAGATCCAGATATAATGTTCATGCTCAACGCTTGCACCAAATAACAATTATTTAGGTCTAATATTAATCCCGAAGGTAGATGTAGAGGTAGCGTACCGACCGCGATCACATAGACTTTGGAACCGTTTCCCACGCGCATCGTCACCTCGTCCTTTGCCAGTGTTCGCTTAATCCGTAGTCCCTGTTTTGAGTTGCAAATATTATCAACTGAACCAGTATCAAATACCCAGGTGCTACTGCGAGCTCCAGTAAGGTACACATCAATAACATGTATATCACATATACCTTTGTTCACCTTGCCATCCTTCTTATCCGCCAAATACTTGGGGCAGTTCCGCTTCCAGTGACCAGTCTGCTTGCAGTAGAAGCACTCAGTTTCAGGCTTAGGTCCAGACTTGGGTTTCTTCTCCTGAGCAGCAACTTGCTTGCCGTTCTTCTTGAAGTTCCCCTTCTTCTTCCCTTTGCCCTTTTTCTTGAAACTAGTGGTCTTGTTAACCATCAACACTTGATGCTCCTTCTTGATTTCTACCTCCGCAGCTTTCAGCATTGCGAAGAGCTCGAGAATAGTCTTGTTCATCCCTTGCATATTATAGTTCATCACGAAGCTCTTGTAGCTCGGTGGCAGTGATTGGAGAATTCTGTCAATGACGCAATCATCTGGAAGATTAACTCCCATCTGAATCAAGTGATTATTATACCCAGACATTTTGAGTATATGCTCACTGACAGAACTGTTCTCCTCCATCTTGTAGCTATAGAACTTATTGGAGACTTCATATCTCTCAATCCGGGCATTTGCTTGAAATATTAACTTCAACTCCTGGAACATCTCATATGCTCGATGACGTTCAAAACGTCGTTGAAGTCCCGATTCTAAGCCGTAAAGCATGGCACACTGAACTATCGAGTAGTCATCAGCTTTGCTCTGCCAGACGTTCATAACATCTGGTGTTGCTCCAGCAGCAGGCCTGGCACCCAGCGGTGCTTCCAGGACGTAATTCTTCTGAGCAGCAATGAGGATAATCCTCAAGTTACGGACCCAGTCCGTGTAATTGCTACCATCATCTTTCAACTTTGCTTTCTCAAGGAACACATTAAAATTCAACGGAACAACAGCACAAGCCATCTATCCACAATCAACATAAACAAGCAAGATACTATCAGGTACTAAGTTCATGATAAGTTTAAGTTCAATTAATCAAATTACTTAAGAACTCCCACTTAGATAGACATCCCTCTAATCCTCTAAGTGATCACGTGATCCAAATCAACTAAACCATAACCGATCATCACGTGAGATGGAGTAGTTTTCAACGGTGAACATCGTTATGTTGATCATATCTACTATATGATTCACGCTCGACCTTTCGGTTTCCGTGTTCCGAGGCCATATCTGCATATGCTAGGCTCGTCAAGTTTAACCTGAGTATTCTGCGTGTGCAAAAACTGGCTTGCACCCATTGTAGATGGACGTAGAGCTTATCACACCCGATCATCACTTGGTGTCTAGGCACGACGAACTTTGGCAATGGTGCATACTCAGGGAGAACACTTCTTGATAATTTAGTGAGAGATCATCTTATAATGCTACCGTCAATCAAAGCAAGATAAGATGCATAAAAAGATAAACATCACATGCAATCAATATAAGTGATATGATATGGCCATCATCATCTCGTGCTTGTGATCTACATCTCCGAAGCACCATCATGATCACCATCATCACCGGCGCGACACCTTGATTTCCATCGTAGCATCGTTGTCGTCTCGCCAATCTTATGCTTCCATGACTATCGCTACCGCTTAGTGATAAAGTAAAGCATTACATCGCGATTGCATTGCATACAATAAAGCGACAACCATATGGCTCCTGCCAGTTGCCGATAACTCAGTTACAAAACATGATCATCTCATACAATAAAATTCATCATCATGCCTTGACCATATCACATCACAACATGCCCTGCAAAAACAAGTTAGACGTCCTCTACTTTGTTGTTGCAAGTTTTACGTGGCTGCTACGGGCTTAAGCAAGAACCAATCTCACCTACGCATCAAAACCACAACGATAGTTTGTCAATTTGACTCCGTTTTAACCTTCGCAAGGACCGGGCGTAGCCATACTCGGTTCAACTAAAGTTGGAGAGACAGTCGCCCGCAAGCCACCTATGTGCAAAGCACGTCGGGGGAACCGGTCTCGCGTAAGCGTACGCGTAATGTTGGTCCGGGTCGTCTCGTCCAACAATACTGCTGAACCAAAGTATGACATGCTGGTAGGCAGTATGACTTATATCGCCCACAACTCACTTGTCTTCTACTCGTGCATATAACATCAACATATAAAACCTGGCTCGGATGCCACTGTTGGGGAACGTAGTAATTTCAAAATTTTCCTACGCACACGCAAGATCATGATGATGCATAGCAACGAGAGGGGAGAGTGTTGTCTACGTACCCACGCAGACCGACTGCGGAAGCGTTGACACAACGTAGAGGAAGTAGTCGTACGTCTTCCCGATCCGACCGATCCAAGCACCGTTACTCCGGCACCTCCGAGTTCTTAGCACACGTACAGCTCGATGACAATCCCCGGGCTCCGATCCAGCAAAGCGTCGGGGAGGAGTTCCGTCAGCACGACAGCGTGGTGACGATCTTGATGTTCTACCGTCGCAGGTCTTCGCCTAAGCACCACTACAATATGATCGAGGTGGAATATGGTGGCAGGGGGCACCACACATGGCTAAGGAACGATCTCAAGGATCAACTTGTGTGTCCTAGGGTGCCCCCCTGCCTCCGTATATAAAGGAGCCAAGGGGGAGGGGGCGGCCGGCCAAGGAGGGCGCGCCAAGGGAGTCCTACTCCCTCTGGGAGTAC
>NC_041386.1:447272095-447307236 GCF_002162155.2 Triticum dicoccoides
TTCCTCGAGGGGGGAAATAGAGAGAGGGGGCCGACCACCTCTCCTTGTCCTAATAGGACTAGGGGAGGGGGGAGGCGCGCGGCCCACCTTGGGCTGCCCCTTTCTCCTTTCCACTAAAGCCCACTAAGGCCCATATAGCTCCCGGGGGGTACCGGTAACCTCCCGGTACTCCGGTAAAATCCCGATTTCACCCGGAACACTTCCGATATCCAAACATAGGCTTCCAATATATAAATCTTTATGTCTCGACCATTTCAAGACTCCTTGTCATGTCCATGATCACATCCGGGACTCCGAACAATCTTTGGTACATCAAAATGCATAAAATCATAATAACTGTCATCGTAACGTTAAGCGTGCGGACCCTACGGTTCGAGAACAATGTAGACATGACCGAGACACGTCTCCGGTCAATAACCAATAGCGGGACCTAGATGCCCATATTGGCTCCTAAATATTCTACGAAGATCTTTATCGGTCAGACCGCATAACAACATACGTTGTTCCCTTTGTCATCGGTATGTTACTTGCCCGAGATTCGATCGTTGGTATCCAATACCTAGTTCAATCTCGTTACCGGCAAGTCTCTTTACTCGTTCTGTAATACATCATCCCGCAACTAACTCAGCTTGCAAGGCTTATGTGATGTGCATTACTGAGAGGGCCCAGAGATACCTCTCCGACAATCGGAGTGACAAATCCTATTCTCGAAATACGCCAACCCAACATCTACCATTGGAGACACCTGTAGAGCTCCTTTATAATCACCCAGTTACGTTGTGACGTTTGGTAGCACACAAAGTGTTCCTCCGGCAAACGGGAGTTGCATAATCTCATAGTCATAGGAACATGTATAAGTCATGAAGAAAGCAATAGCAACATACTAAACGATCGGGTGCTAAGCTAATGGAATGGGTCATGTCAATCAGATCATTCAACTAATGATGTGACCTCGTTAATCAAATAACAACACTTTGTTCATGGTTAGGAAACATAACCATCTTTGATTAACGAGCTAGTCAAGTAGAGGCATACTAGTGACACTAAGTTTGTCTATGTATTCACACATGTATTATGTTTCCGGTTAATACAATTCTAGCATGAATAATAAACATTTATCATGATATAAGGAAATAAATAATAACTTTATTATTGCCTCTAGGGCATATTTCCTTCATTTATATGCTATTTTATATGATTTTTGGGACTAACCTATTAACCTAGAGCCCGGTGCCAGTTTCTGTTTTTTCCTTGTTTTAGAGTATCGCAGAAAAGGAAAATCAAACGGAGTCCAATTGACCTGAAACTTCACGGAACTCATTTTTGGAAGGAAAGCAACCTGATGGACTTGGAGTGCATGCCAGGAAAGAAACGAGGGAGCCACGAGGTAGGGGGACGCGCCCACCCCCTAGGGCGCGCCCTCCACCCTCGTGGGCCCCTCGTGGCCCCCCTGACGTACTTCTTCTGCCTATATCTCTCCATATAACCTAAAAACATCCGGGAGCACAATATATCGGGAGTTCCGCCGCCAGAAGCCTCCGTAGCCACCGAAAGCCAATCTAGACCCGTTCCGGCACCCTGTCGGAGGGCGCAATCCCTCTCCAGTGGCCATCTTCATCATCCCGGTGCTCTCCATGACGAGGAGGGAGTAGTTCTCCCTCGGGGCTGAGGGTATGTACCAGTAGCTATGTGTTTGATCTCTCTCTCTCTCTCGTGTTCTTGAGGTGGTACAATCTTGATGTATCGCGAGCTTTGCTCTTATAGTTGGATCTTATGTTTCTTCTCCCCCTCTACTCTCTTGTAATGGATTGAGTTTTCCCTTTGAAGTTATCTTGTCGGATTGAGTCTTTAAAGATTTGAAAACACTTGATGTATGTCTTGCCGTGCGTATCTGTGGTGACAATGGGATACCACGTGATTCACTTCATGTATGTTTTGGTGATCAACTTGCGGGTTCCGCCCATGAACCTATGCATAGGGGTTGGCACATGTTTTCATCGTGATTCTCCGATAGAAACTTTGGGGCACTCTTTGAGGTTCAATGTGTTGGTTGAATAGATGAATCTGAGATTGTGTGATGCATATCGTATAATCATACCCACGGATACTTGAGGTGACATTGGAGTATCTAGGTGACATTAGGGTTTTGGTTGATTTGTGTCTTAAGGTGTTATTCTAGTACGAACTCTAGGGCTGTTTGTGACACCTATAGGAATAGCCCAATGGATTGATTGGAAATAATAACTTTGAGGTGGTTTCGTACCCTACCATAATCTCTTTGTTCGTTCTCCGCTATTAGTGACTTTGGAGTGACTCTTTGTTGCATGTTGAGGGATAGTTATGTGATCCAATTATGTTATTATTGTTGAGAGGACTTGCACTAGTGAAAGTATGAACCCTAGGCCTTGTTTCAACGCATTGAAATACCGTTTACACTCACTTTTATCATTAGTTACCTTGCTGTTTTTATATTTTTAGATTACAAAAACCTTTATCTACCATCCATATACCACTTGTATCACCATCTCTTCGCCGAAGTAGTGCACCTATACAATTTACCATTGTATTGGGTGTGTTGGGGACACAAGAGACTCTTTGTTATTTGGTTGCATGGTTGCTTGAGAGAGACCATCTTCATCCTACGCCTCCTACGGATTGATAAACCTTAGGTCATCCACTTAAGGGAAATTTGCTACTGTCCTACAAACCTCTGCACTTGGAGGCCCAACAACGTCTACAAGAAGAAGGTTGTGTAGTAGACATCAGTATTTTTCATATTTTCTGAAAAGTTGCTCTGTGAAGTTTCAGGTCATTCCGAGAACGTTTGTTCCTGCACATAAATAACACCATGGTAATTCTGCTGAAAACAGCGTCAGTCCGGGTTAGTTCCATTCGAATCATGCAAGTTAGAGTCCAAAACAAGGGCAAAAGTGTTTGGAAAAGTAGATACGTTGGATACGTATCAATGAGTTGTTCATTACGAAGGTACGTGGTTTGTTACTATCTCGCTCCACTTTCTATACTGTCATTACATAGTAATACTATTGGTTTGCATGTGAATTTATTTGCAGGGTGGACCTACATTGGAGGTGCGGGACAGGATTCAATGATTGGATGCTCAATTCCGGTTGTATCGATTTCACCTCTTCCATCACTGCGAACATGGATATCCTTGGTCTGATGAAGAATAGGCGCTATATTTCTACGCTGAACCAACAAATCAATTCAGTTCGAAATTGTCCAGGGCAAAACATGACTGTATCAAATTGTACTAGTTGGTTTTGAATTTGGGATACTAATGTGAACATATTACAATGCCAGGCCTGTGAGTCTCGTGTGAACATTTCGAACGGATCGGCTCTTATTGTTGTGCATAGCATGATCCTTATTTTAGTGTTCTCGGTGTTTACAAGTTACTAACAGTTCCTTATTTCTGTTCGCTCAGTGTTTACAAGTTACTGATCGATCACTAGCTAGCCTACTAGTGCGCTCCTAGCAGTTTTAGTTGCGACGCAAGATTCGAAGTGACAGTTTTTTGAATAAAAATGCCTACCTCTGAAGAAACTGACAAGACGCTCTGAAGAAAATGTCATGCGAATCTGTAGAAACTGCCAGCAAAAACGTTTGCAAATGCCTTATCTCCCAGCGAATGTTCATTAGCTAATGTGATCCTACGCGTACACCATACGACCTACTTGATCCTACACGTACACTATCCGACCTACTCGATCCTACATGGATAAATAGCGGATCACGCACGTACTACCTCCTTTGCGGTTTGCAGCGCTCAATCAAAAAATGACCTACTCGATCCTACACGAATAAATAGCGGATCACGCATGTACTACCTCCTTTTTGGTTTGCAGCGCTTAATTCAAAAATCTCACCAACCAAGGTAGATGATGAGTGGTGGAATCATTTTTTACAAGGAGGGATTACCTCATCTGGATGATTTGACTGCACTCGTTTCACCGTCATGCCGGCATGCGACCCAGCACGGACGGGATGCACCACTTACGGGACGGGACGACGCAGTCATAATTTCAGTTTTTCTAGTTTTCCATGGCAAGCTGGCGTGCTAAGCCATGCCTGCTTATGCATTGAATTTCGATGACCGGAATGAAAGTCGCATTTCCCGCGACACGCTGGTTCGCCTATCTTCTGCCTATAATTACTGTTTACTGGCCTTCTCCGGTGGCACCATCACCCAACTCGCCCTATCCTCATAAGCCCCCACCGGCCCAATGTCGCTCGCCACTTATCCTCACATTCGCCACGTCCGCCATGCCCCCGCCCATCTGCGATAGGCGACGCCGGAGGCGGTCACTGCCAGAACTAGTGTTCAGTTTTTCACCAGAAGGCAGATGGAGGGAGGAGGCATTCTATTGGTCTTTAGATGGAAATGCGGAGTATGAGGAGTTGTTGGAGCGTGACCGCCTGGCGAAGGAGCAACGTATCACCGATTTGCGCCGCTAGTGGGACATGGAGCAGTAGCGCACCGACGCTCTGAGTCATGAGCAGAGCACCCGCAACTAGGCCGACTACGTGGAGGTCGGCGCTCGGCAAATAGCCTTGGAGGCTGTCAGGCACGCATGCGTTCGCGACGCCGGATTTTACTACCAGCTTGTCAAGTGGGTTTCCCGCTTAGAAGCTGAAGCTTTGGTGGACCATGCCGGCATGGTAAGGGCCAACGCGCGCGAGCAACGCGCCCTATCGCACCTCTGGCAAGTCCGAGGCGAGGTGGAGGACGCCGATGCCGGCGTTTAGCGTGTACCGCAGATGGTGGCCGACATCGTCTAGTTAGCTAAGAGTAAGTTAGTACTTGTACACTACTAGAGTATTAGTGGGAGTAGATAGTTAACTTGGCTATGATGGTTGTCAACGTGGAAGTTCAATACTCTATATCTGGATCAGACCTATTACTTTGCTCTGAATGTTGAACTTTCCATTTGAACGTATGGAATGGGCTATTAATTTTTTAAATGGGTTGTATTTGTCTGACATGGGTTTAGAGGCTGACTTGTGGGCCTACCAGGTTGATGCGTACACAATCAGGAGATGATTGTACGTGAAGAGGATGACAGCAGGGACCCACCAAGGTCATGGTAGTACGCAAGCAAGTGCCTCCTTATTTCAAGCCAATAAAAAAATGGCTCCTCCTAATGGATTTCTGACATGTGGGTCCCATGCCATTGTCAATGTAGTCAATAAACGAGAGAATTGCACAACGAGCGGCTAACACCAGGGACCCAGCAGCTCGCCTAGTTATTTTTGTTTTGGGTTAATTTGATAAATGCCACTCCAAATCTGGTGATTCTGGGAAATGCCACTGCAATTTCCAAACTTTGAAAAATGCCATTTCCAGTGGCATTTTTCGAAGTCTAGAGTGGCATTTTTCGAAGTTTGCAAAAATTGCAGTGGTGTTTTTCAAAGTTTGCAAAAATTGCAGTGGCATTTTTCAAGGTTTGGAAATTGCAGTGGCATTTTTATGAATCGCCATAATTGGAGTGACATTTATCTAATTTGTTTTTGAGACGGAAGCAGGGTGTCAACTGGGTTGTGCGGGGCACTCTGGCCTGTCTAGACAGCCTTTTCTTTTATGTTTACCACAGACCAACCCAGTAGTTTTTTTCTTTCTGAAAATGGCTAGCCTAGTGTTTTTGTGATTTGTTAAGTAAGTCGCTTTGTCAGGCCTGTTGGGCTGCAAATCTTTCAAGACTAGGAGAGCTTCATTCGGCTGGCCGAGAAAATGGCCTATCAGTAATGAGAAATGGGTTGTACATTTTTAAAACACATCAAACCGGCAATTAGTTTCAAATTTCTTTTTTTTCATTTCAAAATTTTAAATTGCATTGAATTTTATGCGTGGATAATCTGTTGGATTTTATATTGATACACATTTATTTTTAAAATCAGTTTGAATTGACTCGAAATTTCAGGATTAAAAATAGTTCAGACCGCATCGAAATATGCAAAATTTCGTATAATTTTTTAACCGTGGCCACAATGTGAGCTGTAATGCTAACAAAAAGAATATGGGCTCCAAAAAAACCCTTAAGAATTAGCAAATGGGTTGTAAATTATTAGAAATAATGGCAGATGGATTGTATGCTGTTTTCCACAGATTTGAGGCTTTCCTGAAATAAGGCTGACGAACAAGCAGTGACTGTTGGATGTCCATCCAACGGCCGTCGTGCTTCTTCAATCTCTGCTCTTCCTGCTCCAGCCGCTCAAACAAGCGTCGGCGGGACTGCCTGCTCCCTCCTCCCACGGCCGGCTGTGCTGCCGCGTAGGCCTCACCGACCCACCGTACTCCCATCACTGGCCTAGCCATCCCTCTACTCACCCACACCTGTTGTTATTCTCCAGCAATGGCAGACGAACCAGTAAACCCTCGTACGCCCCTCCGCGTGGGAAACAACTGCCGAGTCTACCTTGGCTCCATGTCGTTCCCTTCCTAGGCCTCGCCGTCGTCCACTGCCCTGGTGCTCTCAGCGCGGCGTGGTCAACATGGTCAATGAACGACATGCATCGGAAGTGGATTGTACGTGGAGAGGCTAACGGCTGGGTCCACGGCCGCACACAAGGAAATGCCTCCTTATTACGCGCAAAATAATGATTCCTCCACCTGATAGCTGGGACCCACCGGAAGGGCCTCTGTATTTCGCGAAAAAATGTTCCTCCCGCTGACAGGTCGGACCCACCAGCTATATCTTTGCATGCAAGGAAGTGCCTCCTTAGTACGCACAAAAAAATGAATCTCCCCCTGCTAGCTGGGACCCACCATAGTGGGAGGCTGACTTGTGGGCCTACTAAGATGACAGGGACAGAGGGCTTTGTCAACTTAGTCAATATGAACGATTCTAGCTCCAATGACCGTACGATGTCCATCCAACGGCCATAGTGCTTCTTCAACCTCTAGTCTTCTTGCTCTAGCCGCCCAAACAAGCGTTGGTCGTGTCGCCTACTCCTGCCTCCCGTGTCCGGCTGTGCTGCCACCGCTGGCCATGCGATCCCTCTATACTCACCCACACCTCCTGTTATTCTCCGACAACGGTAGCCTCACACCGCAGCCGAAGCAGTCAACCCACATACTCCCTCCGCGTGGGCATCTACTGTCGGGTCTTCCCCGGCTCCGTGTCGCCCCCTTCCTAGGCCTCGCCGTCGTCCACCGCCCTGGTGCTCTCGGCGCGGCGTGGTCAACATGGTCAAGGAATGACTTCAATCGGAAGAGTACTGTATGTGGAGAGGCTGACAGTTGGGTCCACGGCAGCAGCAAGGAAGTGCCTCCTTATTACGCGCAAAATAATTATTCCTCCACCTGATAGCAGGGACCCACTGGACGGGCCACCGTATTTCGTGAAAAAAATGTCCCCCCTGACTGCTGGGACCCACCAGCTACATCTTTGCATGGAAGGAAGTGCCTGACAGTCAGGACCCACCTGGTCGAAGCGTACGTAGCATTGTCATTCTGGTCGCGAACGTGTACGTACATACGATCGGTCTGTTTGTGGGCTGCAGCGATGAACCGTGGCCGTGTAAGGAAGGGCACGTGTCATAGTAGAGGCGCGCATGTGTCATAGTAGAGGCACGCACATAGCATGTACACGTACGTACAGCGGCTAGGGTGCAAGAAAGTAAATACGGCCATGTACGTACATACGGGCGGGGTCTCGAACGGCTACTCGCGCATACGTATGGCCAGGGCTCGTGTACATGGCTGGATCGGAATGGAGAAACTGCGTCATCGTTGTGTTCATGGGGAGGCAACGGAATGCGTCATGTTCATCAGGAGGCAACAGAATGCGTGGTGTTCATCGGGAGCTAACCGGCTTGGACGGAATAGCCGATGGAAACGAGGCATGGCGTACCACAAAACAGAGGAAACGGCCTTGTGTTCGACCGACCACGGTCGAAAATTCATCGGGGGGTCTGGCGTACCGCAAAACGGAGGAAACAAACTTATCTTGGACCTCCTACGATCGAAACGGGGTCCTATTGATCGGGAGGGGTGTGGCGTACCACAAAACAGAGGAAATGGACTTGTGTGGGAGCGCTATGGTCGAAACGGGGGTCATGTTCATCGGGAGGGGTGTGGCGTACCACAAAACGGGACTCCACGAGATACTGTTCATCTCCACCGTTGACCTCCTCCAGCCTCCACGGGCTACTGTTCATCCACCGTCGACCTCCTCCAGCCTCCACCTGCTACTGTTCATCCACGGGTTCTTGTTCATCCAGCCTCTAGTGCTCCTCCACCAGCTACTATTCAACCAGCCCTCTCCACGGGGTCATGTTCGATCACCCCTCCATGGGAAACTATTCATCCAGCCCTCCACCGCCTACTATTCAACCAGCCCTCCACCGGCTACTGTTCAACCAGCCCTATACGCGGTCCTGTTCATCCAGCCATCCACACACGGGGTCCTGTTCATCCAGCCCTCCACACACGGGGTCCTGTTCATCCAGCCCTCCACACACGGGGTCCTGTTCATCCAGCCCTCCACACACGGGGTCCTGTTCATCCAACCCCACTAGGAACTGTTCATCCACCCCCCCAACAACGCTCACTGTTCATCTAGAGGCAGCATCGATCGGCTTCAGTTAGCAGTAGTAGCGAAGGGATCACTCAGGTTCAATTAACAACAAGGGATCGATCGCTCGGGTTCAGTAATGTAGCTAGTGCAATCGCTTGGGTTCAGTTAGAGCCCAACGCCTCGCTCAGGTTCAGTTAGAGCGCAACGCCTTGCACACACGCGTGTACATACGAGAGAAACGCGCATCGCTCGGCCCCCGACCACCCACCGTAACCGGGAACTCCCTCTATATTTTCCCCGCCCTCGCTTCTACCACGGTTTTTTTCATCATGGATGGCCCAAAGAATGTCATGCAGCTGCGTCTCCGGCCCACCCAGGACGAAAAGCCCATTTTCTGTCATGATTTTTGTCATAGAAGTAGGAGCCCACCACATCTATGATGATACCGAGTTTTGTCACAATTATCGTCATAGAAGTGTCATAAGCATGACAAAAAAAAATCGTTCGGCCCAAAATGTCACGGATGTGTCTTTTTTTGTAGTGATTGAGATACCTGGTTTTTAAATTCTAGTAAATCCAAAGCTCATCTGAAATTCATGAAACTTGGCATGCTATCATGGAGCGGCATCAACATGCAATGGTAAATTTTTGGTCCCATTTGGGGCAGTTTGTGGATATGCTTCTCACAAACCAGAGCTTCTCACAACAAGCCTGATGGTTTTAGTATGGTACGTGCCACCTTGGGGGATGAAGCGATATATGTTGCCTCTTATTGCTTTCAAAATGTTTCTCGTGTCAACATAGAACAACACGAGTGTTGTGTCAATTTTTGGGATTTTTCAGGGTTCGCTTGGACATTTTTATGCATTAACCGAGTTTTTTATGCATTCATGTGCATAATTCAAATTTGAACTACGGGCACATGCTCTAATGCATATAAATTAGTTGAAAATTCAAATTTGTGCCCTTGGTTGCATGCTTAGGTCCCGTGCAAGAAATGGGAATGAATGTCAAACACCCTATCACCATCACTCGGCCGCAAACATTGAGATACCTAGTTTTTAAATTCTAATAAGTCCAAAGCTCGTCTGAAATTCATGAAACTTGGCATGCTATCATGGAGCGGCATCAACATGTCGTGGTAATTTTTTTGTCCCATTTGGGGTAGGTTTGGGGATATGCTTCTCACAAACCAGAGCTTCTCACAACAAGCCTGATGGTTTTGGTAGGGAACATCCCACCTTTGGGGATGAAACGATATCCATTGCCTCTTATTGCTTTCAAAAAATTTCTCGTGTCAACATAGAACAACAGGAGTGTTGTGTCAATGTTTGGGATTTTCGGGGTTCGTTTGGACATTTTTATGCATGAATTGAGTTTTCAATGCATTTATGTGCATAATTCAAATTTGAACTACATGCACATGCTCTAATGCATATAAATTGGTTGAAAATTCAAATCTATGTCCTTGGTTGCATGCTTAGGTCCCATGCAAGAAGTGGGAATGAATGTCAAACAACCTGCCATGGTCACTCGGCCGCAAACATTGAGATACCTGGTTTTTAAATTCTAATAAATCCAAAACTCGTCTCGAAATTCATGAAACTTGCTATGCTATCATGGAGTAGCATCAACATGCCGTGGTAAAAAAATTGTCCCATTTGGGCAGATTTGGGTATAAGTTTCTCACAAACCAGAGCTTCTCACAACAAGCCTGATGGTTTGGGTAGGGAACATCCCACCTCTGGGGACGAAACGATGTCCACTGCCTCTTATTGCTTTCAAAAAATTTCTAGTGTCAACATAGTACAACAGGAGTGTTGTGTTAAAATTTGGAATTTTTCGGGGTTCGTTTGGACATTTTTATACATTAACTGGGTTTTCTAGGCATTTTATGTGCATAATTAAAATTTGAACTACATGCACATGCTCTAGTGCATATAAATTGGTTGAAAATCAAATCTGTGTCCTCGGGTGCATGCTTAGGTCCCATGCAAGAAATGGGAATGAATTTCAAACACTAGGGCACCGTTGATTATCGGCAAAATGTTGAGATACTTTGTTTTTAAATTCTAGTAAATCCAAAACTCATCTAAAATTCATGAAACTTGGCATGCTATCATGGAATGGCACCCGACATGTTGTGGTATTTTTTGTGTCCATTTTGAGAGAAGGCGCACTCGAATAACAGCCAACAAAAGCATTTTGAAAAAATAGCTGCCACTTTAATATCTCAAACGTTTGTATAATTCAAATCGTGTGCGTTTTTTTAACCATTCACGTGACGCCACGTGTCTTTGTTTTAATGACTATAGGAGGTGACGTGTGGATAACTGCTTGACTGAACAGGAGGCGTGCGAGCGGAGTCCGGTGTGCAGGCTGATCGAGAGGCGTGCAAGCTGCCCTCTAATGCGCAGGCTCACCGGGAAGCGTGCGAGTTGTCCGCTGCGCAGGCTCACTGGGAAGCGAGCCCTTTGACTTCCATGTCCACCCGCCTTCCTCTCCATTAATGGCGCCCGAGCCGCTGTTTAATACGGGCAGCCTTACTATTCGGCTCCCATTCCCCTCCCTCCCGCAGACTTCCACCAACGCCATGGTGCAGAATGAGCATCTGCCACTAGTCTTCCAGTTTGGTGAAGTCGACTCCGAGCCGGAGGAGATAGAAAATAAGGAGGAATGGGGCCCCATGGACATGGCCCTAAACAAGCTGGCTGCGACGGTTGCTGCCCCCGCTCCCATCCCAGCTGTAAGGGCATATTTATCCCTAAGTGGTTTTGGTGATTGATGATAATGCATTTGCGGACTAATCGTGTGCATTGACCTTTTTAGATATCTCATGATTTAGGCACAAGATGATTCGTTTCCCCTCGGAGTCTAGTGAAGACAGAGTTTTCCCTATGTTTCTTGTCGGTGGATTTGAGTCGTAGGAAAGTCGTACTACTAAGAGGGGATACGCGTTGGAAAGGTTAGGGTGGAATCATCACGTACATGTCTGTTTCTTTTGCACCCCCTTTGCCTTGCACCTTTGGAGCAACCATCGTTTATCCGTGTCTCTGCAAAATGAAGGACTCCTGGTGTTTGTTGTGTTGTGGCATGCGGTAGTACTGCTCAGGGGAGCAATAGTACCGCAGTGGACCACGATAGTACCGTCCGTAGTCACGGTAGTACCGCAGGCCCTTGCGGTAGTACCTCTCCACGGGCGCGGTAGTACCTTGGCCTCTGTCCAGGCACAGCAGCACGAGCGGAAGTAGGGGCGGATGTAATTTTTTACATTCGCGCCCTACGCGGTAGTACCGCTCCCTGCTTGCGGTAGTACCATGTCGGAGTTTTGCATAGATCATTTCTCAGCGGAAGTAGTCACGGATGTATTTTTATTCGTCCGTGCCTTCCCAGCCCAAACAAACCCTGCCTTGCGGTAGTACCACAAGGGGGAGCGGTAGTACCGCTCTGGCGGTTCTACTACTCTTTGTGTCAACACATCAGGGCTGGTCTAGCTCCTGCCGCGCATGCGGTAGTACCGCAGGCCCTTGCGGTAGTACCGCATGTCGGGTGCGGTAGTACTGCACGTCGCGTGCTGAGTAAGTGAATAACGGGTGGATTTGTCCTATCACAATAAAAGGGGAGTCTTCTTCTCTGAGTTGACTACCTCTTCCATCCCAAAGCTCCATTGTTGCTCTAAGCTCCATTTTCGCCCGATCTCTCTCCCTAGCCAATCAAACTTGTTGATTTTCTAGGGATTGGTTGAGAAGTCCCCGATCTACACTTCCACCAAGAGAAATTTGATCCCCCCCACTAATCCCTTGTGGATCTTGTTACAGTTGGGTGTTTGAGCACCATAGACGGTTGAGGTCACCGCGGAGCCAAATTCCATTGTGGTGAAGCTTAGTGGTGTCGTTGGGAGCCTCCAATTAAGTTGTGGAGATTGCCCCAGCTTTGTTTGTAAAGGTCTGGTCGCTCCTCCAAGGGCACCAATAGTGGAATCATGGCATCTCGCATTGTGTGAGGGCGTGAGGAGAATACGGTGGCCCTAGTGGCTTCTTGGGGAGCATTGTGCCTCCACACCGCTCCAATGAAGACATACTTCCTCTCAAAGGGAAGGAACTTCGGTAACACATCCTCGTCTTAACCGGCTCCACTCTTGGTTATCTCGTACCTTTACTTGTGCAAGCTTATATTGTGTTGCATCCCTTGCTTGCTTGTGTGCTTGTTGTTGTTGCATCATATAGGTTGATCACCTAGTTGCATATCTAGACAATCTACTTTGATGCAAAGTTTAAATTGGTAAAGAAAAGTTAAAAATTGTTAGTTGCCTATTCACACCCCCCCTCTAGTCAACTATATCGATCATTTTCAATTGGTATCAGAGCCTGGTCTTTTTATTAAGGACTTTGTCGTCCGAAGAGTATGGTTGACACCGTAGACGGTGAGGAGGAGCACCCCGGTGTGATTCCGTCCTCGTCTACGACCGATGGGGGAACCTCGGTCTCACGTGAGGAGTTCAATGTGGCCTTGGACACATTGAAAACCTCCATGATGGCCGAGGTCAAAGGCATGCTTAAGAACTTTCTTGATTGTCTTAAATTGTCCACCGCACCGTTGGAAGTGGTCGATCCCACTAACAAGGTGACGGATTCTAACTCCGACAAGGGGGAAGCTTCTAGTGATAAAGTTCCTTTGTCTAGTGGTAAAAGTGGAAACGGCATCTTTGCCCATGTTGAACCTCCTCTTATTTATGGAGGACTGGTTCCCTCCACTCATTTAAATCATGTGGGTTGGGTTCTCCTCCTAATATTGTGAAAAATGAGGATTTTGACTCTTGGGTCTATTGCTTTAAACGCCATTTAAATCATGTCAATACTAATCTTTGGAGAATCATTGAGCAAGGTTTCTATCTGCATGACCCAAGCAACTTCACCCCTAGAGAAGCCGCGGATCATCATTTCAACGAAAATGCTCTCTTCATCATCCAAGATGCATTTCCTTCCGAAGATATTGCACATCTTCGACCTTTCACCATGGCCAAGGAAGCATGGCACCATGTTGTTTCCCTTTACAAGGGAAGCGCAAGCATTCAACGCTCCAACTATGAAGTGATGCAACATGAAGCCGATGGATTTGCAATGAATGAAGATGAAGAACCTCACGAGCTTTACCGGAGATTAACCATTCTCGCGGTCTCACTCCGAGATCATGGGAGCAAGGATACGGATGACAATTGGATCAAGCGCAAGTTCCTAAAGGCCATGATGCCTTACCACAAGGCCATGTCCTCCGTCATCCGTCAAAGGCTGGACTTCCACACCTTGTCCTCAAGTTAAGTGTTGGATGAGTTTGTGGCTATGAGGATCTTGGACAAGACCGCCGACAATGCGGTGTTATGTTCTCAAAAAGCAAATAAGCCCAACCTTGCCTTGAAGGCCAAGGCTAGTGTGGAAGAAGAGGACAAAGAGGAAGAAGAGGAGAGCAACCCCGAAGATACGAAATATGCTTATCATGAGCACATGGCTCTCGCTTCAAGGCAATTTTGGAGCAAGAAGAACACAAGGCACAACTTCAACAAGAACAACTCAAGTGGCGTGAAGGGCAAGCAACGTGTGAGGACTTGCTATAATTGTGGCAATGTGAGCCATTTTGTTGCGGAGTGCCCATATGAGAAGAGGGAAGACAATGGTGGCAAGCTCATCCAAAAAGACAAGGCCAAGTCCTTCCCCAACAAGAGCAACTTCACCAAGAAGACTCCTCCCAAGGGGTTGGTGGCACAAGAAGAGTACAATGAGGATGATGACGATGATGAAGACGGTGAGACGGTTGCCATGGCCTCCATTGCCATTGCAACAACTCCACGGGTGTCGCTCTTCGACTCACCCAACAAGAACATCACCGCCAAGTGCCTCATGGCCAAAGACACCAACAAGGTAACCCCCAACATCAAAACTACCATCACTACTAATCCCTCTTTGACAGATTGCATTGATGAAAGTGAGGGGTCTAATGAGGAAGAGAATGAATTTGAGTCTTTTATGAGTAATCTCAAGGGTAAGTCCAAGAAGCACTTTGTTGCTCTCTTGGAACAACTTGATGAAGCCAATGACATGATCGAGGCTCACGAAGACACCATCTCTAAGATGGAGGGACATAGTCGTGACTATGCCGATGAGATATCAGATCTCTCTAATGCTCTTAAGGAAGAGCGTGGTCATCGTTTGGCTCTTGAGGAGTCACACAACGATGATCATGCTAAATTAAAAAAGATCTTGATCATGCACTTGTTGTATCTCGTGTGCTCAATTCCGAGAAGGCCAAACTTGGGGTTGATCTTGCTAGACTCAAGGAGGAGTTTGATATACTCGACAAGGCTCACAAAGCCTTGAAGGGTGCTCATGCTAGCCTCAAAGAGTCTCATGATCAACTCCAAGTGAAGCTAACTAAGGGAAAGGCCACTTTTCCTCATATGGTCTTAATTGATAATGCAAATGCTACTAACCCATGCTGTGAGCATGTGCATCTTGTGGAGGAGAATGCTAAGTTGAAGGAGCAACTTGAGAAAGGTCGTGTGTCTTGCATACAAGGTGAGAATAACCTCAACGACCTTTTGAGCAATCAAAAGGAAGTTGTGGGCAAGGAGGGAATTGGGTTTGCTTCCAAGCCCAAGAACAAAAAGAAGAATGACAAGGCCAAACGACCTCCTCCTCTCAAGCAAACTTTTGTGAAGGAGAGAGAGGGTGCTTCTAAGGAGAAGAATAACAATGAGAAGGGTGGTGGGGTCAAGAAGGGCAATGCCACCCCTTCCAACAAAGCTGACGACTTTAACCCTTCTTATGTGTTGTGTCGTGCTAGTGATGGGCATGTTTATGCTAAATTTGTTGGTTCTCCTTATGAGTACATTGAATGGTCTATTTGGGTTCCTAAGACCCTTGTTACTAACATCAAAGGACCCATTACAAAATGAGTACCTAAAACCAAGCATTGTGAAGGAAATATGCCCTAGAGGCAATAATAAAGTTGTTATTTATATTTCCTTATATCATGATAAATGTTTATTATTCATGCTAGAATTGTATTAACCAGAAACTTAGTACATGTGTGAATACATAGACAAATAGAGTGTCACTAGTATGCCTCTACTTGACTAGCTCGTTAATCAAAGATGGTTAAGTTTCCTAGCCATAGACATGAGTTGTCATTTGATGAATGGGATCACATCATTAGAGAATGATGTGATTGACTTGACCCATCCGTTAGCTTAGCACTAAGATCGTTTAGTTTACTGATATTGCTTTCTTCATAACTTATACATGTTCCTATGACTATGAGATTATGCGACTCCCGAATACTGGAGGAACACTTAGTGTGCTATCAAACGTCACAACGTAACTCGATGATTATAAAGATGCTCTACAGGTGTCTCCGATGGTGTTTGTTGAGTTGGCATAGATCGATTAGGATTTGTCACTCCGATTGTCGGAGAGGTATCTCTGGGCCCTCTCAGTAATGCACATCACTATAAGCCTTGCAAGCAATGTGACTAATGAGTTAGTTGCAGGATGATGCATTACGGAACAAGTAAAGAGACTTGCCGGCAACGAGATTGAACTAGGTATGATGATACCGACGATCGAATCTCGGGCAAGTAACATACCGATGACAAAGGGAACAACGTATGTTGTTATGCGGTTTGACCGATAAAGATCTTTATAGAATATGTAGGAACCAATATGAGCATCCAGGTTCCGCTATTGGTTATTGACCGGAGATGAGTCTTGGTCATGTCTACATAGTTACCCATAGGGTCCGCATGCTTAACGTTCGATGACGATCAGTATTATTAGTTTATGTGTTTTGATGTATCAAAGGTAGTTCAGAGTCCCGGATGAGATCACAAACATGACAAGGAGTCTCGAAATGGTCGAGACATGAAGATTGATATATTGGATGACTATATTCGGACATCAGAATGGTTCCGAGGTGTACCGAGTATTTACCGGAGTACCAGGAGGTTGCCGGAACCCCCTGGGGAGTTAATGGGCCTTCATGGTCCATAGTGGAAGAGAGGAGGAGGCATCCAAGTGGTGGGGCATGCCCCCCAAGCCCAATCCGAATTGGGGAGGGGGCTGCCCCCCCCCTTCCTTCTCTCCCTCTTCCCCTTCCTTTCCCCTCCTAGTTGGACTAGGAAAGGAGGGAAACCTACTCCTAGTAGGAGTAGGAACCCCCCTTGGGGTGCGCCCTAGGAGGCCGGCCCTCCCCCTCCTCCACTCCTTTATATACGGGGGAGGGGGCACCCCATAGACACACAAGTTGATCTTTTAGCCATGTGCGGTGCCCCCCTCCACAGATTTCCACCTCGATCATATTGTCGTAGTGCTTAGGCGAAGCCCTACGTCGGTAACTTCATCATCACCGTCAACACGCCGTCGTGCTTAAGAAACTCTCCCTCGGCCTCAGCTGGATCTAGAGTTTGAGGGACGTCATCGAGCTGAACGTGTGCAGATCGCGAAGGTGTTGTGCATTCGGTACTTGATCGGTTGTATGGCAAAGACATTCGACTACATCAACCGCGTTACTTAACGCTTCCGCTTTCGGTCTACGAGGGTACATGGACACATTCTCCCCGCTCGTTGCTATGCTTCTACTAGATAGATCTTGCATGATCGTAGGTAAAATTTTGAAATACTACATTCCCCAACAGTGGCATCCAAGCCAAGTCTATGCGTAGATGTTATATGCACGAGTAGAACATAAAGGAGTTGTGGGTGTGGGTATATACATATTTCTTGCCGTCACTAGTTGTTTCTTGATTCAACGGTATTGTTGGATGAAGCGGCCCGGACCGACATTACATGATCGCGCTCATGAGATTGGTTCTACCGATGTGCTTTGCACATAGGTGGCTGGCTGGTGTCAGTTTCTCCAACTTTAGTTGAATCGGATTCAATGAACAGGGTTCTTTCTGAAGATCAAAAAGCAATCACTATAGCGCATTGTGGTTTTTGATGCGTAGGTAAGAACAGTTCTTGCTAAGCCCGTAGCAGCCACGTAAAACTTGCAACAACAAAGTAGAGGACGTCTAACTTGTTTTTGCAGGGCATGTTGTGATGTGATATGGTCAAGACGTGATTATATAAATTACTGTATGAGATGATCATGTTTTGTAACACAGTTATCGGCAACTAGCAGGAGCCATATGGTTGTCGCTTTATTGTATGAAGTGCAATCGCCATGTAATTGCTTTACTTTATCACTAAGCGGTAGCGATAGTCGTAAAAGCAATAGTTGGCGAGACGACAACGATGCTATGATGGAGATCAAGGTGTCAAGCCAGTGACGATGGTGATCATGACAGTGCTTTGGAGATGGAGATCAAAGGCACAAGATGGTGATGGCCATATCATATCACTTATATTGATTGCATGTGATGTTTATCCTTTATGCATCTTATTTTGCTTAGTACGGCGGTAGCATTATAAGATGATCTCTCACTAAATTTCAAGGTATAAGTGTTCTCCCTGAGTATGCACCGTTGCTACAGTTCGTCGTGCCGAGACACCACGTGATGATCGGGTGTGATAAGCTCTACGTTCACATACAACGGGTGCAAGCCAATTTTGCACAAGCAGAATACTCAGGTTAAACTTGACGAGCCTAGCATATGCATATATGGCATCAGAACACTGAGACCGAAAGGTCGAGCGTGAATCATATAGTAGATATGATCAACATAGTGATGTTCACCATTGAAAACTACTCCATCTCACGTGATGACCGGACATGGTTTAGTTGATATGGATCACGTGATCACTTAGATGATTAGAGGGATTTCTATCTAAGTGGGAGTTCTTAAGTAATATGATTAATTGAACTTTAATTTATCATGAACTTAGTACCTGATAGTATTTTGCAGGTCTATGTTATTGTAGATAAATGGCCCGTGTTGTTGTTCCGTTGAATTTTAATGCGTTCCTAGAGAAAGCTAAGCTGAAAGATGACGGTAGCAACTACACAGACTGGGTCTGTAACTTGAGGATTATCCTCATTGCTACACAGAAGAATTACGTCCTGGAAGCACCGCTAGGTGTACCACCCGCACCAGCAACTGCAGACATTGTGAATGCCTGGCAGACGCGTGTTGATGACTACTCGATAGTTCAGTGTGCCATGCTTTACGGCTTAGAACCGGGACTTCAACGATGTTTTGAACGTCATGGAGCATATGAGATGTCCCAGGAGTTGAAGTTAATATTTCAAGCAAATGCCCGGATTGAGAGATATGAAGTCTCCAATAAGTTCTATAGCTGCAAGATGGAGGAGAATAGTTCTGTCAGTGAACATATACTCAGAATGTCTGGGTACCACAACCACTTGACTCAAATGCGAGTTAATCTTCCTGATGATAGTGTCATTGACAGAATTCTTCAATCACTGCCACCAAGCTACAAAAGCTTCGTGATGAACTATAATATGCAAGGGATGGATAAGACAATTATCGAGCTCTTCGCGATGCTAAAGGCTACGGAGGTAGAAATCAAGAAGGAGCATCAAGTGTTGATGGTCAACAAGACCACCAGTTTCAAGAAGAAGGGCAAAGGGAAGAAGGGGAACTTCAAGAAGAACAGCAAGCAAGTTGCTGCTCAAGTGAAGAAGCCCAAGTCTGGACCTAAGCCTGAGACTGAGTGTTTTTACTGCAAAGGGACTGGTCACTGGAAGCGCAACTGCCCCAAGTATTTGGCAGATAAGAAGGATGGCAAAGTGAAAGGTATATTTGATATGCATGTTATTGATGTGTACCTTACTAATGCTCGCAGTAGCGCCTGGGTATTTGATACTAGTTCTGTTGCTAATATTTGCAACTCGAAACAGGGGCTACGGTTTAAGCGAAGATTGGCTAAGGACGAGGTAACGATGCACATGGGAAATAGTTTTAGACCTGAATAATTGTTATCTGGTGCCAGCGTTAAGCATGAACATTATATCTAGAACTTGTTTGATGCGAGACGGTTATTCATTTAAATCAGAGAATAATGGTTGTTCTATTTATATGAGTAATATCTTTTATGGTCATGCACCCTTTATGAGTGGTCTATTTTTACTAAATCTTGATAGTAGTGATACACATATTCATAGTATTAAAGCCAAAAGATATAAGTTTAATAATGATAGTGCAAATTATTTGTGGCACGGTCGTTTAGGTCATATTGGTGTAAAGCGCATGAAGAAACTCCATGCTGATGGGCTTTTGGAATCACTTGATTATGAATCACTTGATGCTTGCGAACCATGCCTCATGGGCAAGATGACTAAAACTCTATTCTCCAGAACAATGGAACGAGCAACAGACTTATTGGAAATAATACATACTGATGTATGTGGTCTGATGAATGTTGATGCTCGTGGCGGGTATCGTTATTTTCTGACCTTCATAGATGATTTGAGCAGATATGGGTATGTCTACTTGATGAAACATAAGTCTGAAACATTTGAAAAGTTCAAAGAATTTCAGAATGAAGTGGAAAATCATAGTAACAAGAAAATAAAGTTTCTACGATCTGATCGTGGAGGAGAATATTTGAGTTACGAGTTTGGTCTTCATTTGAAACAATGCGGAATAGTTTCGCAACTCATGCCACCTGGAACACCACAACATAATGGTGTGTCCGAATGTCATAACCGCACTTTATTAGATATGGTGCGATCTATGATGTCTCTTACTGTTTTACCGCTATCATTTTGGGGTTATGCTTTAGAGATGGTTGCATTCACGTTAAATAGGGCACCATCGAAATCCGTTGAGACGACACCATATGAATTGTGGTTTGGCAAGAAACCCAAGTTGTCGTTTCTTAAAGTTTGAGGCTGCGATGTTTATGTGAAAAAGCTTCAACCTGATAAGCTTGAACCCAAATCGGAGAAATGTGTCTTCATAGGATACCCAAAGGAGACTGTTGGGTGCACCTTCTATCACAGATCCGAAGGCAAAATATTCGTTGCTAAGAATGGATCCTTTCTAGAGAAGGAGTTTCTCTCAAAAGAAGTGAGTGGGAGGAAAGTAGAACTTGATGAGGTAATTGTACCTGCTCCCTTATTGGAAAGTAGTTCATCATAGAAATCAGTTCGAGTGATTCATACACCAATTAGTGAGGAAGCTAATGATGATGATCATGATACTTCTGATCAAGTTACTACCGAACCTCGTAGGTCAACCAGAGTAAGATCCGCACCATAGTGGTACAGTAATCCTGTTCTGGAAGTCATGTTACTTGAACATGACGAACCTACAAACTATGAGGAAGCGATGATGAGCCCAGATTCCGCAAAATGGCTTGAGGCCATGAAATCTGAGATGGGATCCATGTATGAGAACAAAGTGTGGACTTTGGTTGACTTGCCTGATGATTGGCAAGCCATAGAGAATAAATGGATCTTCAAGAAGAAGACTGACACTGACGGTAATGTTACTGTCTACAAAGCTCGACTTGTTGTGAAAGGTTTTCGACAAGTTCAAGGAGTTGACTATGATGAGACCTTCTCACCCATAGTGATGCTTAAGTCCAGCCAAATCATGTTAGCAATTGCTGCATTTTATGATTATGAAATTTGGAAAATGGAGGTCAAGACTGCATTCCTTAATGGATATCTTAAAGAAGAGTTGTATATGATGCAACCAGAAGGTTTTGTCGATCCAAAAGGTGCTAACAAAGTGTGTAAGCTCCAACGATCCATTTATGGACTGGTGCAAGCATCTCAGAGTTGGAATATACGCTTTGATAGTGTGATCAAAGCATATGGTTTTATACAGACCTTTGGAGAAGCCTGTATTTACAAGAAAGTGAGTCAGAGCTCTGTAGCATTTCTAATATTATATGTGGATGACATATTGTTAATTAGAAATGATACTGAATTTCTGGATAGCATAAAAGGATACTTGAATAAGAATTTTTCAATGAAAGACCTCGGTGAATCTGCTTATATATTGGGCATCAAGATCTATAGAGATAGATCAAGACGCTTAATTGGACTTTCACAAAGCACATACCTTGATAAAGTTTTGAAGAAGTTCAAAATGGATCAAGCAAAGAAAGGGTTCTTGCCTGTGTTACAAGGTGTGAAGTTGAGTCAGACTCAATGCCCGACCACTGCAGAAGATAGAGAGAAAATGAAAGTCATTCCCTATGCTTCGGCCATAGGTTCTATCATGTATGCAATGCTATGTACCAGACCTGATGTGTGCCTTGCTATTATTTTAGCAGGGAGGTACCAAAGTAATCCAGGAGTGGATCACTGGACAGCGGTCAAGAACATCCTAAAATACCTGAAAAGGACTAAGGATATGTTTCTCGTTTATGGAGGTGACAAAGAGCTCGTCGTAAACGGTTACCTCGATGCAAGCTTTGACACTGATCCAAATGACTCTAAGTCACAAACTGGATACGTATTTTTATTGAATGGTGGGGCTGTCAGTTGGTGCGGTTCTAAGCAAAGCGTCGTGGCAGGATCTACGTGCGAAGCGGAATACATAGCTGCTTCGGAAGCATCAAATGAAGGAGTCTGGATGAAGGAGTTCATATCCGATCTAGGTGTCATACCTAGTGCATCGGGTCCAATGAAAATCTTTTGTGACAATACTGGTGCAATTGCCTTGGCAAAGGAATCCAGATTTCACAAGAGAACCAAGCACATCAAGAGACGCTTCAATTCCATCCGTGATCAAGTCAAGGAGGGAGACATAGAGATTTACAAGATACATACGGATTTGAATGTTGCAGACCCGTTGACTAAGCCTCTCTCACGAGCAAAACATGATCAGCACTAAGACTCCATGGGTGTTAGAATCATTACAATGTAATCTAGATTATTGACTCTAGTGCAAGTGGGAGACTGAAGGAAATATGCCCTAGAGGCAATAATAAAGTTGTTATTTATATTCCCTTATATCATGACAAATGTTTATTATTCATGCTAGAATTGTATTAACCGGAAACTTAGTACATGTGTGAATACATAGACAAACAGAGTGTCACTAGTATGCCTCTACTTGACTAGCTCGTTAATCAAAGATGGTTAAGTTTCCTAGCCATAAACATGAGTTGTCATTTGATGAACGGGATCACATCATTAGAGAATGATGTGATTGACTTGACCCATCCGTTAGCTTAGCACTATGATCGTTTAGTTTATCGCTATTGCTTTCTTCATAACTTATACATGTTCCTATGACTATGAGATTATGCAACTCCCGAATACCGGAGGAACACTTAGTGTGCTATCAAACATCACAACGTAATTGGGTGATTATAAAGATGCTCTACAAGTGTCTCCAATGGTGTTTGTTGAGTTGGCATAGATCGAGATTAGGGTTTGTCACTCTGATTGTCGGAGAGGTATCGCTGGGCCCTCTCGGTAATGCACATCACTATAAGCCTTGCAAGCAATGTGACTAATGAGTTAGTTGCGGGATGATGCATTACAGAACAAGTAAAGAGACTTGCCGGTAACGAGATTGAACTAGGTATGATGATACCGACGATCGAATCTCGGGCAAGTAACATACCGATGACAAAGGGGACAACTTATGTTGTTATGCGGTTTGATCGATAAAGATCTTCGTAGAATATGTAGGAACCAATATGAGCATCCAGGTTCCGCTATTGGTTATTGACCGGAGATGAGTCTCGGTCATGTCTACATAGTTCTCTAACCCGTAGGGTCCGCACGCTTAACGTTCGATGATGATCGGTATTACGATTTTATGTGTTTTGATGTACCGAAGGTAGTTCGGAGTCCTAGATGAGATCAAGAACATGACGAGGAGTCTCGAAATGGTCAAGACGTGAAGATTGATATATTGGGTGACTTTATTCGGACACCGAAATGGTTCCGAGGTGTACCGAGTATTTACCGGAGTACCGGGAAGTTACCGGAACCCCCCGGGGAGTTAATGGGCCTTCATGGGCCATAGTGGAGGAGAGGAGGAGGCGGCCAAGTGGTGGGGCGCCCCCCCCCCAAGCCCAATCCGAATTGGGGAGGGCCCCCCTTTCCTTCTCTCCCTCTTCCCCTTCCTTCCCCCTCCTAGTTGGACTAGGAAAGGGGGGGAACCTACTCCTAGTAGGAGTAGGAACCCCCCCCCCTTGGGGCGTGCCCTAGGAGGCCGTCCCTCCCGCTCCTCCACTCCTTTATATATGGGGGAGGGGGCACCCCATAGACACACAAGTTGATCTTAGCCGTGTGCGGTGCCCCCTCCACAGATTTCCACCTCGGTCATATTGTCGTAGTGCTTAGGCGAAGCCCTGTGTCGGTAATTTCATCATCACCGTCAACACACCGTCGTGCTGACGAAACTCTCCCTCGGCCTCAGCTGGATCTAGAGTTCGAGGGACCTCATCGAGCTGAACGTGTGCAGATTGCGGAGGTGTCGTGCGTTCAGTACTTGATCGGTTGGATCGCGAAGACGTTCGACTACATCAACGGCGTTACTTAACGCTTCCGCTTTCGGTCTACGAGGGTACGTGGACACACTCTCCCCGCTCGTTGCGATGCTTCTCCTAGATAGATCTTGTGTGATCATAGGTAAAATTTTGAAATAGTATGTTCCCCAACACATTGATCTCTTATAGGTGTTTGCTTCCGATGGGTGATCTTGGTTGCTCGATATTGGAGCCACTAATCATATGACCGGAAGCAAGGACTTGGTAGTGGATGTGCACAAGATTCCATCTATGCCCACCAATGTCGAGTGGGGTGATGCCTCGTCTTCTAAGGTATTGGGACTTGGCAAGGTTGTCATTTCTCATGATCTCACGATCGAGAAAGTCATGCTTGTTGAGTCCCTTCCATACAATTTACTTTTTGTTCGTCAACTTGCACTCATGGGCTTTGCCACTTTCTTTGATATTGATACCGTGGCCCTCTTGTGGAGCAAGACTCCTAAAGCAGCCTTTGTTGGGCATGTCGAGAACGGCCTCTATGTGATTAAATTCTCGGAGCGACCCACTAAGACAGCGACATGCCTAATGCTTAAAGTTGATGTGGGATGGCTTTGGCATCGCCGTTTAGCCCATGTCAATATGAGATATTTGCAAAGTCTTCTCAAGGGGGACCATGTCCGTGGACTAACAAATGTTAGTTTTGCCAAAGATCGTGCTTGCAGTGCTTGTATCGAAGGAAAGCTACATGAGAAAGCTCACCCTCCCACGACTATCATTTACTCGAAGAGGCCTTTGGAGCTCCTTCACTTGGATCTCTTTGGGCCTCTGATGTCTACTACACAACCTTATTCTTGTAGACGTTGTTGGGCCTCCAAGTGCAGAGGTTTGTAGGACAGTAGCAAATTTCACTCAAGTGGATGACCTAAGGTTTATCAATATGTGGGAGGCGTAGGATGAAGATGGTCTCTCTCAAACAACCCTGCAACCAAATAGCACAGAGTCTCTTGTGTCCCCAACACACCCAATATAATGGTAAATTGTATAGATGCACTAGTTCGGTGAAGAGATGGTGATACAAGTGCAATATGGAAGGTAGATGAAGGTTTTTGTAATCTGAAAATATAAAAACAGCAAGCTAGCAAGTGGTAAAAGTGAGCGTAAATGGTATTGCAATGCTAGGAAACAAGGCCTAGGGTTCATACTTTCACTAGTGCAAGTTCTCTCAACAATAATAACATAATTGGATCATATAACTATCCCTTAACATGCAACAAAGAGTCACTCCAAAGTCACTAATAGCGGAGAACAAACGAAGAGATTATGGTAGGGTACGAAACCACCTCAAAGTTATTCTTTCTGGTCAATCTATTCAATACTAGAAGAACACCTTAAGACACAAATCAACCAAAACCCTAATGTCACCTAGATACTCCAATGTCACCTCAAGTATCCGTGGGTATGATTATACGATATGCATCACACAATCTCAGATTCATCTATTCAACCAACACAAAGAACTTCAAAGAGTGCCCCAAAGTTTCTACCGGAGAGTCAAGATGAAAACATGTGCCAACCCCTATGCATAAGTTCACGAGGTCACGGAACTCGCAAGTTGATAACCAAAACATACATCAAGTGGATCACGTGATATCCCATTGTCACCACAGATAAGCACATGCAAGACATACATCAAGTGTTCTCAAATCCTTAAAGACTCAATCCGATAAGATAACTTCAAAGGGAAAACTCAATTCATCACAAGAGAGTAGAGGGGGAGAAACATCATAAGATCCAACTATAATAGCAAAGCTCGCGATACATCAAGATCGTGCAATATCAAGAACACGAGAGAGAGAGAGAGATCAAACACATAGCTACTAGTACATACCCTCAGCCCCGAGGGTGAACTACTCCCTCCTCGTCATGGAGAGCACCGAGATGATGAAGATGGCCACCGAAGAGGGACCCCCCCCCCCTCCAGCAGGGTGCCTGAACGGGTCTAGATTGGTTTTCGGTGGCTACGGAGGCTTCTGGCAGCGGAACTCCCAATCTAGGTTATGTTCTGGAGGTTTCAGTATATATAAGAGGTTTTGGCATCGAGAACAAGTCAGGGGGGTCTCCGGGCTGTCCACGAGGTAGGGAGGCGCGCCCAGGGGGTGGGCGCGCCCCCCACCCTTGTGGGCATCCCGGGACTCTTCTGGCCCAACTCTTTTACTCCATGGCCTTCTTCTGGTCCAAAAATAAGTTCCGTGAAGTTTCAGGTCAATTGGACTCCGTTTGATTTTCCTTTTCTGTAAAACTCAAAAACAAGGAAAAAAATAGAAACTTGCACTAGGCTCTAGGTAAATAGGTTAGTCCCAAAAATCATATAAAATAGCATATAAATGCATATAAAACATCCAAGGTTGATAATATAATAGCATGGAACAATCAAAAATTATAGATACATTGGACACATATCAGCCTCCATCCTTTGATAGTCTTGGGGGTAGAAAGTATTGCTTGGTGATTGTGGATGATTATTCGAGATACACTCGGGTACACTTCTTCAAGAGGAAGAGTGAGACCCAGCAAACTGTCATTGACTTTGCAAATGAAGCTCAATGCCAACACAATGCAAAGATTTTGACGATAAGAAGTGACAACGGCACCGAGTTCAAGAACTACACCTTGGATGAGTTTCTTAGTGATGAGGGGATCAAGCATCAATATTCTGCACCTTACACCCCTCAACAAAATGGTGTAGTGGAGAGGAAGAACCAGACGTTGATGGATGCGGCAAGGACCATGATGGCGGAGTTCAAGTCTCCATACAGCTTTTGGGCCGAAGCCATCAACACCGCATGTCATGCATCCAATCAGCTCTATCTCCGCAAAGGCTTGAACAAAACTCCATATGAGATACTCACCGGTAACAAGCCCAACCTCAAGTACTTTTGGGTGTTCGGGTGTAAGTGTTTCATTTTCAAGAAAGGTGTTCATTCGTCTAAATTTGAGGCTAGAGCTTATGAGGGCATATTTGTTGGTTATGCTACAAACTCTCATGCTTACCGTGTCCTCAATAAGTCCACGGGACTTATTGAGGAGGCATGTAACATGGAGTTTGATGAGAATAACGGCTCCCATGTGGAGCAAAGTGGTACTTGTGATGTAGGTGATGAAATTCCTCCCCAAGCCATAAGAAGAATGGGTGTTGGTTTTATCCTACCCGTTGAGGAACCCCTTGTGGCCGAAGGATAAGGACAATGTTCCACTCAAGTGGAACCATCACCAACCCAAGACCCACACGCTTCCGAAGAACAAAGTGAAGACCCTCAACCCAATGAACAAGATCAAGGGCAAGATCAACCTCAAGATGGTGTTGAACCACCAAGTGATGCCCAAGGTCAAGTTCTCACCCCCGAGCAAGTTCAAGATCTAGAGCAAGCTCAAGATCAAGAACAAGCTCAAGACGACGCTCAAGATGATCAAGTTACCGCTCCTCAACTCACTCCCGAGGAGGAATTGGAGCATCGTGCCGCCAAGATTGCATCCAAGCTCACTACCAAGGTCATCTGATGACGAATGTGCTTGGAAGCATATGAAAGGGGGTAAGCACTCGTAGACAATTAGCAAACTATTGTGAACATCATGTGTTTGTTTCTTGTGTTGAACCCCAAAAGGTCGATGAGGCACTCGAGGATCCGGATTGGCTTAATGCAATGCATGAAGAACTCAACAACTTTGAGCACAACAAGGTGTGGAGATTGGTGCCAAAGCTAATGGGGAACCATAATGTCATTGGAACCAAGTGGATATTCAAGAACAAGCAAGATGCTCATGGGATTATCGTTCGCAACAAGGCTCGGTTGGTAGCACAAGGCTACTCCCAAGTTGAGGGTATCGACTATGGTGAAACCTTTGCTCCCGTTGCTTGCCTTGATTCCATTCGTCTATTGATTTATTATGCTTCTCATCATAACTTTAAGTTGTAACAAATGGATGTGAAGAGTGCTTTTCTTAATGGTCCCATTAATGAGTTGGTGTATGTCAAACAACCCCCGGGGTTCGAGGATCCCTATTTCCCCGATCATTTATACCAACTCAATAAGGCGCTATATGGCCTTAAATAAGCCCCACGTGCGTGGTATGAGCATCTTACCGAGTTGTTGCAAGATCGTGGGTTTGAAATTGGGAAAATCGACCCCACTCTTTTTACCAAGAAGGTCAAAGGGGAGTTGTTTGTATGCCAACTATATGTTGATGATATTATCTTTGGTTCCCCTAACAAAGCTTTCAATGAGGAGTTTGCCGCTCTTATGACCTCAAAGTTCAAGATGTCCATGATGGGAGAGTTGAAGTTCTTTCTTGGGTTCGAAATCAAGCAAAGAAGAGAAGGAACCTTCATCAACCAAGCCAAATACACTCAAGACATGCTCAAGAGATTCAAGCTAAGTGATGTCAAGCCGGCTTCCACTCCAATGCCGGTCAAATGCCAACTTGGCATAGATCCCAATGGTAAAGCGGTGGATCAAAAGGTATTTCGCTCCATGATTGGCTCCTTGCTTTACCTTTGTGCGTCTAAACCGGATATCATGTTGAGTGTAGGAATTTGTGCACGGTTTCAAGCTGCACCTAAGGAAAGCCACTATGTGGCGGTCAAGCAAATCTTTCGATATTTGGCTCATACCACAAACTTTGGCTTATGGTACCCAAGAGGAGAAACTTCAACCTTGTAGGCTACTTGGACTCTGATTGGGCAGGAGACAAAGTGGATAGGAAGTCAACTTCCGGAGGGTGCCAATTCCTTGGTTGCTCTTTGGTGAGTTGGTCTTCCAAGAAGCAAAGTTGCGTGTCTCTCTTGTCCACCGAAGCGGAGTATGTGGCCGCCGGTAGTTGTTGTGCACAACTTCTATGGATGAGGCAAACTTTAAAGGATTACAATGTCATTTGTGACAAAGTGACTCTTTGGTGTGACAATGAAAGTGCCATCAAGATTTCTCTCAACCCGGTGCAACACTTCAAGACGAAGCATATTGAGGTTCGGTATCACTTCATCCAGGATCATATTAGGTGAGGGGAGATCGAGCTCAACTATGTCAACACTCATGATAACCTTGCAGATATCTTCATGAAGCCCTTGGATGAAGCAAGATTTCGCGAGTTAAGGCATGAGCTAAATATAATTGATTCGAGCAATGTGGCTTGAACCCTTGCACACCCCATCATACTCATCTTGATATATTGTTTAGGTGTAGGCATGGACATAGGGGGAGTGTTGTTCTCTCAATGAACTCTCCCTCCCCCATTATGCATAAATTGATCAACTCTTTCACATTAGCCATTTTTATGGTACTTGTGCTTCAAAGATGAGTTTTGGCCATGGGCCCAAGGATAATTCTTCGCGGTGCCATACCAATTGACTCAAACATAGGTGGCTCCGGCCACCGCCCTCTCTTTGGAGAGGTTGTGTCTCGTGTTTGGTCCTTGTTGTCTTTTGCCTTTCTTTTCTTCGAGCCTAGTTTGTGTTTGAGTTTGTGTGTTCGGTTGCTTGAAGGTTGCATTGCAAAGGCCGTTTTCCTCTCTTGTTTGTGAAACCTGCACTTTCTTGGGGGTACGGTACTACCGTGGCAAGCCATGGTACTACCGCAAGAGATAGGGTGCTCTGTGCGCGTGCATAGATGCATCCTAGGCATGGTACTACCGCTTCCATTGCGACAGTAATTTTTTACTGCCGCTGGAAGAGCGGTACTACCGCCTAGCGAGCGGTACTACCGCGAGGACCCGCGGTACTACCGCAAGGATCGGCAGTACTACCACGCCATCGCGAGTGGGTGGGGGTTAAGAGCGGGGCAGGGGGAGTTCCAACTCCCCCATACCCATTCATCTCTTTTCCCCACCCCGTCTCTCTCTATCTCTCTCCTACCCAAGAACGGCACCAGAGGACCTCGCCGGATCTCCATCTCAGGCCACTCTCCTCGCATTCTGATCGGTGGGATCGTTCCCCACCTCGCTCTCTTGCCATGGACCCCGGTATTTCCCCAAGTCCTTCCCTTTTTGTTCCGTTCTTGAGCTTCTAGGTCTTAGGGATATACATGTGTAGTTCGTGTGATTTTTGGCTAAATCTTTGCAAGAGAGGATTGTAGGAGATTGCTAGTGCAGTAGACATGCTATTTGGAATGATACAATAGTATAGTTTGATCAACGGCAGTACCGTTCTAGTGTTGTGGTTGTTTCTAGATCCGGATCCATATCCAGACCTGCTGTTCATGTGGCTGTCAAATCCGTGTGGTACTACCACTCCTCTTGGAGTGGTACTACCGCACCCTCACCCATGAACTGACCTCGGCGCGGTACTACCGCTTCCCGGGGCGCGGAAGTAAAAAATTACTTCCGCTCCAGGCGCGGTACTACCGTGTCACTCTGGCACAGTACTATCGCGGCTGGAGCTGTTGTAATTTTTTACTTCTGTGAGCCTGTCCGGTACTACCGTGGATTTGCAAACTTTGCTGTTTTGTTCTTCCAAATCCCGTGTTTGCTTGTTTCATTTGGTTTTGGCCCTCGTCTTTGCAATAATCCTTCTCGGTTTCTCTCGTGTTTGTGTTGTGTGTCATAGGTGGTGGCTCCGGTTCTAATGTCCGTCGTTTGAATCCCAGCCGTGACATGGACTCGAAGCACCTGCGCAACCCAGAGGAGGCTCTAGAGGGCTCTAGTGCCCCCCAACGCAGGACCAAGTCAACCGCCACCAAGACCAAGGAGCCAACAATGGACAAGGATGAGATTCCTCTAGCCGAGTTTATCACTTGCCGGAGGATCAACCCCTATGTGAAGCCCCGCGAGAATTTCAAAGGGAATGAGTTGTTTTGGACCAAGCAACAGAACCTTATCTTCCTGGATGTGATCAAGGCCAAGCAGAACATCTACGTCAACGTGCACTGGATTGACATGGTTCACATGAGGAAGGATAACCACCGGGAATATTTTGGTGAGGCTTTGGACCTGGTGGAGCAATTTGGCATTGAGGACTTGCTCACGTTTCACATGGACTATGACCCAGAGATTGTGGCATAGTTCTTTGCGCCGGTCCACTTCCATCCTGATGAGGAACGGACCATGACGTGGATGACAAATGGGCAAAGGATGACTGCTAAGTGGAAGGAGTTCATGGCGCTGCTGCATGTTCATGATGAGGGGCTCAATTCGCCCGTTGGTGTCCGCCCTCATGCCAACCCTGAGTCGGCCAGCAAGCACAAGCTTCAGTCGTACCTTGTTGAGAAGAAGCTTGGCACTAACAAGAAGACTTGGGTGTTGAATCCATTTCTTGACATCGTGCACCAGATCTTCCGCAACTCCCTCTTTCCGCGCATTGGTGACAAGGATAAGGTACATGCTTATCTTGTGGACATGATGCTCATTTGTGAGAAGGCGCGTCTCCATCAGACGGAACCACTTGATGTCTCACACATCATGTGGTGTGAGCTACAGTTTGTCGTGCTCAACCGTAAGGTGCCCATCTATGGACCTTACCTGCATCTCTTGATCTCAAAGACTTGGGAGCAGCTCTATCTCGATGAAGAGTTTGAAGCCCCCAACTGGATTCGTCATGAGCCTATCAAGCTGCGCATCAAGAACAAGTGGGCTAACACCACTACCTAGGCTGAGGCAGAGGCTGCTAGGATGGATGTGGATGAGGATGAGCTCGCGGAGGAGGAGGCGGATGAGGACAATTCTGATGGATACACTCCTCCGTCGTCTGAGCCCACTTGGGCTAAGAAGCTGAAGAACAAGATGAAGGCTCTGTTCTGCATGTAGGCCAAGGGACACTACAAGTCCCATGTTGCTCAGAAGGAGAGTCGCCGGCAAGACAAGAGGATCTTGAGGATGTTTGGCGAGCACGTGTCGAGCGGGTCCGAGAGGGTCATCACTCCTGAGGCTACCTGGATGGCGAAGCAGGGTTACCGGTGGACCGAGTCAGAGGAGGAGCCCATTCCCACTGCCGAGACCGACGAGGAGCGTGATGAGTGATCGCTGCAGCTGAGCTACCACCTGTGTCGTAGGTGTCCTCTCTGCCTTTTTGGTGTCTCGATGCCAAAGGGGGAAGAGTGTAGGATTTGCGAGTCTTGTGTCGTGTCCTCTTTCGCTTTGTCGCTTTGCTTTCATTCTGTTGGACCTCGTTTGCTTTGGTTTGGTTTGTGCTCATAAACATGGTTCCCTATCATATGGTGTAAGACATATGCACTCTAGCTTATCTTATTATCTTTCATGCTTAATAGCCCGTGAGCCTATGCTATCTTGTGCCCGTTACTTTATGCTCATATTCATTACCTTGCCTCCTTGCTTAGTGTTAGTTATATTGTTGCAAGATATGCCTCGTCTATAAAATATAGGGGGAGTGTCGATCCTACTATGTGTGTCGTGCAGTCCAAGGCATCTCTCTAGTGAGCACACATCTAGGGGGAGCCCGTCTATATTTTATACATGTTGGGTTTGCCTATGTTTCATTTAATATCCCTATGTGCAAATCCCGTATTGTCATCAATCCACCAAAAAGGGGGAGATTGTAAGGGCATATTTATCCCTAAGTGGTTTTGGTGATTGATGACAATGCATTTGCAGACTAATCGTGAGCATTGAGCTTTTCAGATATCTCATGATTTAGGCACAAGACGATTCGTTGCCCCTCAGAGTCTAGTGAAGACGGAGTTTTCCCTACGTTTCTTTTCGGTGGATTTGAGTCGTAGGATAGTCGTACTACTAAGAGGGGATCCATGTTGGAAAGGTTTGGGTGGAATCATCACGTACACGTCTATTCCTTTTGCACCCCCTTTCCCTTGCACCTTTGGAGCAACCACCGTTTATTCGTGTCTCTGCAAAATGAAGGACTCCTAGTGTTTGTTGTGCTGTGGCATGCGGTAGTACTACTCAAAGAAGCAGTAGTACCACAGTGGCCCACGGTAGTACCGGCTGTGGTCGCGGTAGTACCGCAGGCCCTTGCGGTAGAACTGCTCCACGGGCGCGGTAGTACCGTGGCCTCTGGCCAGGCACAACAGCACGAGCGGAAGTAGGGGCGGAAGTACCGCTCCCTGCTTGTGGTAGTACCGTGTCGAAGTTTTGCATAGATCTTTTCTTAGCGGAAGTAGTCATGGATGTATTTTTATTCGTCCATGCCTTCCCAGCCCAGACAAACCCTGCCTTGCGGTAATACTGCAAGGGGGAGCGGTAGTACCGCTCTGGCGGTTCTACCTGTAGCGACTCGACCTCAAACGGTCAAGTCTTTGTGCTTCAGTGTCATCCCTGGATCGGTAATGCTGACAAACACAGTACAAGAAGGATTTATAACAGAGTAGCAATCACACACTTATTACATGGAATGTCTCAAGAGAGAACTTATTACAATAATATGGCTTAAGGCCATCTAATGCGATAACAGCGGAAGGCTTGGAAGATAAAGTGAGTCCATCAACTCCAACGGCATAGCTGAGCTGCACGGCAACGACCTAACGAACCTTACTCCTCGTCTGAAAAGTCTGCAACATAATACGTTGCAGCCCGAAAACGGGTCAGCACATGGAATATGCTGGCAATATAACACAGTAGAGCATGAACAGAATAAAGCTAATACTACATGCATATTTGGCTGGTGGAAAGATCTAGGGTTATAGTTTTTGCGAAAAGCCAATTTTTCCCTACAACAAAGTAATAGATTTTAATTTAACTATCATGGTGGTTGAAACAAATATTGAGAAGGTAACCCCAACTCAATCCCAATTAAAGTAATTAACAACCCAACAATGTTAATTAAAAGTGATGAGATACATGTGATAACCCAAGTACTAGGTACTCAAGATTGTCCATAACAAGGGACACGGCTAACCATGATTAGATTGTACACTCTGCAGAGGTTTGTGCACTTTTCCCCACAAGACTCGATCGCCTCCGTTGGATTTCTCGCACTACAAGGTGTTTGAGAAACGGATGACCGAGACACAGTCTTTCAGAAACATTAACTCTCTACTCCGGGTAGACCATACCAAACCTACAAAACCCACTACCTGCTGATCTACCTCTTCAAGAGCTTCACGTAACTTACTTAACTATGCTAGAGCCCATAATAGCTTGTGGCTGCACACGGAAGTTTCTAGCATGAATCATCTCAGTTCCCTTTGAGCCTGGGTGGCGGTCCATAGGAACATCACACGGGTACCCCGGGATTTCCAAAAAAACAGACAACACTGAGTTCCCCAGGTGCCTCAATCCACCCAGATGTTTATTTAAGTTGCCACCTTAAGTTGAACCATTAATTAACAATCTCACATCTGTCATGGATTTCACTCAAACCCGAACCACGTCTACGAGCATAGCATAGCAATATAAGCAACGCGTAGAAGTAACTCCCAAGGGTTTGATAGTAACAGGGTAATAGGTTCTACCTCAATAACTACTTCCCAACCCACAAGTTAATGACATCCTAATCATGCAATGTTTGAGGATTGTAACTAATGCATAAAAACTGGGTATGAAAAGAGTATGATCAATGTGTTACTTGCCTTGCTGACGATCCGCAAAACCTAGGGACTCGTAGTAGCACGCTTCGCACTCCGGGTGTTCTATCGCAAACAAACAATAACATACATAAGCAACAAGCAAAGATGCGCAAGAAAAACTCAAATAAAAGAGGTTGATCGGAAAGTTCAACTTAAGAACTCCGGTTAGCAAAAAGAATCAAATCAAACGGAGCAACGAAACTCAAACGGCGAAAGAAACCAGATCTGTTTACTAATATGGACCTAGGTCAAATTTTACAGTAGCAAAAACTTGTTCAAGTTGATTAAACAGAAAGAGGGTTTCGAGACGAAGATCTAGGCGCTTGAATCGCCTGATTCCGACTAACGAGCGAAAAGATAAACATAAACTAGGATCAGATCAGAAATCACGATCGAGAAAATCGCGGATAAAATCCGACAAAAAGAAAACTAACGACAGACTAACGAACGAGCGTTCGTTAGCTGTAACTAACGGGCGAAAATCGTTCGTTAAAATGAACGTATGGACGAACGTCCGCTAACTAGAAGAACTGAGAAAAACCAGCAAATCAAAAAAAAACGGATCCAGGGTTTCTAATAAAACCGAACTGTTTTAAAAAAAAACCAGCGGCTCGGAACCGGCGCGGTACCTCCAGTGAGGGCTCCGGCGGCACGGGCTTGGGCAG
>NC_041386.1:447307676-447311080 GCF_002162155.2 Triticum dicoccoides
TGCGGCTTGGGGCGACGGTGGCTGCGGTGGTGGTGGTGGTTTGGGGTGGCGGGGTGGCGGCTTATAAAGGGGGCGGGGCGGCGACTTGGGGGAGGGGGCAAGACGCAGCGGAGGCGGAGTCCGGCTCGGACTCCGATCCGAGCGGCGGCAGGGCGGGGCACGCGCGCGGGGGCGGTGGCGGCTCGGGCCGGCCTGGCTCGGCTGGGCCTTAGGCCCAGTCAGGCGCGGGAAACATTTTTTTAAATAATTACTCCAACAGAAATAAAACCCTAGAAAATAAAATAAAAACCTAAAAATGCCAAAACAAATTTTCACCGTCTAAATAAAATATTTAGAACGAGATGAACATTTTCTTGGCCCTAAAATGCAATTTTGAAAACGTGCAATTTTTCTAATGCAAATAAAATCCAAATCCTCGATTCATTATTTGATAAAAATCATATATGAAAACCGGGGAAATCCCCAACCCTCTTCGAGGGTCCTTGAGTTGCTTAGGATTTCGAGGATTGCGAAACGAAAATGCAATAAAATATGATATGCATGAATGACCTATGTATAACATTCCAAATTAAAAAATTGGATGTTACAAACCTACCCCCCCTTAAGATGAATCTCGCCCTCGAGATTTGGGTTGGCTAGAAAATAGGTGTGGGTGGTCTTTGAGTAGATCATCCTCTCGTTCCTAGGTGGCTTCATCCTCGGTATGGTGGCTCCACTGAACTTTGCAAAACTTGATAACCTTGCTGCGGGTGACTCGGCTGGCAAACTCAAGAATCTTAACTGGCTTATCCTCATAAGTCAAATCACTGTCCAACTGAATCGCCTCCAAGGGTACTGTATCTCTTAACGGTATATCGGCCATCTCAGCATGACACTTCTTCAGCAGTGAAACGTGGAACACATCGTGAACCCCTGACAATCCCTCAGGTAATTCCAACTTGTAGGCAACTTCTCCCATCCGTTCTAAAACACGATACGGTCCTACAAATCTTGGGACTATTTTTCCCTTAACTCCAAAACGTTTCACTCCTCGCAAGGGTGATACTCGCAGGTATGCTCTATCTCCAATTTCATAGGTTACCTCCTTGCATTTTGAATCTGCGTAACTCTTCTGCCTGGACTGAGCAATCTTCAGTCTATCGCGAATCAATTTAACCTTCTCTTCAGACTCTTTGATTAAGTCTAGTCCAAACAACTATCGGTCTCCTACCTCGTCCCACATCAACGGTGTTCTGCATCTGCGTCCATACAGAGATTCAAACGGTGCCACCTTCAAACTGGCTTGATAGCTATTGTTGTATGAGAACTCTGCGTAAGGCAAATTATCATCCCAACTAGATCCATAATCTAGCGCACAGGCTCTCAACATGTCCTCCAGTATCTGGTTGACTCTCCCGGTTTGTCCGTCCGTCTGCGGGTGAAATGTTGTACTGAACTCCAGTCTTGTACCCAATGTAGCGACCTGACCCGAATAGATCAAGTCTCTGTGCTTAAGTATCATCCCTGGATCGGTATGCTGACACACACAGTACTCGAAGGATTTATAACAGAGGTAAATCACATGTACAAAGTAACGTAAATACTATTACCTCAATCCATATAGCAGAAGCAACAAGGTTGTGGATTCCCATCAACACCAACGGCAAAGTTGAGTGTAGAAATCATAACCCTAACGTATCACTTACTCGTCGTAAGATAAACCTGCAACATGAGACGTTGCAGCCCGAAACGGGTCAGTACATTGAATGTACTGGCAAATTCACACCATAGAGAAAATGATGAATAAAGGCTATCACTACATGCATATTTGGCTGGTGGAAAAAAAGCTCTATGGTTATAAGGTTTTTGCGTAAAGCCAATTTTTCCCTACTGCAAAGGAATAAATTTTATTTAACTATCATGGTGGTTGTTGAACATTGAGAATGGTTGACAGCATTCTCAATCCCAATTAAGTAACATCATTAAACCCAACAAACTTAATTTAAAGTAACGTGATGAGATCAACAGGATAATCCAAGAACTAGATACTCAAGATGTCCATAACTGGGGACACGACTAATCATGATTAGTTTGTACACTCTACAGAGGTTTGCGCACTTTTCCCCACATGACTCGATCGCCTCCATTTGTTTTCTCGCACTACATGGTGTTTGAGAAACGGATGACCGAGACATAGTCTTTCAGAAACGCTAGCACCTTACATGTGGGGTAGACCGTACCACCTACAACCCCTACATCTGCTAGTCCACCCCGTAAGAGTTCGCACAACTTAGTCGACTATGCCAGAGCCCATAGTAGCATGTGGCTGCACACGGAAGTTTCTAGCATGAATGATCTTATGATCCCTTTGAGCCTGGGTGGCGGTCCAAAATAAAATAGGCAAGTCCTGATAGATATCAGGTGCCTCAATCCACCCAGATGTGTGTTTAAGTTGCCACCTTAGATAAACCATTAAAATTATCAACTCACATTTGTCATGGATATCACTCACTTCATGGATATCACTCACCCAATCCACGCTACTAGCATAGCATGGCATAATAAGCAAACGTAGAAGTAACTCCCAAAGGTTTCATAATAATACAGGTGATAGGTACTACCTCATCTACTTCCCATCCCACAATTTAATTAGATCCTAATCATGCAATGTGTGAGGATTGGTCTAATGCAATAAAACTGGGTTGTAGAAAAGGTATGATCAAAGTGTGAACTTGCCTGCAATGTTGATGAAGATGATTCGCACTCAAAACTCTTGATAGCTCTACTCGTCACACTCCGGTCAATCTATCGTAAGCAAGCAATAGTAACCACACATAAGCAATCACTCAAAGATCAGAAAGAACGAAGAAGGCGATTCGGAAAACGTCAAAACCAAGCAAATAGCTATTGCAACATAAAACAATTTCTAACAGTACCAAAATTATGTGAATTTGGCCTTATTAGAATGTTTAGGTCAAGAGCTTCGATTTGCAAAAAGAATCAACTCAAACGGAGTTACGAAACTCAAGTTATGATCAAACGAAGTTTGAATTCAAATCTGATCTAATTCAAATTTTAAACTTTTCAAAATCATGTTTAAGTTGTTTATCCGGATAGAGGGGATCACAACGAAGACGTGGGCGTTGGTTTCGTTGAATTTGGACTAACGAGCAAAAAGTTATAGTCGTTTGAAAATTAGGGACTAATCTGTAAATAAATCTTCACGGATAGGTCCCTGGCCAAAAAATAACCAGGAAACGAAAATACTAAATAACGAACACTCGTTTATAAGATCAAAACAGTGGACGTTCGCTGTTTAATAAAACCTAAAAAAACAGATCTAGTCTAGGTTTTTTTTTTAAAACGAACTTAAAATAAAACCGAGGCGGGTTATGGTTTATACCGGTTCACCCAAAAGAACCGGC
>NC_041386.1:447311230-447318875 GCF_002162155.2 Triticum dicoccoides
TGATGCAGCGCGGCGGCGGCGGCGAGATGCGGCGGCGAGAGGCGGGGAGGAGAGGGAGGCGGGGTCCGGGACGGCGCCCTTTATAGGTGGGGAGGGGAGGCGCGGCTTGGGGAAGGGGTAGGAGGAGTCCGGGGCGGGCACGACGACCATGGCAGCGCGGCGGCGGACTCGGGAGGAGTCCTGGTCGGGGACGGGAGGGAGGCGGCGTGGAGCTAGGCCTTGGCCTGGCTTCTGGGCCGGCCCAGTCGGCGAGGAGGTTTTTTTTTAAACAATATTTTCCAGACAAATAAAATAATAAAAACGAAATAATTAAAAAATATATTATATAGGCATATAATATATCAAAATTTTCAGAAAAAGATTTTCTACGACATGGACATTTTTCTAGCATTAAATAAAACACACACAAAATCAGATAAATCAAAGAGTGCTACTGGTCTATTAAAATCCAACTAAAATCATTTTAAAAATACCAAAATGATTTCAAATTAATTTTTCTCCAATTTTCTGTTGTAGGGAATCATGTTACCCTAATTTCCATATGTTTTATTTTTGGAGAAAAATAATTTGAATAAAATTCAAATAAATCCAAATTGAAAATTAATTCCAAAAGGACTTGAAATTGATCCTTTGAAACTCCCAACTCATATTTCATAATTTGAAGAAGTCATCTTATCTTCTCTCGTGAAAATCATTGAGATGCATAAAGTTTCTGAATTGGAAAATATTTCCCAATGGAATTCAAATATTTTTTCAAACACCCTTTTCATTTTTAAATGGAAGAAGTCATATCATCTTCACTCAAGGGTTTTGTGTTGAAAAGAATTTGAATTCATGGAGATCAGAAAGCAAATATGAAAGTTTGGGAAAGTCCTTTTATTCCCTCTCATTTAACTTTCAAGGAGTTTCGAATTCACTCACTTTCAGTCAATCAATCAAACATTCAATCAAATCTATATATTTATTATAACATTCCGAAATTTAGAATTTTGGGATGTTACACCCAAGGTCTGGTGTAACTGATGCCAAAACTTTGAAGTAAACTGTGTTCCTCGATCTGATACGATGATCCTCGGAACTCCATGGAGACATACGATCCTGGACATATATATCTTGGCCAACTTCGCACTCGTATAAGTGGTTTTCACTGGGATGAAGTGAGCCACTTTGGTCAAGCGATCAACTACTACCAATATTGAATCATATCCTGCTTTGGTCCTGGGCAATCCGGTGATAAAGTCCATGCCAAGTTTATCCCACTTCCATTCGGGTATCGGCATAGGCTGTAACAGCCCTACTGGCTTCTGATGCTCTACCTTCACTCTCTGACATACATCACATACGGCTACGTACTCGGCAATATCCTTCTTCATACCATTCCACCAGAAATGTTCCTTCAAATCCAAATACATCTTGGTGTTTCCTGGGTGTATCGAGTATGGTGAGTCGTGAGCCTCCTGAAGTATTAACTTCCTGATCTCTGGGTTATTGGGCACATAAACTCGATCCTCAAACCATAAGGTGTCGTGCTCATCCTCACGAAAACCTTTGGACTTTCCTTTGCCCATCTTTTCCTTTATATCGGCAATCTCTTTGTCATCCTTCTGAGCTTCTCGAATCTTGCCCAACAATGTGACTGAACCTCCATTGTTGCAACGAAACCTCTTGAAACAATCTCCAACCGAAGTTCCATGATATCCTCTGCTAACTCCTTTGGCAATCCCTTACTTTCAAGGATATTGGCATAACTCTTCTGGCTCAAAGCTTCTGCTACGACATTGGCCTTTCCGGGATGATAGTGGAGCTTCATGTCGTAATCCTTTATAAGCTCCAACCATCTCCTCTGTCTAAGGTTCAGCTCCTTCTGTGTGAAAATGTACTTCAAACTCTTATGATCCGTGTACACATCACAATGGTTTCCAATAAGGTAATGTCTCCAAGTCTTCAATGCATGCACTACGGCTGCTAGCTCCAAATCATGCGTGGCATAGTTCAAATCATGAGGTTTTAGTTGTCGTGAGGCAAACGAAACAACTCTTCCATCCTGCATAAGCACACATCCAAGTCCTAAGCGAGAGGCATCACAATACACTTGGAAATCCTTATGTATATCTGGCAGTGTTAGCACTGGGGCTGTAGTCAAACGTTTCTTCAACTCCTGGAAACTTGCCTCGCAATCTTCTGTCCATTTAAACTTAGTGTCCTTCTTCAATAGTTCAGTCATTGGCTTCGCAATCTTGGAGAAATTCTCAATGAAACTCCGGTAGTATCCTGCGAGTCCAAGAAAACTGCGGATCTCGCTAACTGAAGTGGGTGCCAACCATTCAGTGACTGACTGAACCTTGCTGGGGTCCACTGCTATTCCTTCCCCTGATATAACATGTCCAAGGAATCTGACTTCCGTCAACCAAATTCGCATTTGCTAAACTTAGCATACAACTGGTGTTCCTTGAGTTTCTCGAGAACTAATCGCAAATGCTCTTTATGCTCCTCTTCATTCTTTGAGTATACCATGATATCATCTATAAACACCACAACAAACTTGTCCAAATATTCCACGAACACCTTGTTCATCATGCTCATGAAATAGGCAGGGGCGTTAGTCAGTCCAAACGACATGACCGTATACTCGTATAATCCATACCGCATGGTGAACGATGTCTTTGGTATATCCTTCTCTTGAATCTTCAACTGATGGTATCCTGATCGCAGATCGATCTTCGAGAACACTTTAGCTCCTTGCAGCTGATCAAACAGATCGTTGATCATCGGCAGTGGGTACTTGTTCTTAATCGTCACTTCATTCAAAGCTCGATAATCAACAACCATCCTTAGGGATTTATCCTTCTTCTCAACCGAAAGCATTGGGGCTCCCCAAGGTGATGAACTTCTTCGAATGTACCCTTTCTCCAATAACTCCTTGATCTGTTTCTTAATTTCCTCCAGATCATTCGCGGGCATCCGATAGGGTCTCTTGGATATTGGTCCGGTACCTGGCAATAGCTCTATTAGAAACTCAATGTCTCTATTCGATGGCATGCCTGGTAACTCCTCTGGAAAAACATTCGGGTAATCCTTCACTACAGGCACTTCCTCCTGAACAACTCCCGTAAGGGCATTCACTTGGCTCCTCCTAGGCACATGCCTAGATACATACTTAATCCTTTTTCCCTCCTGGGTGGTGAGATAAATCGACTTACTAGCACAGTCAATGCTTCCTCCATACTTTGACATCCAGTCCATACCCAATATCACATCCAAACCTTGTGACTCCAAGATAATTAGGTCGGACAAAAAAACATGTGTACCAATGGTTAAGGATATCTGGTTGCACCATCGGCTAGCCATGTATTCTGCTCCAGGTGAACTCACTAAGAGAGGGGTCCTAAGGGTTTGGGTTGATAGTTTAAACTTACCCACGAATCCCCTTGATATGTATGAATGCGATGCACCAGTATCGAAAAGAATAAGAGCGGTAAATGACTTAACCAAAAACTTACCTATTACCGCGTCCGGCTGCTCTTCAACCTCCTCCACGTTAATGTGGTTCACTTGTCCTTTGTTGAATGGATTAGGCTTCTTCCCCGAGCTCCCATTTCCGTTTCCATTCCTTCCTTCAGGGCAATCATTGGCATAGTGCTCTGTCTTCCCGCACTTAAAGCAAGTAACTTGACTTAGATCTCTTTTGGAGGGTGTGGCTGGGTTGGAGCGGTTCTGGTTGTTGTTAGCTCCGTTCCCATTCCCATTCTTAGCACCATTGTGGTTATGCGATCCCCCTCCAGCGTGGTTGTGACCTCCATGGTTATGAACTAGTCCTCCCGAGTTCGGGGTTAGGCGAGGCTTCTGCTGAGCTCCTGAGTTATACTTCCCTTGTCCGTACTTCCTCTTACGGCTCTCAATTTGCTGCTGCTTCCCTTCAATCATAAGAGCCTTGTCTACCAACTCCTGGTAGTTGTTGAAGGTTGCTACCATCAACTGCATGCTCATCTCATCATTCAGCCCTTCCATAAACTTCTCCTACTTCGCGGCATCTATAGCCACATCATCAGGGGCATAGCGTGATAACTTGCTAAACTCATCCGCGTACTGAGCCATAGTACGATTCCCCTGGCGTAAGTTGCGGAACTCCCGCTTCTTCATCTGCATAGCTCCGGTTGAGACATGGGTTGTGCGGAAAGCTTGCTGAAATTGGTCCCATGTCACCGTGGCTATGGGGTAGGTGATAGTGTAATTCTCCCACCATGATGCCGCTGGTCCATCCAACTGATGTGCGGCAAAACGCACCTTCTCGGCATCAGTGCATCCCGTAGTGGTTAACTCCCTTCCAATCCCGCGGAGCCAATCATCTACAACTATAGGCTCGGTGCTACTGGAAAACACCGGCGGTTGTAACTTAGAAAGCGGGCTAGGTTGTCCACTGGTGGCGGGTTGTTGTTGTTGTTGTTGTTGCCCTGGTTCTAAACTAGCAATTGCATCAAAGTATTCTGCTGCTGGATCAATTGGGTGAGCTCCGGTGGGAAAACAAAACCGGGGTCACGTCTCGGAGGCATCTGATGGGTTTAGATGGAAGAGATCAGAATAGAAAGGGGTCTAATGAGAAAGCACTACCCATATGCACATGAGACAAACACAATCATTTCACTCAATCAAGCAAGCAAGGGCATACAAGCGGTCTGGAACTATCGCAAAAGTGCTCAACTACTACTAAATACATGGGGAAATACTACTAATATATGGTGGTCCTCTAGAAATTTTGATCGGTGGAAGACTCCATGATATCTGCTCTAGCTTCGTCTTCGAAGTCATCATCACTTGGATCGGAATCGGTGTCGTCGATGATGATGTAGTTGTCCGGGCAAGTGGAATCGTCATCTTCTACTCCCGGTGCTGGACCTCCCATGAATACTCCGATCTTCTTAACCAGGTCGTCATTATTCTCCAGTGGTGTCTTGATTTCTTCCTCATAACCATCGCGTGTAAACTTGAGTTCTTCCTCCAGCTCGATGATCCTAGTCTTTGCCTTCTTCAAGTCCATCATGTCCGCGCACATCTGGTTCTCCTGGCGTCGAATGTGCTAGTTTAACTCCTAGATGAAAGCTGCAATGGATCTATCCTTCTTGGTGCTGATTACTTCTCATTGCTCGTCTTGGCGCCCACATATTTGGTAGATAGTGTCCTTAAGTTCCCTGTTGTAGACTTCTCCAATGCGTCCCATGGTAATGTGGGATGCCATGCTCTTGCCTAGACTCCAGGTGGGTGCTTCAAAAGAAAATTCTATGGGTTTAGAAGTTGGCGAGAACGTCCTTCCTGGAACTTGTACTTGACTCATCCAGCGCTCCTCTTCTGGCAAGGTAGCGTTGTATGTCTCGGTGAAGCTTGGTATTCCAATGTTCAAGTACCTAGTGACTTCCTTCAAGTGGCGTCCAAAAGATGTGTCTTCATCTGGTTGGGTAAACTTGTTCTTCATCTCCATCATCTAAAGAGTAGAAATTGAAGAGGAGTCGGAAATGAGAAGAGAAGTGTGACCTATGGTTTAGCTTAGTGGTCGTGTCCTACACTCAGCGTGTGCTCTGATACCATCTTGTAGCGACCCGACCTCAAACGATCAAGTCTCTGTGCTTCAATGTCATCCCTGGATCGGTAATGCTGACACACACAGTACTGGATTTATAACAGAGTAGCAATCACACACTTATTACATTGAATGTCTCAAGAGAGAACTTATTACAATAATATGGCTTAAGGCCATCTAATGCGATAACAGTGGAAGGCTTGGAAGATAAAGTGAGTCCATCAACTCCAACGGCATAGCTGAGCTGCACGGCAATGACCTAACGAACCTTACTCCTCGTCTAAAAAGTCTGCAACATAATACGTTGCAGCCCGAAAATGGGTCAGCACATGGAATATGCTGGCAATATAACATAGTAGAGCATGAACAGAATAATGCTAATACTACATGCATATTTGGCTGGTGGAAAGCTCTAGGGTTATAGTTTTTGTGAAAAGCCAATTTTTCCCTACAACAAAGGAGTAGATTTTAATTTAACTATCATGGTGGTTGAAACAAATATTGAGAAGGTAACCCCAACTCAATCCCAATTAAAGTAATTAACAACCCAACAATGTTAATTAAAAGTGATGAGATACATGTGATAACCCAAGTACCAGATACTCAAGATTGTCCATAACCGGGGACATGGCTAACCATGATTAGATTGTACACTCTGCAGAGGTTTGCGCACTTTTCCCCACAAGACTCGATCACCTCCGTTGGATTTCTCGCACTACAAGGTGTTTGAGAAACGGATGACCGAGACACAGTCTTTCAGAAACATTAACTCTCTACTCCGGGTAGACCATACCAAACCTACAAAACCCACTACCTGCTGATCTACCTCTTCAAGAGCTTCATGTAACTTACTTAACTATGCTAGATCCCATAATAGCTTGTGGCTGCACACGGAAGTTTCTAGCATGAATCATCTCAGTTCCCTTTGAGCCTGGGTGGCGATCCATAGGAATATCACACGGGTACCCCGGGATTTCCAAAAAAACAGACAACACTGGGTTCCCTAGGTGCCTCAATCCACCCATATGTTTATTTAAGTTGCCACCTTAAGTTGAACCATTAATTAACAATCTCACATCTGTCATGGATTTCACTCAAACACGAACCACGTCTACGAGCATAGCATAGCATAGCAATATAAGCAACGCGTAGAAGTAACTCCCAAGGGTTTGATAGTAACAGGGTAATAGGTTCTACCTCAATAACTACTTCCCAACCCACAAGTTAATGACATCCTAATCATGCAATGTTTGAGGATTGGAACTAATGCATAAAAACTGGGTATGAAAAGAGTATGATCAATGTGTTACCTACCTTGCTGACGATCCGCAAAACCTAGGGACTCGTAGTAGCATGCTTCGCACTCCGGGTGTTCTATCGCAAACAAACAATAATATACATAAGCAACAAGCAAAGATGTGCAAGCAAAACTCAAATAAAAGAGGTTGACCGGAAAGTTCAACTTAAGAACTCCGGTTAGCAAAAAGAATCAAATCAAACGGAGCAACGAAACTCAAATGGTGACAGAAACAAGATCCGTTTACTAATCTGGACCTAGGTCAAATTTTACAGTAGCCAAAACTTGTTCAAGTTGATTAAACAGAAAGAGGGTTTCGAGACGAAGATCTAGGCGCTTGAATCGCCTGATTCCGACTAACGAGCGAAAAGATAAACAGAAACTAGGATCGGATTAGAAATCACGATCGAGAAAATTGCGGATAAAATCCGACAAAAAGAAAACTGACGAACAGACTAATGAACAAGCGTTCGTTAGCTGTAACTAACGGGCGAAAACCGTTCGTTAAAACGAACGTACGGACGAACATCCTCTAACTAGAAGAACCGAGAAAAACCGGTGAACCAAAAAAACGGATCTAGGGTTTTTAAAAAAACGGCGGCTCGGAACCGGCGCGGTACCTCCGGCGAGGGCTCCGGCGGGGCGGGCTTGGGCGGCGGCGGCGACTCGCGGGCAGCGGGGCTCGGCGGCGGCGGCGCTCGGCTGCGGCGGCGGCGAGGCAGGCGGCGGCGGCGGCAAGCGGTGGCGGCGGCAAGCGGCGGCGGTGGTGCTAGGCT
>NC_041386.1:447319367-447338923 GCF_002162155.2 Triticum dicoccoides
CGGAGGCGGAGTCCGGCTCGGACTCCGGTCCCAGCGGCGGCGGGGCGGCGCATGCGCGCGGGGGCGGGGGCGGCTCGGGCCGGCCTGGCTCGGCTGGGCCTTAGGCCCAGTCGGGCGCGGGAAACATTTTTTTTTAATAATTACGCCGACAGAAATAAAACCCTAGAAAATAAAATAAAAACCTAAAAATGCCAAAATAAATTTTCACCGTCTAAATAAAATATTTAGAACGAGATGAACATTTTCTTGGCCCTAAAATACAATTTTGAAAACGTGCAATTTTTCTAATGCAAATAAAATCCAAATCCTCGATTCATTATTTGATAAAAATCAAATATGAAAACCGGGGAAATCCCCAACTCTCTCCGAGGGTCCTTGAGTTGCTTAGGATTTCGAGGATTGCGAAACGAAAATGCAATAAAATATGATATGCATGAATGACCTATGTATAACATTCCAAATTGAAAATTTGGGATGTTACACTACCGCTCTTTGCGTCAACGCATCAGGGCTGGTCTAGCTCCTGTCGCGCATGCGGTAGTACCGCAGTGCCCCGCAGTAGTACCGCAGGCCCTTGCAGTAGTACCGCATGTCTGGTGCGGTAGTACCGCACGTCGTGGGCTGAGTAAGTGAATAACGGTTGGATTTGTCCTATCACTATAAAAGGGGAGTCTTCTTCTCTGAGTTGACTACTAGTTCCATCCCAAAGCTCCATTGTTGCTCTAAGCTCCATTTTCGCCCAATCTCTCTCCCTAGCCAATCAAACTTGTTGATTTTCGAGGGATTGGTTGAGAAGGCCCCGATCTACACTTCCACCAAGAGAAATTTGATCCCCCCCCACTAATCCCTTGCAGATCTTGTTACTCTTGGGTGTTTCAGCACCCTAGACGGTTGAGGTCACCGCGGAGCCAAATTCCATTCTGGTGAAGCTTCGTGGTGTCATTGGGAGCCTCCAATTAAGTTGTGGAGACTGCCCCAACCTTGTTTGTAAAGTTCCGGTCGCCGCCTCCAAGGGCACCAATAGTGGAATCATGGCATCTCGCATTGTGTGAGGGCGTGAGGAGAATACAGTGGCCCTAGTGGCTTCTTGGGGAGCATTGTGCCTCCACACCACTCCAACGGAGACGTAGTCCCTCTCAAATGGAAGGAACTTCGTTAACACATCCTCATCTTCACCGGCTCCACTCTTGGCTATCTCGTACCTTTACTTGTGCAAGCTTATATTGTGTTGCATCCCTTGCTTGTTTGTGTGCTTGTTGTTGTTGCATCATATAGGTTGATCACCTAGTTGCATATCTAGACAACCTACTTTGATGCAAAGTTTAAATTGGTAAAGAAAAGTTAAAAATTGTTAGTTGCCTATTCACACACCCCCCCTCTAGTCAACTATATCGATCCTTTTCACCAGCTCCCATCCCCGCGCCCGCGCCAGTGACCATCCCCGTAGCATTGACAGGCTGGTCGCCGAGCACTATCGTAGAGCTGGAAGCCGCGGGCATCAGTGAGGTCCCCGCGGACCCGCGCGAGCTTGCCCATGCCCGTGCACGCCCCTCCACCCACCGTGGCGCCAGCCCCCGTGCGTTTGGATGCACCTGTTGTGCCCATGCCCCTGCCCGTGCATGCCCCTCCACCCATCGCGGCGCCAGTCCTCGTGCGTTTGGCTGCACCTGCCACGCCCGTGCCCGTGCGCGCGCCCCCCTCAACGGCATGGGACGCTGCCGTCAACCGCTACGTTTCAGCGGTGCCAGTTGTCGTGCTCCCGCGCCCCGCCCATCGATCGCGCGATGACATGATGTTTGATTTACAAGTGAAGAACAATTTGTGCCGCTTTGAAGACTTCAACAACGGCGTCCCAGAGGACGACAACGATGGCCCGGCACGCCGCCTCCGCCGCCGCCGGAAATAGTTTTTTTGGGGGTTTAATACTGTATCTCGAATTCTCGATCATATGAATATAAATTCGCAGTGTGACTGAATGAAAGATATGGTTTGAACGAACTTGCATTTTTCTCTCTTAATGTACAGACTTATCAAACGATTTTCTTTTGAAAATATCGTCAATGGTTTTTAAATATAAAACACTCATCGCAAATGTTTTAGTTAGAACACCCGTATGCAAACCGACAGCCTCCCCAGGAAGCCAAGGGAAAATGTGCCAAGTAGGATTTGTGCAGCTCTTGATCGTAAACATTTTAGATAGAACACCCGTATGCAAAGTGAGAGCTATGGTCTTCCCCCTTAAGTCAAGGGAAAATTCGCAGTGCAGGATTTGTGCATCCCTTCAATGCAAACGGTTGTTTTGGATGACCCATGTGCAACCACATAGAAACAATTGGGTAAGATTTGCATCTGTCATATTGGGTATGTTGCCATTTGTCAAACTGGAAAGATTGACATTTGTTTATCTAGTAACATTGCCAATTGTCAACCTTGTAACACTGCGATTTGTCAAAATATGTAGCTAAAAATCACTAACACTATCTAATTTTTGCAACTAAAATCACTAGCACTATTTATATGGACACCACTAGCAGGCATGAGTTGATGGACGCATATGCAAATGTACCATTGATTACATACAACAAGTCATCAACCCACAACGACAACGAGGATACATGTTGGACTATAGATCATTTCCAATAAAACATTCTAGTAAAGTAAAGTTTTTCTCACACAACAAATAAGAAAGCGATGAAATGAACTTCAGCTCAACCACTCGTCGGCGTTGGAAACACTTGCTCTGAACCAGAAGTGATTCTCAGGGAAGGGCCAACTACTGTCAATCTCGAGACCAACGCAGGACTGATCATCCAGGCTGAAGCGGGCTATTTCAATACCCATGTTGTGATAGCCACGGTAGGGAAGCATAGCAATGTCTGAGGTATAGATATAGTTGCTTCTCATAAATGGTAGTAACGGTGTGTCAACAGCAGCTGGATCGCCTTTCACCATCATTGGATAGTTTTGTCCAAGGAAGAGTGAGTTTTATCCAAGACTATCAATACTGAACAAGGGAGAAGGTGTTGGCGCTAGCACACTAGTATCCATCGGGAATACCCTGCAACGGATGTTCGAATAGGTCCGGAAAGTGCGGCCATGCGAGACGTACAACACTTGCTTCCTTGGTAACATTAGCAGTGCCCTATATACAGACAAGAAGAGGTGACCCATCCGAATAAGTTGCCACAGCCTCCCCAGGAAGCCAAGGGAAAATGTGCCGAGTAGGATTTGTGCAGCTCTTGATCGTAAAACATTTTAGATAGAACACCCGTATGCAAAGTGAGAGCTATGGTCTTCCCCCTTAAGTCAAGGGAAAATTCGCAGTGCAGGATTTGTGCATCCCTTCAATGCAAACGGTTGTTTTGGATGACCCGTGTGCAACCACATAGAAACAATTGGGTAAGATTTGCATCTTTCATATTGGGTATGTTGCCATTTGTCAAACTGGAAAGATTGACATTTGTTTATCTAGTAACATTGCCAATTGTCAACCTTGTAACACTGCGATTTGTCAAAATATGTAGCTAAAAATCACTAACACTATCTAATTTTTGCAACTAAAATCACTAGCACTATTTATATGGACACCACTAGCAGGCATGAGTTGATGGACGCATATGCAAATGTACCATTGATTACATACAACAAGTCATCAACCCACAACGACAACGAGGATACATGTTGGACTATAGATCATTTCCAATAAAACATTCTAGTAAAGTAAAGTTTTTCTCACACAACAAATAAGAAAGCGATGAAATGAACTTCAGCTCAACCACTCGTCGGCGTTGGAAACACTTGCTCTGAACCAGAAGTGATTCTCAGGGAAGGGCCAGCTACTGTCAATCTCGAGACCAACGTAGGACTGATCATCCAGGCTGAAGCGGGCTATTTTCAATACCCATGTTGTGATAGCCACGGTAGGGAAGCATAGCAATGTCTAAGGTATAGATATAGTTGCTTCTCATAAATGGTAGTAACGGTGTGTCAACAGCAGCTGGATCGCCTTTCACCATCATTGGATAGTTTTGTCCAAGGAAGAGTGAGTTTTATCCAAGACTATCAATACTGAACAAGGGAGAAGGTGTTGGCGCTAGCACACTAGTATCCATCGCGAATAACCTGCAACGGATGTTCGAATAGGTCCGGAAAGTGCGGTCATGCGAGACGTACAACACTTGCTTCCTTGGTAACATTAGCAGTGCCCTATATACAGACAAGAAGAGGTGATCCATCGGAATAAGTTGCCAGGCGCCACTTAGTATATGGGTCCTGCTCGTCCTCATGCTCGTGATCATCACCATCATCATCTCCCCCTTGGTTATAATTTTTTTTCAAGTATAGGTGGTGGAATGTTCACAGGACCTTGGAAACATAAGAAGGTTAATTAGTAAAGGGAAACTAGCTAGCTAACTCGCATGCATGTGGATGAAACAATTATAATTACGCTGGAAGACAAACTTACTGAAACAATAAGGATTCCATGCAAAAACGGTGCCACGAGTGGTGGCAGCAAACACAAGACCCTCGTATTGAATTGCATCACAATACTCATCCGTGTACAAAAATTGATTTTTGAGCAATATCCATGAGTCGTGGAAGCAAGGACGGCAACAAGCTTGTCGAAGATAACAACAACTTCATAGTTCGTGTAATCCCAAGAGCGGTTGGGAACTCGAAAAATTGCTATCTTTCATAGACGACAGTCACCATGATCGTATTTGAACGTACGTAGAATACCGGTGTGCTCAACTTCATGGCAGTCTGAGATTTTTGGAAGTGGAACCCGGTGATAAGTGTACACATTCACAAGTTCCCAGTCACATTTGTACCCGATATAAACAACCCAATCTCCATTTGCACTTGCCCAAGCCTTACGCTCAAGCGATAGCATCTTAACATCACATGTATCATTATCAAGCGGCATCAACTTGCACAAGGCGAGGCTTCCGCCGTCCCCTCGCTAGTGATCAGGGTCACGGCGAAGAAGATAGGGGATATCAAACCGCTCCTGGACCCTTGGGTTGCTTGTAATGATGTTATTAGTTGAGTCAAGAATGGTCTTGAACAAACCTGCCATGCTAGCTGAGGTGATGATGTCGCGCCGATCGATGAGTTCCTCCACCACGTCATCTTTCAGATCGGGGCAAGAATAAACGGGTCGTTTCCGGCCTGTTCCTTCCATGGAGGAGACGATTGAACAATGGCAGAAGGAAGAGTGAAGGCAAATGGAGGGAGGAAGAGCATGCAACAACAGTTCCAAATCAAGAGGGAAAGGCGAAGAGGCGGTGGACAGTTGCCACGGTACAAGAAGAGGCTAATGGGGAGCGAACAGTTGCCACGGAGGTCACACACTGACGACAAGGCCGAGTGAACCGCATGTCGTATATCGCACACACACCTTGATCTGGCTGACCGTTTCTTTTGTGTTGCCTAATCACAAACAGTTCATCTGAGTGAACCGTATGTTGTATATCACACACACCTTCATTTGGTTGCCCGTTTCTTTTGTGTTGCCTCATCACAAACAATTAATTGAACTGAACCATATGCCCCGCATCACACACCCAACTAAAATGTGAACCGTGTTTGATACATCCGTCATCGCAAACGTTTTGCACCTTTTTGACAGTTTTTTTACACCACCATTTGCGATTATTGCATCGCACACAGTTTTGTCGAAGGGTCTCTGATCGTAGTGTCGCGTTAGCAGCATCCTGCAGTAGTGACCTATACAAATTACCATTGTATTTGGTGTGTCGGGGACACAAGAGACTTTTTATTATTTGGTTGCAGGGTTGTTTGAGAGAGACCATCTTGATCCTATGCCTCCCACGGATTGATAAACCTTAGGTCATCCACTTGAGGGAAAATTGCTACTGTCCTACAAAACTCTGCGCTTGGAGGCCCAACACGTGTCTACAAGAATGAAATTGCGTAGTAGGCATCAAGCTCTTTTCTGGCGCCGTTGCCGAGGAGGTGAGTGCTTGAAGGTATATCTTTATATCTTCCAATTGAATCTTTTAGTTTCTTGTTTTATCACTAGTTTGGTTTACAAAATAAAACTACATAAAAATGGAATTGAGGTTGCATCATATTATTCATCTTTATAATGTCTTTCATGAAAATGACGGAAAGTAAAATTGTGCTCAATTGATAGAGGAAGAATTTTATAAAATATTTGACAAAAAATCTTTGAATGATGAGCATGATTGCAATGTTGTTAGTATGAATTCTTTGAATATCCATGATGCTAATGATATACAAAACCATAAGCTTGGGGATGCTATGTTTGATGAAGATGATATTTCTAGTCCCCCAAGATTTGATGTGCAAATTTGTTATAATGATTGCATGCCTCCTATTTATGATGATTATAATGATGAAAGTGGATTTGGAGGGGCATGACTTTATTTAGTGATGAATCCACCATTTTGTATGAGGCTTCAATTGACTATGATAACAAAGTTGTTATCTATGATGATTATGGTGATGACATGTATGCTATAAAGAATAATGATAATCATGAAACTTGTCATCATGATTTTAATTTTCAATCCCATGGTAGTATTTTGTTGAGTTTGCTCCCACTACTATTCATGAGAATAAATTTGCTTATGTGGAGATTAATAAAATTTCTATGCCTATGTATCATGAAAAGAATGCTTTATGTGATAGCTATATTGTTGAACTCATTCATGATGCTACCGAAAATTATTATGAGAGAGGAATATATGCTTGTAGGAATTGCATTAATATCAAGTTTCCTCTTTTTATGTTGAAAGTTTTGAAGTTGCACTTGTTTTGCCTTCATATGCTAGTTGATTCATGTTCCCATAAATTGTTTGCTCACAGAATCCCTATGCATAAGAAGTGGGTTAGGCTTAAATGTGCTTGTCATGTGATTCATCAAGCTCTTTTTCAAGTTTCAATTCTCTACTTTTATGCGAGCATCATTGAAATCATCATGCCTAGCTAAAAGGCATTAAAGAAAAGCACTTGTTGGGAGACAACCCAACATTTACCCCTACTATTTTTGTGTGTTCACATGATTAAGCTACTGTATTAATCATGTTTTATAGCTTTCATTTCAATAAAGTGCCATGTAAGACTTTGGGATGGTCTATGGTGATAGTTGATTTGATCTTGCTGAAAAATAGAAACTTTTGCACCCAGTAAAATAATTTTCATTTTTTACAGAAGCCTGATAAAATCCTTATTCTTTTCGCACAAGGTTGACATACAAATTTCTCAGGCTGTCCTAATTTTGCAGAATTTTTGGAGTAGCAGAAGTATGGTTGGAGTACAGATTAATATAGATTGTTCTGTTTTTGACATATTCTGTTTTCAATGCATAGTTTGCTTGTTTTCTAGTTTCTATGGCTTATATTGCTCAATATAATTTGTGGAAATGATATTATACAGTAGGCATTGTGTGAGAACAATTATGAATCTTGTCTTTCACAGTACCAAAGTGAAATGGTTTGCTCTTTATAATACCAACCTATCCCACGAAGTTCCGTTAAGTTTTATATGATTGAAGTTTTCAAGTTTCGGGTGAGATGTCGATATAAGGAGAACAAGGAGTGACAAGACCCTAAGCTTGGGGATGCCCAAGGCAACCCAAGGTAATATTCAAGGAATATCCAAGCAACTAACCTTGGGGATGCCCCGGAAGGCATCCCCTCTTTCGTCTCCAACATTATCAGTAATCTCACTTGGAGCTACATTTTTATTCGTCACATGATATATGTTTTTCTTGGAGCATCATTTACTTTTGTTAGGATTTTCTTGTTGTTATTTAGAATATGTTTTGCATCTTTATTTTCAATAAAAATGCCAAGGATAGCCTTTGACATGCTTATTTTGCAAGTCTACATGTTGCTGTTTCAAAACAGAAAGTTTATCGATGTTGCAAAAATTCCGTAGAAAATTTAGAATGTGATAAAATGTTGAAACCTTTTGAAAAATAAGCTCTAATAAAGTTTCTACAGTGTGGTAAATTTTCATAATTTTTGGAGTTAAATAAGTATTGATATCCTTGCATTCTTTACAGACTGTACTGTTTTGGCAGATTGCTGTTATGTTTGCATATGTTTGCTTGTTTAATGATTGTATTTGAGGATATGAGTATTAAATATGCAGAGGCATTTAGTATAAAATGTTGAATAATAATTTTAGTAATTTGCTATAGTAGAGAATGATAAGGTTTTTGCATCGGTTTATACTGACTTATCTCATGAGTTCTTGTTGAGTTTTGTGTGGATGAAGTTTTTAAGATGTAGGGAAACCGTGATATAAAAGGAATTAAGGAGACACAAATGCTCAAGCTTGGGGATGCCCCGCTAGGCATCCCACCTTTCTTCATCAACAATTATCGGTTAGTATCGGTTGAGCTAAGTTTTTGCTTCTTCACATGAGTTGTGCTATTCTTGGAATGTCATTTTGTTTTCTTTGCTTACTGTTTTAATAAAATTCTTAGATCTGAAACTTTTAAATAAGAGAGAGTCCTCGCATAGCTATCTATTTACTTAACTACTCGCTTGATCTTCACTTCTATCTTTTTGGAGTAGCTTGTCATTTACTCTTGTGCTTCACTTATATCCTATGAGTAAATTGTCGAATAAATTGAATGTCGTGAAGTTGAAAAGTCGTACCATGCCTACTGGTAGCTTCACATTGGGTTTAGAAAGTGAAATCTTTTGATGCTTGACAATCACAATATTGGTCATACAAGCAATTTATGAATGACTAGTAGAAGGAAGATAACTTTCACATGCAAATACACTATCTTGGAAATCTTTTGTGATTGTGAGCCTCCATCAAAATATTATATGCAAAAATTGTTGACGTTGGACAAGGAATACAACGTAATTGTTTATGTTTGTTCATATTCACATAGAAGTTATATTGTCATAGATCCTTCAACATGTGGTGCTTGCCCCCCATCTTTGCTAGCCAAAAATTCCGCACCAAGTAGAGATACTACTTGTGCATCCAAAAACCCTTAAACCCAAATATTATTTTCAAGAGTCCACTATACCTACCTAAGGATTGAGAAAGATCCTTCAAGTAAGTTGTCATCGGTGCAATAAGGCAATAAAAATTGCTTCTAAAAGTGATAGATCATTTAGTGTAATTGAGCGTTGTATGAACTTGTGATGGAAAAGAATAAAAGCGACAGACTGCATAATAAAGGTTGCTATCATAAGGGGCAATATAACATGACATTCTTTTGCACTAAGGGATTGAGCATACAAACAAAAAGCGCATGGCAACCTCTGCTTCCCTCTGCGAAGGGCCTACCTTTTACTTTTCAGTATTTACTTTTATGCAAAGAGTCGAAGTTTTTCTCTCTATTACTTTTTATTTTTCTCTTTTGGCAAGCATCATGTGGCGAGGAAAGATCTAGGCACATATATCCAGTTGGATATGGGTAGCATGAGTTATTATTGTTGACATCACCCTTGAGGTGAATACGTTGGGAGGCAAAACAATAAGCTCCTATCTTTCTATGTGTCTGGTTGAAACGTTTTACTCATGTGTATGCGGTGAGTGTTAGCAATCATAGAAGACTATATGATGGTAGAGTATGTGGAGCTCTTACTTAGACTCTGTCGACTAAGTCGAATTGCAATTGTTTGGTGACTAAGAATATAGGTTGTTGAGTTTCAAGAGAATTCATTGTTTGAATCTTACCATGTGAATTGGTTGCTACTTTAACATGAGAAATTTTATGAGAAAGAATTGTTGTTATGATGCTAGGAAAAGTGATTGAAATTGTCATTGATCAAACTTGTGCACTTTGCTATCATTCACACTTCATAAATTATTTCTTCTATCATTTACCTACTCGAGGACGAGTAGGAATTACGCTCGGGGATGCTGATACGTCTCCAACGTATCTATAATTTATGAAGTATTCATGTTGTTTTATTACCATTCTTGGATGTTTTACAATCATTTTGTAGCGAATTTATATCTTTTTTTGGGACTAACCTATTGACCCAGTGCCCAGTGCCAGTTGTTGTTTTTTGCTTGTTTTTTACATCACAGGAAATCAATATCAAATGGAGTCCAAACACCGTGAAACTTTTTGTGGATTTTTTATGGACCAGAAGACATCTAGTGGGCCAGAGCAGCACTTGGTGGGTGCCACGAGGGGGGCACAACCCACCAGGTGGGTTGTGCCCACCTTGGTGGCCTCCTGCACCCCCTCTTTGCCCTATAAATCACCAAATATTCCAAAAACCCTCAAGGTAGCCCTAGATCAGAAGTTCCACCACCGCAAGGCTCTATAGCCACGAGAAACCAATCTAGACCCGTTCCAGCACCCTGCCAGAGGGGGGAATCATCACCGGTGGCCATCTTCATCATCCCGGCGGCCACCACGATGAGCAGGGAGTAGTCCACCTTCGGGGTTGAGGGTTTGTACCAGTAGCTATGTGTTTAATCCCCCCCTCTCTCTCTCGTGTTCTTGAGATGGCACGATCTTGATGTATCGCGGGCTTTGCTAATTGATACGTGTCCAACGTATCTATAATTTTTTATTGCTCCATGCTATGTTATCTACTGTTTTGGGCATTATTGGGCTTTATTATCCACTTTTATATTACTTTCGGGACTAACCTATTAACCGGAGGCCCAACCCAGATTTGCTGTTTTATGCCTATTTCAGTGTTTTGAAGAAAAGGAATATCAGACGGAGTCAAAACGGAACGAAATCAACTAGAGAAGTTATTTTTGGAACGAAAGCCACCCGATGGACTTGGACCCCATGTCAAGGAAGGAAGGAGGAGCTCACGAGGGTAGGGGCGCGCCCCCTGTCTCGTGGGACCCTCGTGGCTCCCCTGACGTACCTCCTACACCCATATATACCTACATGACCTAAAACTTCCAGAACGAATAATAGATCGGGAGTTCTGCCGCCAGAAGCCTCCATGGCCACCGAAAGCCAATATAGACCCTTTCCAGCACCCTGCCGGAGGGGGCAATCCTTCTCCGGTGGCCATCTTCATCATCCCGGTGCTCTCCATGACGAGGAGGGAGGCTGAGGGTATGTACCAGTAGCTATGTGTTTGATCTCTCTCTCTCTCATGTTCTTGAGGTGATACAATCTTGATGTATCGCGAGCTTTGCTATTATAGTTGGATCTTATGTTTCTCCTCCCCCTCTTCTCTCTTGTAATGAATTGAGTTTTCCCCTTGAAGTAATCTTATCGGATTGAGTCTTTAAAGACTTGAGAACAATTGATGTATGTATTGCCGTGGATATCTGTGGTGACAATGGGATACCACGTGCCACTTGATGTAAGTTTTGGTGACCAACTTGCGGGTTTCGTAACATTGGGAACCTATGCATAGGGGTTAGCACACGTTTTCGTCGTGATTCTCTGGTAGAACTTTGGGGCACTTTTTGAGGTCCTTTGTGTTGGTTGAATAGATGAATTGAGATTGTGTGATGCATATCGTATAATCATGCCCACGAATACTTGAGGTGACATTGGAGTATCTAGGTGACATTAGGGTTTTGGTTGATTTGTGTCTTAAGGTGTTATTCTAGTACGAACTCTAGGGCTGTTTGTGACATCTATAGGAATAGCCCAACGAATTGATTGGAAAGAATAACTTTGAGGTTGTTTCGTACCCTACCATAATCTCTTCGTTCGTTCTCCGCTGTTAGTGACTTTGGAGTGACTCTTTGTTGCATGTTGAGGGATAGTTATGTGATCCAATTATGTTAGTATTGTTGAGGGAACTTACACTAGCGAAAGTATGAACCCTAAGCCTTGTTTCCACACATTGCAATACCGTTTACGCTCACTTTTATCATTCGTTACCTTGCTGTTTTTATATTTTCAGATTACAAAAACTATTATCTACCATCCATATACCACTTGTATCACCATCTCTTCGCCGAACTAGTGCACCTATACAATTTACCATTGAATTGGGTGTGTTGGGGACACAAGAGACTCTTTGTTATTTGGTTGCAGGGTTTCTTGAGAGAGACCATCTTCATCCTACGCCTCCTACGGATTGGTAAACCTTAGGTCATCCACTTGAGGGAAATTTTCTACTGCCCTACAAACCTCTGCACTTGGAGGCCCAACAACGTCTACAAGAAAAAGGTTGTGTAGTAGACATCAAGCTCTTTTCTGACGCCGTTGCCGGGGAGGTGAGTGCTTGAAGGTATATCTTTAGATCTTGCAACTGAGTCTTTTAATTTCTTGTTTTATCACTAGTTTAGTTTGTAAAAGAAAACTATAAAAAATGGAATTGAGTTTGTCTCATACGCTTCACATTTTTAATATCTTTCGTGAGTATGATGGAAAGGATAATTGTGCTCAAGTGCTAGAAGAAGAAATCTATAAAATGTTTGGCACTAAATATTTAAGTGATGAGAATGATTGCAATGTTGTTAGTATGAATTCCTTGAATATCCATGATGCTAATGATATGCAAAGCCACAAGCTTGGGGAAGCTATGTTTGATGAAGATGATATTTTTTGTCCCCCAAGTTTTGATGAGCAAATTTATTATGATGGAAGCATGCCCCCTATCTATGATGGTTATTGTGATGACACGTATGCTTTAAATAATAATGATAACCATGAAACTTGTCATCTTGATCTTAATTTACAATCACATGATAGTTATTTTGTTGAGTTTGCTCCCACTATTATTCATGAGAAGAATTTTGCTTATGTGGAGAGTAGTAAAATTGCTATGCTTGTACATCATGAAAAGAATGATTTAGGTGCTGGTTATATTGTTGAATTCATTCATGATGCTACTGAAAATTATTATGAGGGAGGAATATATGCTTGTAGGAATTGCAATAATATCAAGTTTCCTCTCTATGTGCTTAAAGTTTTGAAGTTATGCTTGTTTTACCTTCCTATGGAAGTTGATTCTTATTCCCACAAGTTGTTTGCTCACAAAACCCCTATGCATAGGAAGTGGGTTAGACTTAAATGTGCTAGTCATATTCTTCACGGTGCTCTCTTTATGTTTCAATTCTTATCCTTTATGTGAGCATCATTGAAATCATCATGCCTAGCTAGGGGCGTTAAACGATAGCGCTTGTTGGGAGGCAACCCAATTTTATTTTTATTCCTTGATTTTTGTTCCTGTTTAGTAATAAATAATTCATCTAGCCTCTGTTTAGATGTGATTTTATTCTTTTAATTAGTGTTTGTGCCAAGTAGAACCGTTGGGAAGACTTTGGGAAAGTCTTGTTGATCATGCTGTCAAAAACAGAAACTTAAGCGCTCACGAAAATTGCTGCCATTTTTATTTGGAGAGTGATATTTAGTTAATTCTTTTTTAAGATGATTAATAGATAAATTCCTCAGGTCCAGAAATTTATTTGAGAATTTTATGAATTTCAGAAGTATACGTTTGATCCAGATTACTACAGACTGTTCTGTTTTTCACAGAATCTGTTTTTCATGTGTTGTTTAATTATTTTGATGAATCTATGGCTAGTAAAATAGTTTATAAACCATATAGAAGTTGGAATACAGTAGGTTTAACACCAATATAAATAAAGAATGAGTCCATTACAGTACCTTGAAGTGGTGATTTATTTTCTTATACTAACGGAGCTTACGAGTTTTTTGTTAAGTTTTGTGTTGTGAAGTTTTCAAGTTTTGGGTAAGGATTCGATGGACTATGAAATAAGGAGTGGAAAGAGCCTAAGATTGGGGATTCCCAAGGCACCCCAAGGTAATATTCAAGGACAACCAAGAGCCTAATCTTGGGGATGCCCCGGAAGGCATCCCCTCTTTCGTCTTCGTTCATCGGTAACTTTACTTGGAGCTATATTTTTATTTACCACATGATATGTGTTTTGCTTGGAGCGTCAATTTATTTTGTTAGGATTTGCTTGCTGTTATTTAGAACAATGTTTTGCATCTTTTATTTCAATAAAAGTGGCATTAATAGTCTTTACTATGCCTATGTTACAAGTATACATGTTGCTGTTTGAAAACAGAAAGTTTACCGCTGTTGCAATAATTCCCTAGAAAAGTCAGAATCTGATAAAATGTTGAAACATTTCGCATATTAAGCTCTGATAAATTTACCACAGTGGGAATTTTCTTTCATAATTTTTGGAGCTAGGTAAGTATGGATGTTGCAGCATTCTTTACAGACTATCCTGTTTAGGCAGATTGCTGTTATATTTGCATTATTTGCATATGTTTGCTTCTTTAATGATTCTATTTGAGGATAGGAATATTAAATATGCAGAGGCATTTAGTATTCAATGTTGAATAATAATTTTAGTGATTTGCTACAGTATAGTATGATAAGGTTTTTGCAATGGTTTATACTAACTTATCTCACGAGTCCTTATTGAGTTTTGTGTGGATGAAGCTTTTGAGATTTAGGGAGACCGTGATATGAGAGGAATCAAGGAGACACAAAATCTCAAGCTTGGGGATGCCCAAGGCACCCCTAGATAATATTTCAAGAAGTCTCAAGCGTCTAAGCTTTGGGATGCCCCGGTTGGCATCCCACCTTTCTTCTTCAACAACTATCGGTTAGTATCGGTTGATCCTAAGTTTTTGCTTCTTCACATGATGTTTGCCATTCTTAGATGTAATTTTATTTTTCTTTGCTTGCTGTTTGAATAGAGTACCAAGATCTGAAATTATTAAATGTTAGAGAGTCTTCACATAGTTGCATAATTATTCGACTACTCATTGATCTTCACTTATATCTTTCGGAGTAGTTTGTTGTTTGCTCTAGTGCTTCACTCATATCTTTTAGAGCATGGTGGTAGTTTTATTTTGAAGAAATAGATTAACTCTCATGCTTCACTTAGATTATTTTGAGAGTCTTAATAGCATGGTAATTTGCTTAAAATCCTAATATGCTAGGTTTTCAAGAATAATAAAATTCTCTTATGAGTGTGTTGAATACTATGAGAAGTTTGATACTTGATAATTGTTTTGAGATATGGAGATGGTGATATTAGAGTCATGCTAGTTGAGTAGTTATGAATTTGAGAGATACTTGTGTTGAAGTTTGTGATTCCCGTAGCATGCACGTATGGTGAACTGTTATGTGATGAAGTCGGAGCATGATTTATTTATTGATTGTCTTCCTTATGAGTGGCGGTCGGGGACGAGCGATGGTCTTTTCCTACCAATCTATCCCCCTAGGAGCATGCGCGTAATACTTTGCTTTGATAACTTCTAATTTTTTTGCAATAAGTATATGAGTTCTTTATGACTAATGTTGAGTCCATGGATTATACACACTCCCACCCTTGCTAGCCTCTCTAATACCGCGCAACTTTCGCGGTATCATACACCTACCATATCCTTCCTCAAAACAGCCACCATACCTACCTATTATGGCATTTCCATAGCCATTCCGATATATATTGCCATGCAACTTTCCACCATCCAGTTCATCATGACACATCCATCATTGTCATATTGCTTAGCATGATCATGTAGTTGACATAGTATTTATGGCAAAGCCACCGTTCATAATTCTTTCATACTTGTCACTCGTGATTCATTGCATATCCCGGTACACCGCCGGAGGCATTCATATAGAGTCATACTTTGTTTTAGTATCGAGTTGTAATCATTGAGTTGTAAATAGATAGAAGTGTGATGATCATCATTCAATAGAGCATTGTCCCCCAAAAAGGAAAAGGCCAAAGAAAAAAAGAAGGCCCAAAAAAAAGGGACAATGCTACTATACTTTTTTCCACACTTGTGCTTCAAAGTAGCACCATGATATAGCGAGTCTCATATATTGTGCTTCAAAGTAGCACCATGTTCTTCATATAGAGAGTCTCATATGTTGTCACTTTCATATACTAGTGGGAATTTTACGTTATAGAACTTGGCTTGTATATTCCAATGATGGGCTTCCTCAAATTGCCCTAGGTCTTCGTGAGCAAGCAAGTTGGATGCACATCCACTAGTTTCTTTTGTTGAGCTTTCATACATTTATAGCTTTGGTGCATCCGTTGCATGGCAATCCCTAGTCACTCACATTGATATCTATTGATGGGCATCTCCATAGCCTGTTGATACGCCTAGTTGATGTGAGACTATCTTCCCCCTTTTTTGTCTTCTCCACAACCACCACTCTATTCCACCTATAGTGCTATATCCATGGCTTACGCTCATGTATTGCGTGAAGATTGAAAAAGTTTGAGAACATCAAAAATATGAAACAATTGCTTGGCTTGTCATCGGGGTTGTGCATGATTTAAATATGTTGTGTGGTGAAGATGGAGCATAGCCAGACTATATGATTTTGTAGGGATAACTTTCTTTGGACATGTTATTTTGAGAGGACATGATTGCTTTGTTAGTATGCTTGAAGTATTATTATTTTTATGTCAATACTAAACTTTTGTCTTGAATCTTATGGATCTGAATATTCATACCACAATTAAGAAGAATTACATTGAAACTATGCCAACTAGCATTCCACGTCAAAAATTATCCTTTTTATCATTTACCTACTCGAGGACGAGCAGGAATTAAGCTTGGGATGCTTGATACGTATCCAACGTATCTATAATTTTTGATTGATCCATGCTATATTATCTACTGTTTTGGGCATTATTGGGCTTTATTATCCACTTTTATATTACTTTCGGGACTAACCTATTAACCGGAGGCCGAGCCCAGATTTGTTGTTTTATGCCTATTTCAGTGTTTTGAAGAAAAGGAATATCAGACGGAGTCGAAACGGAACGAAATCAACTAGAGAAGTTATTTTTGGAACGAAAGCCACCCGATGGACTTGGACCCCACGTCAAGGAAGGAAGGAGGAGCTCACGAGGGTAGGGGGCGCGCCCACCCCCCTGGGGCGTGCCCCCTGTCTCGTGGGACCCTCGTGGCTCCCCTGACGTACCTCCTGCACCCATATATACCTGCGTGACCTAAAACTTCCAGAACAAATAATAGATCGGGAGTTCCGCCGCCAGAAGCCTCTGTAGCCACCGAAAGCCAATCTAGACCCTTTCCAGCACCCTGCCGGAGGGGGCAATCCTTCTCCGGTGGCCATCTTCATCATCCCGGCGCTCTCCATGACGAGGAGGGAGTAGTTCTCCCTCGGGGCTGAGGGTATGTACCAGTAGCTATGTGTTTGATCTCTCTCTCTCTCTCTCTCTCTCTCTCGTGTTCTTGAGGTGATACAATCTTGATGTATCGCGAGCTTTGCTATTATAGTTGGATCTTATGTTTCTCCTCCCCCTCTTCTCTCTTGTAATGAATTGAGTTTTCCCCTTGAAGTAATCTTATCGGGTTGAGTCTTTAAAGACTTGAGAACACTTGATGTATGTCTTGCCGTGGATATCTGTGGTGACAATGGGATACCACGTGCCACTTGATGTATGTTTTGGTGACCAACTTGCGGGTTTCGTGACATTGGGAACCTATGCATAGGGGTTGGCACACGTTTTCGTCGTGATTCTTTGGTAGAACTTTGGGGCACTCTTTGAGGTCCTTTGTGTTGGTTGAATAGATGAATTGAGATTGTGTGATGCATATCGTATAATCATGCCCACGGATACTTGAGGTGACATTGGAGTATCTAGGTGACATTAGGGTTTTGGTTGATTTGTGTCTTAAGGTGTTATTCTAGTACGAACTCTAGGGCTGTTTGTGACATCTATAGGAATAGCCCAACGGATTGATTGGAAAGAATAACTTTGAGGTGGTTTTGTACCTTACCATAATCTCTTCGTTCGTTCTCTGCTGTTAGTGACTTTGGAGTGACTCTTTGTTGCATGTTGAGGGATAGTTATGTGATCCAATTATGTTAGTATTGTTGAGGGAACTTACACTAGCGAAAGTATGAACCCTAGGCCTTGTTTCCACACATTGCAATACCGTTTACGCTCACTTTTATCATTCATTACCTTGCTGTTTTTATATTTTCAGATTACAAAAACTATTATCTACCATCCATATACCACTTGTATCACCATCTCTTCGCCGAACTAGTGCACCTATACAATTTACCATTGTATTGGGTGTGTTGGGGACACAAGAGACTCTTTGTTATTTGGTTGCAGGGTTGCTTGAGAGAGACCATCTTCATCCTATGCCTCCTACGGATTGATAAAACTTAGGTCATCCACTTGAGGGAAATTTGCTACTGTCCTACAAACCTTTGCACTTGGAGGCCCAACAAGAAGAAGGTTGTGTAGTAGACATCATTAATATAGTTGGATCATATGGTGTTTCCCCCCTCTCTATCTTGTTGTGATGAATTGAGTTTTCCTTTTGAGATTTTGTTCTTGTCGGATTGAGTACTTTTATGGATTTGAGAACACTTGATGTATGTCTTGCGAATGAATACTCGTGGTGACAATGGGGTATTATTTTGATTCACTTGATATATGTTTTGGCACTCAACTCGCGAATTCCCGAGGTGACATTGGGGTAATCTACGCATAGGGGTTGATGCACGCTCTTATCTTTGTTTCTTCGGTAGAAATCTTGGGGCACTCTTTGAGGTTCTTTGTGTTGGATTGAGTATTATGAATCTGAAATTATTTGGTGCTGTTTTAGTACGAACTCTTGGATAGATCGATGGGAAATAATAGATTCGAGGTGGTTTCGTACCCTACAAACGATTTCTTCTTATGTTCTCCGCTAGATAGGAACTTTGGAGTGATTCTTCATCGCACTTTGAGGGACGGTTATATGATCCAATTATATTAGCATTGTTGAGAGATTGCACTAGCGAAAGTACGGACCCTATGCCTCATTTTCAAGCATTGCAATACCGTTTGTGCTCCGTTTTATCAATTGCTAAATTGCTGTTTTTATTGTTCCTATTACAAAAATCAATATCTACTTTCCATATTACATTTGTATCACCTTCTCTTCACCGAACTAGTGCACCTATACAAATTACCATTATATTTGGTGTGTTGGGGACACAAGAGACTTTTTATTATTTGGTTGCAGGATTGTTTGAGAGAGATCATCTTCATCCTATGCCTCCCACGGATTGATAAACCTTAGGTCATCCACTTGAGAGAAAATTGCTACTGTCCTACAAAACTCCGTGCTTGGAGGCCCAACACGTGTCTACAGAAAATAAAGTTGTGTAGTAAACATCACATATTGATCTAGTGCCCAGTGTCAGTTCCTGTTTGTTGCATGTTTTTTGTTTCGCAGAAAATCCATATCAAATGAAGTCCAAACGTGATAAAAATTTACAGAGAATTGTTTTGGAATATATGTGATTTTTGGGAGGTGGAATCAAAGCAAACGGGGGCCCACAACCCCCAAGGTACACCAGGGCACGCCAGGGGTGCTAGACACGCCTAGGTGTCTTATGCCCTCCTCGTAAGGCGGTTGGGCCCCTTCTTCTGGCGCACGAAAGATAATTTATGGGAAAATATCGTGTAATTTTTTTAGCGCAATCGAAGTTACGGATCTCCGGGAATTTAAGAAACCGTGAAGGGCCAGATCTGGGGAACGCGAAACAGAAGTGGACAGGGAGGGAGATCTAATCTCGGAGGGGCACCCGCCCCTCCGCCGCCATGGAGGACATGTA
>NC_041386.1:447339351-447424787 GCF_002162155.2 Triticum dicoccoides
GGAGTGCCGCCGGGGCTAGGATCGTGACGTTGATCTACATCAACAATCTTGCTACCGTCAACACCAACTTTCCCCCCTCTATGCAGTGGTGTAACACCCCTTCTCCCCACTGTAATTTCTACTTAAACATGGTGCTCAACTCCATATATTATTTCCCAATGATCTATGGTTATCCTATGATGTTTGAGTAGATCCGTTTTGTCCTGTGGGTTAATCGTGATCTTGGTTGGTATGATTGAATATTTTATTATATGGTGCTATCCTACGGTGCCCTCCGTCTCGCGCAGACATGAGGGGTCCCCACTGTAGGGTGTTGCAATACGTTCATGATTTGCTTATGGTGGGTTGCAAGAGTGACAGAAGCTTAAACCCGAGTAGGTGGGTCGTTGCGTATGGGATAAAGAGGACTTGATACTTAATGCTATGATTGGGTTTCATGGCCTTAATGATCTTTAGTAGTTGCGGATGCTTGATAGGGGTCCAACCATAAGTGCATATGATCCAAGTAGAGAAAGTATGTTAGCTTATGCCTCTCCCTCATATAAAATTGCAAGAATGATTACCGGTACTTGCTATCGATTGCCTAGGGACAAATGTCTTTCTTGTTGACAAAAGCTATCTAATTTTATTACCTTGCAATTAATCCGTAGTTTTATTCTCGCAAAGTACTTGTAGTTTTATTCTTGTAAAATAGTTTCATAGTTGTTCTAGGTAAAGCAAACGTCCAAGTGTGCGTAGAGTTGTATCGGTGGTCGATAGAACTTGATTTGTTCTGCCTTTAGCTCCTCGCTGGGTTTGACACTCTTATTTATCGAAGAAGGCTACGAACAATCCCCTATACTTGTGGGTTATCAGGCATCCCCGTGATGAAGTCACGTGTGTCTGGCTAGATGATGATCGATGCATCACACCAAGAGCGCCCTAAGAATATCTCTCCATCGTCGGAGGAGCAAATCCCACTCTCGAGCTATCTGGCCACTTGTCAAACTTTCTGATAAACCTGTAAGTTGTCATTAAGATCACCGTGTTACAGGTGACGTTTGAGCAACCCCAAAGCCCAATGTATGATAAGCAGTGACCACGATACTCTCATGGTCTAAGGAGCAATTTCACATGTTAACACTTTGTGTTATTACAATTGAATGCAGGCGATATTGACTCAATTCATAACAAAGAAGATTGGGTGGATTCAATATGATCATTCTTCTAACGTCGTAATCTCAATGTTGTTTTAGGATCATTACACTTAACGATATCCTAAGATCCGGAAAACATGATCACCAACAACACTTGAGCTAGTCTCAGAGGCAAGACTGTGAATCTTTTATTTAACCATTCATCATTTCACACATGCATATGAGGTTTCCACTTAATCGCATATTCCAGGATCATAGCACTTATAACATGAAATATAAACTTTTAATTATGAATATGGAAATCTAATAATAAAAATATTGTTGCCTCTAGGGCATATTTCCAACATTTAATAAATTCCAAAAATAGTATAGATTTCAAAAATTCATAGAAAATCAACCATAACACAAACAAAAATAATTTAAGTATGAAAAATCAACAAAAAATCCAATATTTCCACATGTATAATTTTCATGCATGTCAGAACAACTTATACACACTAATCAGGTCAAATTAATTAAAGGGCATTTGAAATGCTTCATTTGGAGTTTGAATTTGAATCTTTGGCTCAAATCAACTTCATTTAATCATGTTGCTAATTGCATTAGCTCAGTGAACAGTATGTTGTCATGTCATGATCATGCATCATATTGTTTCACTTGCCATGTATTGAATTGCCTTCTTCTCAGTGTTTGTTCTTCGCGATAGGATCTGTTTTCGAGAGCGTGACCAAGTACCTATCTGAGGAGCAGCACCCTACAACTGATTGATATGTCTCCAAAATATCTATATTTTTTGATTATTTCATGCTATTATATTGTCAATCTTGTATGCTTCATATGACATTTTATATCATTTTGGGGAACTAACCTATTAACTCAGTGCCCAGTGCCAGTTCCTATTTTTGCCTATTTCTTTGTTTCATAGAAAAACCATACCAAACGAAGTCCAAACGCGTTGAAACTTTGAGGTCATTTTTTATGGACTAGAAGAGACCCTAGAAACTTCGGGGGAGGCCATAAGATCCATGAGAGATCCACAAGCTCACACGGCGCCCCCCGGTGCGCCACTTGAGCTAGTGGGCGCCACAGAGGTCCATCTGACCTAATTCCAGCGTTATAAATTTGGAAATATTGGGAAACTCCCAGAGTGAGATCCGAAACAATTTTATCACCGCCACAAGCCTCTATTATTTGGCGATCCCATATGGAGGCCTCCTCTGGTACTCTGCCAGAGGGGGAATCAATCACGAAGGCCATATTCATCAACCTTGTTGCCTCCATGATGATGTGTGAGTAGTTCCCACATGACCTTCAGGTCCATAGCAGTAGCTAGATGGCTCTCTCTCTCTCTCTCTCTCTCTCTTGATCTTCAATGCAATGATCTCTTTGGAGGTCTATTCGATGTAATATTTGCGGTGTTTGTTGGGATCCGAGCTATCATGCCGTCAATGAACTGAATCGAATCATCACTCGTGGAAGCATAGAAAGAACATCAAACCCTCACATCTATATGTGATCTAGATCGAAACTTGCACCTACTCATATAACCGCTCATGATTCCACTGTTGGGAAACATAGCAGCAAACAAAAAAGATCGCCCTACGATCACCTAGGAACACTATGAAGATGCGATAAACGGTTTGGATCAGTTTGTTACTGACTTTGAGTGCGACCGAAGACGAGTTGGTGTAGATTCTACTTGGAGTCCCTCGAACTGTAGATGAACGATCCTGCGAACCGCCCATGCAGTGGCGGAGCTAGCGAATTTCTAAAGCCCGAGCACATTGTAAGCCTGAGTATATTTTGTCCTTCTAAGAAACCACAAGTAGTATCACATATCTGATCTATGAAAATGTGCTCAATACTGAAATTTGAACAAACATAATTTGAATAGACACAATGTTAAATTGCACAATTTTTCAATAAATTACAGAGAATAACTCACCTAGTTATCCCATGTTGCGGTAGCCCTCGTTGACAGTTTGGTGCTAGCCGTCTCTTAGTCGTGGCCTTCTACAGTTCGAACACTTGGCAGCGTGGCACAACTACTGCGAACGGGGAAGAGTCACCGTCCACTTGAGCCCGAGTGAAATTTTCACGGGAGAGGAGCCGCCGCCTCAGCGCTTGCTCTTTCAATCATACGTGAGCCTCGCCGGCCTTGCCCGGCAGAGTAGTGGCCCCTCCGCGCGACGAAACTCTTGCGGCTCACCGTTCATCGGTGCCCTCCGGCAGTCCGCTCTCGACGAGTGGCCAGATCGTCTTTGAGATCGGAGTACCGAGCTAGGGTTTGGGTGTGCCGCGTGAGCGCCTGTTCCCATCTCCCTGAGTTCTTCATCTCTGCTCGACAGCCAAACAATCAATTTTCTCGAGTTAGTTGTAGCCCATGTTTATGAAAGGGTGCATGACCTCTTAGTTGTGCTAAGAAAGGCCCAATAGAAAAGAAATTGACCATGCTAGCCCAGTTATAGAGCACTTCTCCTTTTTGCAGCGTATTTTCACCAGTTTTCAGCGTATAAGAGCAACTATTACGATTCTTGCGGCTTAGGAAGCTCACGAGCGTTTTGGAAAGTAGCAACATCAAGCCCGGGCACGTGCCTAGGGTGCCCGGAAGGTAAAATCGCCCCTGTGCCCATGAGCAGTCCCTCGAACGGAAGACCGAAAGGACAACCTCTATACGAGTTGCAGCGTATGGTCTTCATGATCCAGCAGCGCTTCACCGTCCAGAGCTAATCATCACCGAAAAATTAGAGGAAGGAGATTAGAACCACACTGGGCTTCTAATTATGAGGATTAGATGATCTATGTCTAGCTCTAGTTGATCAACTAGGACCAACTAGAAGTAGAACTAGAGAACTAGAGGAGGCTCCAAAATTTGTGTGTTCAAAAGGTGCCAATACCTCTAGTATATATAGGTTGAGGGGGAAGGAGGGGGTGCCACACAAGTGGGAGGACTCCCCTCCCCTTATGTTGGCCCTAGGGGGAGGATTCCTCTCCCTTGTCTAATTTGGCTTCCCCAAGTGGGAAAGGGGGGCGCCTCCCCTATTGGGCCCTTGCGGCCCAATTCTCCTTCCACCTTTTTTGCCATTAAGCCCGTTGAATATAAATAAATATAAAAGCCTTCTAACTATCATTAGATCCTTTTATTATTAATTTAACATCTCCAAAAACATTTTACACCTATATATTATTTATGGTAATACCCGGTATTGTCCGATAAACTCTGGAACTCTTCCGGTGATCCCGAAACGCTTCCGGTTCCTCTTGAAACTATTGTGAATATTAACGAAACTATTTCATGAATTTTTTCTTATTACTCCCGTCCTACTAATACTCATCATATCATGATTACCTTAAACTTGTGACCCTGTAGGTTCGGTAAAACGTAGACATGAACAAAACACTTTTGTTCAATGATCGATAGCGGAACCATGGACGTCCATATCGATCCCTATGAGTACACGAATGACATTCGAGTGAACCTTCGGTTATCATGTGTTGTTACCTTTGCTTCGCGATACTTTACAAAACCCGAGGTGAGATGTGTATCGGTATCCTCTTGAGTCATACACATGCTCACTATACTGGTCTCCTCGTTGCCGGTTTTGTTCTTCTTTTGTCGCCGCCATGTTCCGGCATCCCCATGACACTGTCACCTATGTCTGGCCAGACGATAATGGATGCCGTCACACCGAGAGGGCCCTAGAATATCTCTTCATCACTGGAGGAGCAAATCCCATTCTCGAACTATCTAGTCCCTAGTCAAACTTTTCGATGAACCTGTAAGTTGATGTTATGATCATCGTGTTACAAATCACATTTGAGCAAACCCAAAGTCCACTGTACGGTAAGAGGTCAATATGATACTTTCATGGTCTAAGGAATTAAAACACATGTTAACACTCCATGTTAGAATAATTGACTTCTGTCGATATTATCTCAAAGTATAACAATTCACTTCTGTCGATATGATCATTCTGCTAACGTCATACTCTCAATATTGTGTTAGGACTACCGTTACGCTTAACGATGTCCTAAGATCCGGGAAATATGATCACTAACAACATTGAGCCAGTCCTAGAGGCAAGACTAGAAACCTAATATTACCGTTTATCATTCCACACATGCATATGAATTTTCCACTGAATCGCACATTCCAGGATCATAGTAGTTATAAAATAGAATACAAACTCTTAATTATGAATATAGAAATATAATAATATAATATTATTGCCTCTAGGGTATATTTTCAATAGATGTGATGCACTTTTGGTTGTAAGATTTAATATGATGCACTTTTGGTTGTAGAAATATGAATTTTTTCTCTATATGATGTTTTGTTTTCGAAATGATGCGGCTGTATAGTGGCTGTAGGCTGCCGCACGGTCATCTCCCATTTTACATATTCAAATATGTATCATCCACTATAGTAATAGTTTTACATCGCCAAATATACATGATCTGTTGGAGTTGGCTTTAAAAAAAAATGTAAAATGCACTTTCCGGTGATGTAAATTATACAACACCTACATTTCCATCTCCAAATATACAACATCTATTAAAGATGCTCTTAGGAGCCGTCGGAGCGGAGATGTGACAACACCAACACTATGCTTAGTTTCATAGCTAGGCAAACGATCCGTACCACCGACGAGGTAGAGGAACTTGGCGAGAGGGTGGGAGATGTTACACAGTTAGGGTAGGGAGTTCCGCCACCTGTGTCGCCGCCGCAGAGCGCGTTCAGAGAAGGACATCAGAAGCAAATTAACAAGGAGCGAGGGTCCTTTTTGCTAAATGTCCACACATATTTCTCCAGCATATTTTGTAGCATCTATCTTCAATTTGACGGCTCAAATTTCCTTTTCTATTTTTTTACCACAAGCTCAACTTTTATCTTAGTCGTTCCCCTTTCGACGATGTGTTCGGGGATGTGATGCAGCTGGTATACGATGCTAGACTAGATCCGGACGCTCCATATCCGCCCAAATGTTCGGGTGGCCTGCCTGGGCAGAAAAAAGCCACCCAATTGGCCAACCCGAACACAGCCCAAACGTCTGGACCGACCGACACGTCCCATACCCAGTCCACATATGGGTTGGGTACGGGGATGCCCCGACACGTCCGCCATGTTGGATCCAACCCACTATGGCCCACCCCGACCCCACATATATTCATCCTTATCCGCACTCTAGACTAAACCATAGCCACCACTCTGCTCCACTCCCCTCTGCCCAAAGCTCACGTCCCGCGAATTCCATCCGTTTTCGACATTGCGAAAAGTGGATCCGACTTCGAGATGTCCCGATCCATCGACTGGAACCTCGTCCCATGCGGGGTCAAGGAGGAGATGACCGTCTGCATGGCTCTCTGCCGCTCTTGGTAGGAGTGCGCTCGACCGTGCTCGGACTTGATGTGGAGGGAATCCATTGTGTGCGCTCAAATGACGGTTGGATCCACAGGGCTGGGGACTGGAGGCGCATGACCACAGGCTCGCCGGAAGCGGTGACCATTGCCTAGCATTGCAACCTCGGGGTGGCGGCGCAACCCCTTCATTGGCCCATCGTCCTCGAGCCATCGGGCTCCTAGTCGGAGGTCAACGCCGACATGGCTCACGAACTATCTACGAATACCGCAAGGCATGCATGCAATATGAGGCACATGACGTTGGTGGCCACGATAGCCCTCGAGGCGAAGGCTGCGGAGGCGGAGTCGCGTGCGTGTCGCCTCGCGCCACACTCCAAGGGTGTCGGGGTCGGGCTCCGACCACGAGTCCGGCCCATCCACGTCTATCGCGTACCTCATCTCCACCAGCGACTTCGAGGTCGGGGGCTCCGACGAGGAGTAGGACATGAGAGACGGCGACGCCTCGTGTCCCATGTGGGATAGTCCGTGTCCCATGTCCTACTGTACCTTGCCGACGACAGGACCTTCACTTCGCAGGTCTCATGGCTGTCGGACAAGTATACTGAGGGGACAACAAGGATGGTCGCCGACGAAGAATTAGATTAGATTTTAAGTTTCATGTAAATTGTATATATTTGATGATTTGCAAATGAGCACCGATTGTGACATTGAACATTTGAGTGTTGATCGATAACCGTGTTAGATGTAAATGAGTCAGGCTTTAGCTGGGTCGGGTTGTAGAGGCTCTAACTTCGGAGGTGTTTGTTTCAGCGTTTTTTACCTGTCATCCCTTTACGCCGTAAAGGGGAAACGTTACCTACGTTTGTTTAATGCACACCGTAAACACTTTCCTCCGTAAACAGGTCCAACCCAGTTATTGATCGATACCGCTCCCCCCCTACCGGTAATTGCGATACCGTTCCCTTCTCTTCCCACACGATCCCTTCTTCCTCCCCTCCCGACCCCTTCCTCCTCGTCCGTCGCCGCCGCCTCTCCTCCGAGATCAGAGTGACCGTTGACGCTTGACATCGAAAAAGGCTGCCGACGCTTGACATCAAAGGCGGCCGACAGTGCACATGCTCAGGGACGGCCAGCGGCGCGCAAGACTCGAGCGTCCGGCGACGCTTGATCTATCTACGGGGAGGATGGCGGCCGGCGAGCAGCAGGGCCGAGCAAGAAAAGCAGGATGATGGCAATCGATTCCTTTACGGGAATGTGAACCAAACAAACTTGCAAACTGATTACCCTCCAAGGCTGTGATCTGATTACGTTTACCATTTCTCTAGCCAAACACCTCCTTCGTTTTAATCGTCAACGCTGGATTGTAAACAGAACCTGCGAGCCGTTGTCTCTCGAGAAAAAAACCCTAAGCGAGCCGTTGATATCTCCTTCTTTCATCCTGACCGTTCATTAACTGAAGCCTCTGTATGTTGCACTCGGCCCTGACAGCGTGCCGCCTCCTCCTCATCACCAAGCCCAACGCTAGGGTTTTGCCTGCCACCGCCGCCGCCATCCGCCTCTCCTCGTCGCGAGCATCTACGGTCGCCGCCACCGCCACTGCCACCGTCGGCCCTCCGATGGAGGTGCCGTCGGATTGGACGGCCGCCCGGGTCCGGGAGGTTTTCATCGACTTCTTCAAGTCCAAGTCGCACACGCCATGGCCGTCGAGCCCCGTGGTACCCGTCGACGACCCCACGCTCTTGTTCGCCAACGCCGGGATGAACCAGTTCAAGCCCGTATTCCTCGGCACCGCCGCTCCGGACTCGCAGCTTGGCCGCCTGAGCCGCGCCTGCAACACCCAGAAGTGCATCCGCGCCGGCGGCAAGCACAACGACCTCGACGACGTGGGGAAGGACACCTACCACCACACCTTTTTCGAGATGCTCGGGAACTGGTCCTTCGGAGACTACTTCAAGGAGGGGGCCATCGGGTATGCATGGGAGCTCCTCACCCAGGTATCGGGTTCTTGCCTTCACTCCCCCTTTTGATCGCTAGCGCGTTAGTATGTATATGCACTACTGTACTTCTACATCAGATTATGGATCAGTAAAATTTAAGTGAAAGTTGGGTCCACTTTGGTCATAAATCTATCCGAACAAGCAAAAATAAGCAAATGATGTCAAAAACTTTAGATGTACAAATTTCCCACTGATTTTAAACACTGGACACCTTCTTACCACATACTGTTTGCTATTTCATGTGTACAGGTCTACAAATTGCCCACTGATAGAATTTATGCAACATACTTTGGTGGTGATGAGAAAGCTGGTCTCGCTCCGGATACCGAGTCGAAGAACATATGGTTGAAGTATCTACCTAATGAAAGAGTTCTGCCTTTCGGTTGCAAGGTATCCTGGATGTGCTTGGTTTGTTGGTTGAGCTCCTATCTATTGTGGACATTATGTTGTATTAGTTTCACTTTCTCCGTTTCTGTTGGGCCTAACTATTGACTGAATTTCCCTACTAAAGAACACTATATGATGTATTCTTTGAGCAGGATAATTTTTGGGAGATGGGTGACACAGGTCCTTGTGGGCCATGCACAGAGATCCATTTTGATCGTATTGGCAATCGTGACGCAGCTTCATTAGTGAATAATGATGACCCTACATGTATTGAGATATGGAATCTTGTGTTTATTCAGGTTAACATGCTATTTTCCCCATTTCTTTCCAGATTGTCAAGCTTTAATCCCAATACAATGTCAGTTACTCTGTTCAATGTGTGCACACCTATTTGCTTATTTATCTGTTGTATGCACTGACATTTGGCTGTTTTAATACCCAGTTCAACAGGGAATCAGATGGTACTTTGAGATCCTTGCCAGCAAAACACGTTGACACTGGAATGGGCTTCGAGCGTTTAACCTCTATCCTTCAGAATAAAATGAGCAATTACGATACAGACGTATTCATGCCATTATTTGATGCCATCCACAAGGTATTTTGTGCACACTTGCAGCTTCTTTTATGCTTATGAGTTGTGGCAACAGTATTTTTCTGCAGTAATTAATTGTTACCTAAAGTAAATGATATTCATTGTTAATTCAGTATGCATTATGAATGCAGCTGGCAGGCGCTGGAATTCAACCATACTCTGGTAAAGTGGGATCCGATGATGTTGGGAAAGTTGATATGGCATATAGGGTTGTTGCAGATCACATAAGAACCCTTTCTTTTGCTATCGCTGATGGTTCTCAACCTGGTGAGTTCATACTGTTTTGGTTGGGGATACATGATTTAAAATGATTGCCATCCATTTATAAGTATGGTTAGTTTCTGTAAAAAGATGGAATAATAACAATACACCTAAATGCTTGCTGCGTTGCATCCTGCACAACAGGATGTTAAAGTAGTTCTATTTCATATCTGTCCCCAAGTGAGCATAACGAGCTTGTGCGCTTATGTTATTTTGGTTCCTTAAACTAGACATTATTTTGAACTTATTATGCTCCTAAATTTTCTGTTACATATGTAAGATATTTTTTATTCAAGATATGGATGTGGCACTGGAATAAAATGAAGTATATAGACATAAAGTCACCAATAGATCATCATATCCAATTTTGAAGAATTTGAATGAAAACAGATAGATCATTGTAGTACCCATTGTCAGCCAAAATGATTAGTCATTCTAAGAGAGGCTAGGTTTTTGGACTTGAATGATTAATTTTGGTTTAAGTATCCAAGTGTCAAAATCACTAGTTTGGGGACCTGACTTGCATTTACTATTTTAGGAAGAAATGCATTATTTCCCTTCTAGTTAATATGAAGTCATACCTGCTAATTTTTTATGGGCTTAGTTCATTGCGAACCAAAATTTATAGATTTCAAATGGACCCCTGAGTTGTTATAGTTCTTATCACATGAATTTATGTGTGAAATACCAATTAAGCCTTATTTCGACTGTCTTTTCCATGGTGGAAGTGTTGGCGCTAGTGGTTGGGTGTTGTAATTAAGTGATGGGTGCTTGTTGGAATAAATATGGCAAGGATATGTTGAATTGGGCCAGACTTGGAATAAATATGGCAAGGATATGTTGAATTGGGCCAGATATGGATGTGAGACAATATTAATTAGTAGTCCAGAATGACATATAATATGAAGTGAGCAGTTAATGATTCTCTTGCTTGCTGTTTATGCAATAGAAATCACCACTTGGATGTACTCCCGAAACGTCATATATTTAGGAACAGAGGGAGTATATAGCTGCAAAATAATATGATATGTTGCACATATGTTGCAGTTACATAATATTACCTCCGTCCCGAAAAGCTTATCTCAGATTTTTCTAGATGCGACACTAAAGCGTGTCTAGATACATTCGTATCTAGACAAATCTAAGACAAGTAATTAGGGATGGAGGGAGTATTTCGGTAATAAAGGTTCAGAACAACTGCAGAAAATATATTATTGTCTTCATTCAGTTTAATGGGATTGTTTTGGTGGATCCACCATCATGGTCAACCTATCTAGTGAGGATGGTGTAGAACTGATTTTTTTTGTCGCAACTACTGAGCTATTGTATTTTTCTTGCATTTACAAATTACAATGTTTCAGAGCTTTGTTTTGTATTATACAATGACGTTTCTTTGTTCTAATATGAGTTTTTCTGTAGGAAATGAGGGAAGGGAGTATGTTCTAAGGCGTATACTTAGACGTGCTGTTCACTTTGGTCATCAAAAATTGATGGCAAAGCAAGGATTTTTTAGCTCGTAAGAACTGTAACCTGCATCTGCTGTATTCTGTACCCTCCTTTTGATGATATATTTGCATAGCTTTTTGTTTACCCAGAATGCTAAAAATGTAATGCAAGGCTTATGAGAATGACTGTAGGAATGTCATATGACAATAAAAAAAACTATGTTCACACACAATTTTAGTTAATTTATTATGAACCCAGGGTCATGTGCTATGTGTTACTTTAATTTGGGTTTGGGTTTGTGGGGCATAACTTGGCACTGGACTTACCATTGTTCCTGCGATGCCTTTTGTTTTAGGTTCATGTGTACTTTTTTTTTTGCTAGCAAAGCTTTATAATAACTAGCATTTGGTCCTGATAATGAGGCATGGTTTTGAAAGTTATTTCACTCGCAGAGAAAAAAAGTGCTAGTGCGTTTTGCCATTGCCTGGCGCCTATCTCATCTACTCCCTCCGTCCGTGAATAAGTGTACATCTAGCTTTTCTCCCAAGTCAAAGTTTTAAAACTTTGACCAATTTTATAGAGAAAAGTAGCAGCATTTATGGCACTAAATTAGTATCACTAGATTCGTTTTGAAATGTAGTTTCATAATGTACCAATTTGATGTCATATATGCCACTACTCTTTCCTTAAAGTTGTTCAAAATTTTAAAACTTTGACTTAGGACAAAAGCTAAATGTACACTTATTCGCGGACGGAGGGAGTAAGCGCACACCTAGCATGATTAAGCGCTAGGCGTTCTGTTGTTGCCTAGCACCTAAGCACACTTAAGCGGATGCCTAGGGGTGTTTTTTTTCATGACTATCTTAATAGGTCTTGATGGCGTGGATTCTTGGGCATCACTGTCCTATGCTTGAGTGTGTGTTCTGGAACTGCTGTATTTTCCATAACTTGAATATTTATTTATTAATTAACTATCACTCTCACGATTGTAAAATTATTGTTATCTTAGAATGTGTACAGTCAGATTCTGACGGTTGACCAGCAATAATTTCATTGCTGGTCTAATTTTACATGGAAAGTGCTATATATGTCCAACTAAACCTTTTTGTTTTTACTTCTGCATCAATTTTTCAAGTTGTTTCTGATTCTCTCTCCATATTTCCGGCGACTGGCATCTCTCTCTCTCTCTCTCTCTCTCATCTCTCTCATCTTTTGGTTTTCGAAGCTGGCATTTGATTTACCATTATTTTGTGTCTTGCTCGTACAGCCTTGTAGATGTTTTTGTCCGAGTGATGGGTGATGTGTTTCCTGAGCTGAAAGACAATGAAAAGAAGATTAAAGATATAATTAAGGACGAAGAGGCAAGCTTTGAGAACACTCTAGCGAAGGTATTATTATTTGCCTGGAGTATTGCATAACAGTAACATCAGTTTAGCCCAAGTGAAGTTTGTTGGTGTAATTTCATTGGAATCAAATCCGAGTCTTTGCACACTCTTAGGCAGTGTTCTCATACTTTATCCTTTTCTGTGAAGCATACTTTATCCTTCTGAACATGTGCTAGTCTCAAAGTAATTTAGCTAGTTTGTTTTTGTAGTTGCCGGAGACTCTGGGCCAGTTTATACCTTGTATCTTCTATACCACTGTTTTGCTCGTGTGATACTGCTACAGGCTTTATATATATTAACGTGTTGTGCTGAGTAACCAGGCAGTGCCTTGTTTTAACACTACACATTAAGGAACATATCCATGATGATCGTTTCGATCTTGGTTTATGGCAGCTTAGCAAACTTCAATAGTTCAATCACAGTAATTAGCATACACGATAAATTGTCTCATCTTTTCTCTGAAATGACTAATTATAATCCAATTTATTTGGTTTCTACATGGGCATGATTCTGTTTATCATGTTTGTATTTTAAGGGTAGTTCCTACTAGGCGCATTGTCATTGTATTTCATAGAGACTAAGAAAGCTTACAGTTGAAGTTTAATTGGCCATTCTTTTCTTAAAACCATCATAATATGTGTTGTCATTTCTGGTCACTGTTCAGCCAGTTAACTGAGTGTGCTGTTGGTGTAATTTTCAGGGGTATGAGAGATTTAAGAAAGCTGCAGATGCTGTCAAGGAGAATGGCGGGGCAGTACTTAGTGGCCAGGCAAGTGCTTTGGTTTTGAATTACCACCACATTAGTTGATTTATTTTGTTTTCACTAGAAGATGTTTGCACCTAAGCAGATATATAGTTTGTTTGTTGTGTGAGCACGTGTTGTGTTATCTCATTGGACAGAAGGGGGGAAAGGGTCCATTGGCAAGTGATGGTATTTAGGAGATAATATAAATTATGAAGTTGGAGTCAAGGTATCCTGATTAGTAAGATGCATATATTTCATATTAAAATATTTGGAATATGTTCTTATCCTTTGCTAGAGCGGTTGCATTGTCATCCATTTTCATAGTGAGGATTAATCTGGATATATCTAGCCCTTCCCTCCCTCTCCAATACGCCATAGAGCATTGTTTTTAAGGTGTCCCGCCTTGGATGCTCGGCAAGCGCCCTGGCAGTACCTTGCAGCGCTTAGACGTCAGGGCGGTGAGTGCTCGCCTTGGGTCGCCTTACCGCATTAAGAACAATGTCTCAAAGCCTAACCATCCTTTAATGAAAATGGTTTCCTGGCAGGGGTGAAAATGGTTCGAATATCAACAAACTGACGGAACCCCTTAACAATGGCGTTAGGAACCAGAACTTGGATATCTGACGGATACAATATCGGTAGTTATTCTCGGATGTGGTTTTAACATTGTATAGGCACTATCTGCCAGAACCAGGATACCAGGATTCATGGATTATGAGTCCAAGGACTAGTCAAGACTAGTCTATGAGTCTCAACTCCAGGGCCGACTGCACTTCAGTGTCGACTAGTCTATGATTCGCAACTTCAGTGTCGACTAGTGTCGAGTAGTCACGCTTAGTCTATGAGTCTCAACCTCGGAACGACTCGTCGACTCGTAGGATTTTGATCAGATAGTATTCAACACACTATTTGATGAGACTCCCACCTGCTCATTTGTGAGCTTGTCTGCTGGCTTCAGGTGATCCTGGTGGTTGCATTGCTTGCTTTAGAGGAAACACAATACATGGATGTGAAGCCTGCCTGTGGGATGTTAACATGGGCCGTGCTGGCTGTTAATTGGGGCTTCTTGGTTATAGAAAGATTGGTTCGGGCCTTGTGTTGAGTTTTTCGTATATTTTTTACAGCTGGACATCAAGTTGTAACGAGTGTTGACAGGTTATGGTTTGTGTGGAGTCGGGCGCGTTGTATCCTGTGCCTCCTATATGATGAGGGGGGCACCACAAGTTAGCGACGGACACACAGGGGGAGCTGGCGGCATGCGTTGGTGTCCGGGCAGCTGGTGTTGCAGTATCAATGGGAGGAGCACCCGTAGTATCCACAGGGGATGGAGGCGATGTGCACTGAACCTCTTGCTGTGATTGCTTGGTCCTCACTAGGCCAACATGCACCTCTGTTATTGCAACCTCCTCACCTAGCCTCAAAATCAGGCAAATGATAGGTGTAGGTTCATTTCGCTCAACCTAAAAAATATATTTGGCACAGTTATATATATCTAACTAGAGACTTAGAGCTATCGTGTTTAGTGGTATCCGTTGAGCATTATTTATGTTTCTGTTTTTGATTAGAGCATTGTTTGCTGCCGACCATATTTGGTCGTTGTTCACTCCATATTCATGTCCAGGCACTCATCCGTTGAGCATCTCTATCCGCTCTGCTTGCACCCTTACCGGTGGTTAGATGAGGGCAAGGTCTCTACCCCTCAGTCCCAGACCTATACCAAGCCATGCAGTTATCAATCTGGTTCTCCTTCATCCATCCATAGCTCAATCGAATGTTGGAACAATAATTTTGCAAGGTTGGTTACAGCTCTGAACACTGCGCACCTAAGCATCGACAGGGCTCTTCCTACCGTGGTGGAGAGGCTCGTGTCTATTGGAGAAATTAGCTGGAGACATGAGAGACTTTCCAATTAGTCGTTGCATCTAAAATTAGTATGAAAAGTAGGCATCATATGTTAGATTAGTGCTTTGTCAGCCAGAGAGCTAGTTTATCTGTGCTCTTGGGTGTGTAGCCTTCCCTCCCTAGTTTCTATTCATTCCTTCGTATTTGAGAAACATGTCAAAACTAAGGAATTCGACTATTTGGAAAACTTGACCATATTCTCTACAATAATGTGGAATAATTCTTTTCTTCGTTCTTATTTTAAGAATCGGAGTCCACTATGTAGAAATATGTCTCTTAAATCATACTTCGGTCACGTTTATCAATGTTCTGTTACATCCTGCTGAACTTTTCAAGTTTATATTGCTATCCTTCATGTATTGCAACCGTTATTTGTTCTTTCAGGATGCATTTGTTCTGTGGGACACCTATGGTTATCCAATTGATTTGACTGAGGTTTGTTCTTCATGTTTTCATCAGTAAATTTAATCAAATTAATTTGGCAGTGATATATACTTTTCATGTTTATTATGTCGTTAAACTTGATAAAGCTTTTATTGTCTTTTCTGGTATCATTGTTGTTTCCTATCTCATAGGTCATGGCAGTTGACTTCGGGCTATCTGTTGACATGGAGGGTTTTAATGCTTCTATGGAAGAAGCAAGGCAAAAGGCTAGGAATGCTCGCTACAAGGTTGTGTTCATTTCTCCTTCAATATAAAACTTAATCCTTCGCTTGTGGTCTTCTATGCTATCCAAGTATTATCCCTGCTCTTTGTTGTTTAATGATGTTGTATTTAACTAAACCTAGCATCTCTTATATGCCAGTGATGCTCAATTCATTGAGCAACTTTAGTCTGTTTATATCATACTTATTTCTGACTTTGTTTTATATGTTTTTCCTGCAGGCTGGTGGTAAATCTATTGTCCTGGATGCAAATGCTACGTCGCAGCTGCACAATCAGGGACTTGACAGCACAAATGATAGCCCAAAATTCCAACACAAGGTTAGATGATTAGTTAGATTATTTAGTTGTGGTTTGGCTATTAGGTACAGTTCTTTCCAATATTTCAGTGCCTGTTTGGGATTTCATAGAATTTCCATTCTAGTTTGGCCCAAACATTTAGAAAGCAACCCCCACTTCAAAAATCACCTTCAAGTAGTGAATTTACGTGGCTGCAAGCTTTTGATTGTTTTTGCAGTGTTCATATTTTGAAACACTTATATATTGGTTATATGACCGATATACCTAAAATCATTTTGCAGGTACATAGCAGTGTAGTGAAAGCTATCTATACTGGCTCAGAATTCGTAGCCACTGCATCTGGTGATGAAGACTTTGGCCTGGTTTTGGAAAGTACAAGCTTCTATGCAGAACAGGGTGGTCAGGTACAACTTCATGTTTGACAGTGTCACGTTGATGTGTTGAATGAAAACGCCAATTGCAATCACCTCTAGAGTTGAAATCATGCTATGAATTATCAGCTTACCTACTGAATAAGCATGGTATTCTGTTGTTTTAGGTCATGTGGGGCCATTACTATAGGAAGAAACCCCAGCTGACATCAGCTCGATAGCTACCTTAGTTTGCAAGTTAGATATTTTCTATAGTAACCATTGAGCTGATGTCTGATGGGGTATCCTCCTGTAGCAATGGCCCCACATGACAGTATTTTTTGATAGCTTTAACAGAATTATGTTGACCTATATTGATTCATTAGTAAAGTAGACACATAATTTCTGTTTGGAAGTTATTCTTTGATTGTAACCATAACAAAAAATGATTAATGCACCCTGAAGAGTGATACCTCCCATTGGTTGAAATCTGATTGGTATCCTGTGTTGTTTGTTGTACGTCATCCTAATAATCTACAGCACTCATGAATACTCCCTCCGTCCCATAATATAAGAGCGTTTTTATATTATGGCATGGAGGGAGTATATGCTTGAAGTATTTTTGTCATTACACCATTTCAAACACCACATTACGGTTGTATACAATAGTGTTGAGGACTTTGAAGTTGCCCGTACAATACACTAGCTTCAAGTTTTTCAGTCAAATTTTGACTAAATTAATACCCGTACATTGCACAACAAGCGTTGCAATTTGCATTCAACAGCCATTGATGTTTTCTCAATTATTTGAAGTCACCGTGCTGCCATGGTCGTTTCTTGTTCTATTTCAAAGAAGCGCATGTGACCTCTTTCTTGTGTGGGGTTTGGGGTTGTATATATAAACTTTTCCTCTTTTTAATGAACGATACACAGCTCTCCTGCATGTTTGTTGAGAGTTGCACCATGCATTGTATGAATTCTCTTGACATGCCATATGATATTTTTGGAATAGATTTATGACACTGGGAGTATCGAGGGGCCATCTGGATCTTTCACTGTAAACAATGTCCAAGTGTTTGCTGGCTATGTCCTGCATATCGGTTCATTTCTGGAAGGTCCGGACTCCAAGGCATTGTCTGTTGGCGATGAAGTGAAATGCAAGGTAACATTCTTCACTGATTAATTTCTTTATACCGAATCAGTTAACCTGTGAAATTTGCTAAATCACATGGCGATACTTCTATTACTCTTGGTAGGTTGATTACACACGGCGTACTCTCATTGCTCCAAACCACACATGTACCCATATGCTGAACTTTGCTCTAAGGGTATGTTTTCAAGCCTCTCAGATTTTACAAGGAGTGCTTTTTTTGCATTCATGATGGTTTCACTGTTGTAAGTGTAGGAAGTACTTGGTGACCATGTTGACCAGAAAGGTTCCATTGTTCTTCCAGAGAAGCTGAGATTTGATTTCTCCCATGGTATGCTGTGATTCTTTTTATATTGTATTCACATGATGTTTTTCCTCAGCTTGTCAACTCAACTGTTGGTACATAACAGGGAAACCTGTTCAGCCCGAAGATTTGAGAAAAATCGAGTATATAGTGAACCAACAAATAAAGGATGAGCTGGAGGTATCTGCACAAGAAATAAAATTAGCTGACGCAAAGCGCATAAATGGTCTGCGAGCTGTGTTTGGTGAAGTGCGTCCTCTTACCCAGCTTGACATACCATGTTCTAATACCTTGTTTGCCTGACCTGTTGTTTCGTGTAATTCGTTTTGCATATGGACTTTGTAGATCTACCCTGATCCTGTAAGAGTTGTATCAATTGGTCGCAAAGTGGAAGATCTGCTTGCAAACCCTGAAAGCAAAGAATGGTTATCCATATCAACTGAGCTGTGTGGAGGTATATTTACTACTCTGTTCTATGTAATTCTACATTTGTGTGTTTATGTCATCTAAAGTTTTTGTATACCAGGTACACACATTTCAAACACTAGAGATGCTGCGGCATTTGCCCTCATATCTGAAGAGGGTATCGCAAAAGGTGTTCGCAGGATAACGGCTGTTACTGCTGAGTGTGCCTCCCAGGCTATGAAGCTGGCATCATCTATCGATACTGATATTAATGAGGCATCTAAACTGGAAGGAGCCACATTGGAGAAGGTACTAAGTGTGCTTGTCTCTCTTAGTATGAGGCTGTGAGCTATATGGTTGTGTTACTCTGACAAATTGGATAATGGATATCATTAGAAGTTACTGTGGTTTTTGTTTGTTTTCTTGGAAATATTATGTCCTTAGCCTTTATATAAATAGATGATGTCCATTGTACTTTGTAGCTATTTCCTTCTGATCTGCTTTGTATTAGACCGTATCTAAGAATGATGTTTCTTCATCAGAAAATTGGGTCCATCAAGAATACACTGGATGCAGCTGCTATCCCAGCTGCAAGGAAAGCTGATCTAAAAGGCAATATCTCAAAGCTGGAGGTCTGTAAATGTTTCAGTTGATTTGGTGCATCTTGTCAAAGAGAAGTATTTATGATACTTGGTATTCTGTTCGTAGTTAAAATGAAAGCTGATTACAGCTGTTGCATATATCAGGATCAACTTAGGAAGGCGAAGAAGAAAATGGGTGAAGAAAATATCCAGAAGGCTGTCAAGATTGCCATAGATGCTGCAGAAGCTGCTCTTTCTGAAGGAAAAACCTTCTGTGTTACTCATGCTGATGTGGGTCTTGACACCACTGCTGTCCGGGAAGCAGTTGTCAAAGCCATGAACCGTTTCAAGGTCGGTACTCCAATCCATTTCTGTCAAGTAGTGTCCCCATCATGTAAAAATCACTGTAGATTCAGCATAATTTCCAACTTGCTCCAACATTTATTTTTGTATGAATTAAAACATTAAAGTTGTATTCCTTGTGTTCTTTGGATGTGCTGGTGACCTCATGGGTTCGACTTTTCCAGGGTTTGCCGATAATGGTATTCAGCACAGATGAGGCATCAAACAAGGCTGTTATTTATGCCGGCGTACCTCCGGATGCACCCAATGGCTTCAAGGTGTTGGATTGGCTTACACCTTCAATCGCACCACTCAAGGGAAAAGGAGGAGGCGGCAAGAATGGTCTCGCCCAGGGCCAGGTGAGGCATTATTTAATCTTTATAAGAGAAGCCCCTTTGGTCAAAGTCTACTAATTGTCGTTGCCTAATATCTGTGAATCCTGCAATGCAGGGAAGTGATGCTTCTCGGGTCAAGGAGGCAATGGAGCTTGCTACCCAGATAGCTTCGATGAAGCTGAGCTGATTTGTTGAGACTGGTCTTCATTACATGTTAAAGTGGCTGCTTGATTGGTCGTTGTCACCCTACTTTCACAAATTGTGATACGTGAAGATAAATTTATTCATGAAAATCGACTAGAAGCAGTGTCCGTTTCCACATCACAGGATGGTGTTTAAGGGTCACAGTTGTTGTGTAATTACAGTTTGGTTTATCAAATGGAGTGTTATATTTGACGAATGTTACGAATCTAATAACAGTACCGAACACCTTTTCCTAGTGTAACTGCGGCATGCTTGGTTCATCACCCGTGGTTCTTGCTATCTCATTCCTTTGCAACAGTGCACCAGAAAATATTCAAAAGCTGGATTAAGATCTGTTTTTATGATTAAATCCGTTGTGATGAGATTTTCGAAATTGGATCTCATGTTGGTATGTTTCGATGATTTCTTCTAGTTTGCCATATGTAAGTTATCAAACTGTTGACTCGTCGGTCATTAATACAATACTCTCTCAGTTTCTTTTTGTAAGGTGTATTATTTTTGGCATGGGATCAAGACACATAATTATAAACGACACTTTTATCACATTGATCTCCAAGGTACGATTCCCACAAAGTATCACTCAATATCGTCCTATCTCTCTCTGTCCAGTTTTGTATAAGATCGCCTCTAAGGCCATTGCTAATCGTCTCCGAGAGTTCTTGGATGATATCATCAGTGTTGAACAAAGTGCGTTTGTCCCTGGTCGCCTGATTACTGACAATGTGCTAATTGCACATGAAAGTGTGCATGCGATGAGAAGAAGGAAGAAAGGGGGGAATGCTGTATGTGCTATCAAGCTGGACATGATGAAAGTGTACGACCGTGTAGAATGGCATTACTTGCAAGCAATCATGTTGAAGCTTGGTTTCGGTATGGAGTTTGTTCGCCTAGTCATGAAGTGCGTCACTTCCATCAGATTCTCAATACGGGTGAATGGTGAACTTCTTCCTTTTTTCACTCCCTCTAGGGGGCTGCGACAAGGGTGCCCAGCGTCTCCGTACTTATTCCTGCTATGTGCGGAAGGACTAACTTCACTTTTGAACCATTTTGGTGGTTAGAGAGTAGACAAAGGCATTCGAGTCAGCTACCGATCTCCGTGGATCAATCATCTTCTTTTCGCGGATGATAGTCTAATATTTATGCAGGCAAAGGTGGACAGTGCCCAAAGGCTCAATGAGATACTGAGAATTTATGAGAGGGGCTCAGGGCAGGCTGTCAATAAAGAGAAAAGCTCTATTTATTTCAGTCCGAACACCCCTGCTCCGGATAAGCTACTGATGAAACAAACTCTGAACATTGCGGTAGAAGCTTTCAGTGAGCGCTACCTTGGTCTACCTACAGCCGTGGGTAGGATCACAAGCGGTACTTTTGACCATATTGGAGAGAGGATTCGAAGCAAACTCCAAGGCGGGTCGGAAAGAATGATATCTTGTGCTGGAAGGGAAGTGCGTATAAAGACTGTAGCCCAAGCTATACCTATTTTCAGCGTGAGTTGTTTCAAGTTAACAAAGAAGGTGTGTAAAAGCCTCACTTCCTCCTTCGCCAAGTATTGGTGGAGCAGCTCCCTAGATCGTAATTCCATGCATTGGAAGGCTTGGACGGCTTTGGCAAGTCCAAAAGAGAAGGGCGGAATGGGATTCCGGGATCTTGAGCTTTTCAACACAGCTCTTCTCGGCAAACATGGTTGGCGACGGATGACGAACCCATCATCGCTGTGTGCTAGAGTTCTCAAAGGGAGATATTTTCCCACTTGTGATTTTATGCAAGCTACAGTTCCGCGTTTTTCCTCGACGATGTGGCGTGCTATCATTGCGGGGAGGGAATCTTTGCAAGTCGGTCTGATCAAACGCATAGGAGATGGCAGGTCGATCTCTATCTGGGATGATAAGTGGATCCCCGACACTCTTTCTATGACTCCGACTGTCAGAAGTACTAATACACAATTGCAAACAGTCTCAGACCTTATTGATACGGTTAATTGGTCATGGAAGGCTGATGTGGTCTGTCAAAACTTCATCACCCCCGATGCGGATGCAATCCTTAATATCCTCCTGATGCGGGGTGGGGGCGACGATGTTGTTGCATGGGCTCATGAACGGTCGGGATGCTATTTTGTAAAATCAGCGTATCGTGCTCTAATGACTCGTAACGAGCATCTGGCTCTAGAGGAAGGGACGATCACCGAGACTTCATCGACAGACAAACAGCTATGGTCCCGGTTATGGAAGCTTAAGGTTTTGCCAAGGGTGAGAGTGTTCTGGTGGCGGGTATTGCATGGGATTCTTCCGGCTGAATCTACTCTCATGCACCGTTATATCACAACCATTGGCACCTGCAAACCGTGTCTTCACGCAGAGGAAGACATGAAGCATGCGTTACTGGATTGCACCCACGCCAGACGTTTTTGGAATGCGGCTCCGGACTGGCTTGACATCAAGCGACCGGAGCTGCACCCACTTACATGGTCTCGGGATGTTCTTTGCGATCCAATGTTCTCTGAATCTGAGAGAGCAAAATTGGTTACTGTCATGTGGGCGATTTGGACCTCAAGAAACAATGCCACGCATGACAAGAAGGAACTTGATCCTATTCAGTCCATGAAGAAAACCCAAGAAGCTCTCACTGTCCTCGAACTACCTCGCGATCACGCGCGAATCTTGCCGGGGCATGGTTGGAGACCGCCGGACTTGGGATGGATCAAGATCAACACTGATGTGAGTGTTGCCATGGAAGCTAGAAGGGGAGGGGCAGGTGGAGTCGCAAGAACACATTCATCCTTCCTAGCTGCATGGTGCAAACCTTACTCGGGAATCACAGATCCTCTTATAGCCGAAGCACTCGCTCTACGCGATGGTGTTCTCTTTGCTCATCTTCGAGGCTATTCTGAGGTGGTTTTCGAGTCTAATAATTTGGAGATTGTAAATCTCTGTTCGTGCGATCGTGGCGCCTATCTTGTTCGAGATTAGGGAGCATGTTATTTATTTTAAGTCTTTTGTAATTCAGCATGTAGGGAGGTCAGCTAATGTTTTGGCTCATCTTTGTGCCAAACAAGCTAGCACCCTGGATGTAACCGAATGTTGGATGGACTCCATTCCGAGTCTTCTTGTAACCAGCCTCTCAGCTTATTTAGCTGGAGCTGTTAGTGTTGAATAAAGAGCTCCCAAATTTCCCTACAAAAAAAAGACATGTTCGGATGAAATTAGCCTTGGCAAATTTGTTGTTTAGTGGCAAGTAAATCAATTAGTCCAGGATACATGCAATCAACAGAGAGATTCTTTCTTTTGCCATAATGAGAGATACAGACAATTAGGTTAGAGATACTTTCCCAACTAGATTAGACATACTTTTTCTTTTTCTGGAGGGCTAATAAGGGAATTATAAAGAATTAAAAGAAATGCATCTTATATTTTAAATTTTTATCAAAAAACAAATACACCTTACACTGGTAGAAAAAGAGGCTTCCGTCCAGCCCCATTAGTCGCGAAACTGTAGGAACCGCGACTAATGAAGTCTTTAGTCGCGGTTCGGCAGACGAACCGCGACCAAAGGCCTGGGCCCAGGGCGCTCGGTGGCCAGCTGGTGCACGTGAGGGGCTTTAGTCGCGGTTGGCCAGGCCAACCGCGACTAAAGGTGCGCAAAGGCCTTTAGTCGCGGTTGGCCAGGCCAACCGCGACTAAAGCTCCTCCCCTATATATACCAGTTCAGCACGCTCACTTAGCCATTTGGTGCCACTTCTCTTCACAAGCTTCACAAGGGGGTGTAGGTTTGCTTTTGGTTCCTCTTATGCACACAAGGTGTTTGATGAAATGCCCTAAGAGGGTGAAACAAACATGATATGAAGTGTTGGAGCCACACTTGAGGTTCCTCATTTATTTTTTCCTCCTCGATCGCGGTTAGCAACCTGAACCTTTCATGCATGTGTGTCATTGATAAAATATGCATGTGTGCAGTTCATTGTTTAATTTATATTGTTTGTAGCTAGTTAGTTTAACAAATGCATGATGGTTAATTATATATTTTATATTATAATAATGCAGATGAATCGGCAATGGATGTACGGTAACCGACTCTCCGGCGAGTTCACTACGGGTTTGAAAGATTTCCTTGTAGTGGCTAATGCGAACAAGCAGGGGGGTTTTGTTATCTGTCCATGTGTTATCTGTAAGAATCAGAAGGGTTACTCTTCCTCAAGAGATGTTCACATGCATCTGCTTCGGCACGGTTTCATGCCAAGCTATAATTGTTGGACCAAGCATGGAGAAAGAGGGGTTATAATGGAAGAAGATGAAGAAGGGGATGATTTCATCGATGAAAGCTATCTTGCTCATTTCGGTGATACTTTCATGGAGGATGCTGAAGGTGAAGGGGAAGGTGAAGAAGAGGCACGTGATGATCCCGTTGATGATCTTGGTCGGACCATCGCTGATGCACGGAGACGCTGCGAAACTGAAAAGGAGAGGGAGAATTTGGATCGCATGTTAGAGGATCACAGAAAGGCGCTGTACCCCGGATGCGATGATGGTCTGAAAAAGCTGGGCTGCACACTGGATTTGCTGAAATGGAAGGCAGAGGCAGGTGTAGCTGACTCGGCATTTGAAAACTTGCTGAAAATGTTGAAGAATATGTTTCCAAAGGATAACGAGTTGCCCGCCAGTACGTACGAAGCAAAGAAGGTTGTCTGCCCTCTAGGTTTAGAGGTTCTGAAGATACATGCATGCATCAACGACTGCATCCTCTACCGCGGTGAATATGAGAATTTGAATGAATGCCCGGTATGCACTGCATTGCGTTATAAGATCAGAGGCGATGACCCTGGTGACGATGTTGAGGGCCAGAAACCCAGGAAGAGGGTTTCCGCCAAGGTGATGTGGTATGCTCCTATAATACCACGGTTGAAACGTCTGTTCAGGAACAAAGAGCATGCCAAGTTGTTGCGATGGCACAAAGAGGACCGTAAGTCGGACGGGGAGTTGAGACACACCGCAGATGGAACGCAATGGAGAAAGATCGACAGATGGTTCAAAGACTTTGCAGCTGACGCAAGGAACATAAGATTTGCTCTAAGTACGGATGGCATGAATCCTTTTGGCGAGCAGAGCTCCAGCCATAGCACCTGGCCCGTGACTCTATGCATCTACAACCTTCCTCCTTGGTTGTGCATGAAGCGGAAGTTCATTATGATGCCAGTGCTCATCCAAGGTCCGAAGCAACCCGGCAACGACATCGATGTGTACCTAAGGCCATTAGTTGATGAACTTTTACAGCTGTGGGGTGGTGTCCGTGTGTGGGATGAGCACAAACAAGAGGAATTTGACCTACGAGCGTTGCTTTTCGTAACCATCAACGATTGGCCTGCTCTTAGTAACCTTTCGGGACTGTCAAATAAGGGATACAATGCATGCACGCACTGCTTACATGAGACTGAAAGTGTACATTTGCCAAATTGTAAGAAGAACGTGTACCTTGGGCATCGTCGATTTCTTCCGAAGCGATGAATTAGTTTTATTTTTCTGATTATAAGAAAACGATCAGTACATCATGCGATGATCCAAAGCGCCACATTGTTCTTTCAGGGAAAAGAAACATCGTGGGAGTGGAGGACAAGACAGACATGTCAGAAGATTATAATATGTTTGGTGAAATTCCGCCCTTCAAAGTGAACATTGACCCAAGCATTAAGTTAAATGATGAGGATGCTCCATGGATACGGCACAATCGTAAGCAAGCAGGGACACAAGGGAAGAATTGATGTGTAATAATTTATTGTACCAAACTTTGTATTTGGTCGATGAACTGAATGATGTATCAAACCTTTTGTCAAACCTTCAAGGGGTTTTAAAATGAATTAGTTTTATTTTTCTGATTTTTTTGATATATAATTGTATTTTTAAGATTTTAAAATGAATTAGTTTTATTTTTCTGATTTTAAAAGGAAAAAGGAAGAAGAAGAAAGAAGGAAAAAGGAAGAAAAAAACAGAAGAAAAAAACAGAAGAAAAAAGGAAAAACAGAAGAAAAAAACAAACAGAAGAAAAACATAAAAAAAACAGAAGAAAAAAACAGAAGAAAAAAGAAAAAAGGAAAAAAGGAAGAAAAAAAGAAAATATGCCACCTACTGGGCCACCACGGCCTGAATACGACTAGAAACCCATTAAAGGGCCAGGATTCAGGCCCGCAGAAGGCCCAGTAGGCCCACAGGCACATCGTGACAGAATAGGCCCGTAAGCCTGCATTTGAGAGGAGCTCGAAGTGGTGAGCGCAGCCGCGCTTATAAACCACTGTCGAAGCCTCTCGGCTAGCGAGGTGGGACTAAACATCCCACCGCACCGCGCCAGTTGTAGCACAGACCTTTAGTCGCGGTTGGGGAGGCGGACCGCGACTAAAGGGTACCCTTTAGTCGCGGTCCGCCTTTCCAACCGCGACTAAAGGGTCTTTCTGCGCGGGAACGGAGGCGGCGCCAAAACCCTTTAGTCGCGGTTGGGGAGGCGGACCGCGATATGTATGGACGGCCTTGATGAGGCGCCAGTGAAGGAGGTAGTAATTACATATGTCAAGAATGGGCCTCTCGTCGAGCCTGCGCAGGAAAAGGATCTACCTCCACAAATGAAAGGTCTGCTGAAATGGTACAAGGGTTACATAAAAAATAAAAACGCCAAAGAATATATTTATGCGGAAGTTAGACATGAGCATCACTTCAAACATTACTATGTACAAATTGAACTGAGTGAATTGTTCCAGCTTTTCAATCTGCGCGAGCTCGATAAATCTATCATCAGTTGCTACGTTCTGTAAGTGATTTATTAATTTCTACCCCATCTCGTTCATATTGCCTGCACTATATATATGTCCTAACTATATTGTTGTGTCCGCTATTATACATGCAGAATGAAGATTAAGGAATGCAGAGTAAGGAACATCCATGATGTTGGGTTCATTGACCCACACATCGTTAATGGACATGTGTTGGAGCGTTACCCCACCGACGTGGAGGCAGACCTGTGGCAGTTTCTTACAAAGCAGGAACTCAAAAGTGATATTCTATTTCCTTACCATTTTGAGTGAGTGTTTCTGTCTTGAGCACATTCTCTTTTGTTTACTCCATGCATGGTATGTGGCCGGCTAATCGATGAGTTATGCATGACGTACTGTGCATGTATCGTGTCCGCAGGTTCCACTGGATTCTGCTAGTAATTAAAGTTAACACCTCAGAATGTCTCGTCCACGACTCTGTGAATATGGATCCAAAGCTTTGGGGCGGCATGAGAAGAATGCTGCAGAAGTAATTATTTTCATTCATTTGCGCTCTATATCGATCGGCTTATTTCGTTCATTTCCTAATATCAAGTAACTAATTAATAACTCTCTTGTTCATTTAATTTTCTTTGCCTCGTAGGGTTTGGAGACGGTTCGTAGATACAAAGGTCGGTGAATTCAAAAAAGAGCTAGAATTCAAAATGTTAAAGGCTAAGAATGCTGGGGATATTCAGCCACCGGAGACCAATCTATGCGGATACTATGTCTGTGAGATGATCCGGAGATACACCTCTGAGCGGGTTCCGAGTGATACCAATGCTCAGAGGAATAACCTCCGGTGGATGCTTAGTCCAGAAGCTCGCTTCCGACCACTTCAAGAGGAACTAGCTGGATGGTTCAGCAGGGAAGTCCTCCATCCTAAAGGAGAACACTATTACGAGGACGTAGAACTTTATATGCATTAAATCATGTATGGAAACTTGTTCAAAATTGTATATGGTCATCCGATGATATTGAATATATATTGTATATTCCTCTTGAATTCTTTTTGTTCTAATTTCAAATTTATTTGAAATTGTACATTCATATGCATGTATGTAGTACCGTAGAATATATGAAACTCCTTCAAAATTAAAATAAAGCACAAAAGAAATAAAACAATACAAATTAAACAGAAAACAGGTTTAAGGGGGGGGCTAAAACCCTAAACCTGCGGCGGCCTTTAGTCGCGGTTGGCCAGAAGAACCGCGACTAAAGGTCCTCCGCCCCGACGGCCACCTGGCGCCCACGTGGACGGGCCTTTAGTCGCGGTTCTTAAGCAACCGCGACTAAAGGGGGGGGCCTTTAGTCGCGCCCGTTCGGTCGCGGTTGCGCAACCGCGACTAATGGCAGTTGCGAACCGCGACCAAAGGCCCTTTTTCCACCAGTGTTATAAAAAGAAATGGAGGGAGTACTTCTCAACGTTTTAATACGTATTATTTTTTCAGAAGTTATCAACTGGTACTATAAGAGATATTGATACTGTCCATATTAATTGACAAAAAATACACAGGTTGTCAAACTACTTGTAGATAATTATTGATTTTAAAAACTAGACTTCGCCACTATTCCCTCCGGCCCATAATATAATACTCTCTCCGTTTCTTTATATAAGGTGTATTTGTTTTTTGATAAAATGCAACAATGTAAGATGCATTTTTTCTAATTTCTCGTAATTCCGATCTTGTCCCTCCAGAAAGAGAAAAGTATCTCTCCCCTGATTGCATGTATCTCTCCCTGTAAGAAAGAAAAGAAAACTATCTCTCTCCCAATTTCGTGTATCTCTTCCCTTCCTAGCCTAAATGATTTACTTGCCGCCAATCTATGAATTAGACAAGGGTAATTTTGTTCTAAATAGTCCATAATTATGTGCATCGGTTAACGTGCTAAAAATAATACATCTTAGATAAAGAAATAGAGGGAGTAGCATTTTAGCATAAAAAACGGCGCTATTATATTATGAGACGGAGGAAGTACATCACTGCTATGTGTGAGGACCCTGGGAGGATCTCACACCAAGTCCAGCATCAGATGGGAAAATTTGGGTAGTTGAGAGAGACAAAGAGGGGATGGGAAAACAGAGAAGCAGGTGAGTTTGAGAGGGCACCCCGCGAACCCATGGGCATATGCACCCATTTTTCCAAAAATGCATTTTAAGCACGCTTTAAAATATAAAAAAATTCAAAAGAAAATATTACGCAGACATGTTCGCAAATATGTGTGTGCGGCACAAAGTTTTGTGAAAAGAATGTCATTTTGTTGTCTCCATAAAAAGGATAAATTTCAGTGCTTCTAAATAGTGTTTCACGACATAATTTTTGTCTTTTTTGCATATACCACAAAAAATGTTGTTTTTTCATGAAACTTTATGCACGCACATGGAGACATACCCGTGCAACTTTTTCAGATTTCTTTTAGCATTTAGAAATGTGTTTTTTAAAGTGGGTTCATCCATACACTTGTCGTGAGAGTTTAGATTATTTTCTTTTCTTCGGAGTGGTACATAACCCCACGCACGTCACGGCTCACATACAGCACAGGCTAGGCCCACTCCACCTGCCGGTTGTCTGGTGACGTCGTCAGCGACGGAGCCATGACACTGTTTTGAGCCCAAAGAATTGCCTCCGTTTTGCATCACTTGGATTACCTCCATGCAGTCTGCTTCTATCTGAGCTTGTTGCAGGCTTGCAGCTCACGTTGGTCGCCAAAAGCAAGCCGTCCCTGAGTCCCGATCTTGCCGGTTCGAGCAACTTCTCGACATGCGAGAATTTCCTTCTCTCCCACCAGATATACCAAATGGTTGTGATAATCAATATCTCGCAATCAATACCCGGAACTAGGGGCGCCAGGCCATTAAGTGTACACAATCGCGATCAGTTTGGCACATATCATTGGCCATCTGTTGTAGACCCAATATTCTCCAGATTTCATTCACACGAGGACACAGGAATAGAGCATGCCCAACACTCTCGCAATCACAAGTACAAAGAGGGCCATTGTGAGCTTGTTATCATGTCTCTGTTGGAAAGAACTCCAAGGCATTGGTAACTCTGGTAACTTTAGCACTGATAGTATTTTAACTATAAAATATGCAGCCTGTAAGAACATCGTAACTGTGTTGGTACCTATAACATGAGTAACAGTGGCGGAGCTTCAGCAAGGCTACATGGGCCATGGCCCGCCCAGCTTTGCACCACCTCCTCCTATTATAGCCGGCCCATGGGCCGGGGAAAAACCAATTTCATGCAATTTAGCCTACCCAGCCCGCCCAGGAATTTGCTGCAAGCTCCGCCACTGATGAGTAACATGATAAATAAATGTACCGTGTGCAATTTGGTAACGTGTACTAAATCAACAACACTTATTTTTGGGACGAACGGAGTATAACATATTGATCCTGGTAACTACGTAGTAATCATGACATTCAACTTGCTGCTACCCACTTGCCATCTGAAATTGCTCTTGAAATCATAGTTATGGAATGCTGGAACATTTGGGTTCATAGAAATAACAAGATTTTCAATAACATCACTCCAAGCTCTGCCTCATGGAAAGTCCTCCTCAAGCAAGATCTCAAGATTATTTGTTATAGAATCAAAGAAAGAAAACTTCAAACATTTCACGACTGGATTGATATATAGTTCCCTTCGAGTCCACTTGATCTTTGATGTTTCCAAAGCTAGGAATTGGCTAAACCAAATGTATTTTTTACTTTGTTAGTTTTATTAATGAAAATAACGTAGAACCATTGTTCTATGGTCAGGGCTTAAAAAATGCTCATACAACAAGTTATCCAAGTGCAAGGAAAATCAAGAGGTCTGTTGGGGGCAACAACACAAGACATACCCAGAAGGAAAAAGGAAAAGCGATATTTCAACTCATGGCTTTATTTAGGTATAAGATACATAAATCCACATTTCAACACCTGGCTTCAAACAAGACCTGTTACACATGCACGTAAGTTTAAGGCCGGTGCGCATAGAAACCCATTCTCTGCAAATACGATTTTTTTTTTGCGGGGATGCAAATACGAATTTAACTCCAGAATATCCATTGTTTGAGGATACCGTGTCCATGTTTTGAAAAGCCTCATATGAACTCAAAACAGCACACATTTTGACACATAAATTGATTCGTACTACTACAAGACAACTGCTTCTTTTTGTTTATTAAACATGGGCAGAAGGATGGCTGAGACACCAAGACGAATAATACAATCTCTCTCAAACGGACCCTTGTTTGTTTGTCCATATGTGCAGGCGCTAGCTGCTCGATGGTGACCGATTTTATGCAACGGAAAGATTCGATGGTTCCAACTGAGCAGTGAGCTGGTTGGCTTCTTCACATGGAGTGTAATGGATAGAGGACAGCACGACATTTCCACTGCACCACCATCAACAAGCAACCATGCCTGCAATGGCTCCCGCCCAGGAAGAGCCGTTGGGGCTCGTCAAGCCTGCGCCACCGCCACCGCCCCCTTCCTTCTTCCTCGACCAACCCTCGATAACCAACGGTGGCTCACAGTCACAGCAGCCGCAGGATGACCTGGCCTTGGCATACATCTCGCGCATGCTCATGGAGGAGGACATCACCGACAAGTTCTTCTACCAACACCCTGAGCATCCGACGCTCCTGCAGGCCGAGCAGCCCTTCGCTGAGATCCTCTCAGCCTCCGGCATCGCCACAGCTGGTGCCCATGGGTCCTCCGCTTTACTTCCAAGTCAAGGCAACAACACGGGCATCATGGCTTCCGCGTTCTTGTCCAGCGAGGTACATAGTCCACCCTTGTTCTTGAACGGCACAGTCACAGCGGAGGCGCCCAGGAGCGGCGTCACCATGGGCGACCTGTCGAGCATGGCTTTCTTCAAAGGCATGGAGGAGGCCAACAGCTTCTTGCCCACAGTCAATGTGATGGTGGATGCTAGGGGGCGTAAGAAGAGGTCTGGCATGGATAGCGAGACGGAGGCGTGCATGGGCAGGAGCAGCAAGCAAATAGCGGTGCGGGTGCTGGCGCATAATGATTCGGAGGAGGAAGAGACCGCACTTGAGCTGGACCTGCTCATCCTCAACGGCTATGACATGTACTCCAATGAGACGATGAAGGAGAGGGGGGGCCAGGCGGCGCATCAGAGCATTTGCAGGAAGGCGCCGTGTGTGAGGCACAGCGCGAGGCAGATGGTGGTGGCTGATCTGGAAACGCTGCTGATCCGCTGTGCGGAGGCGGTGGCTACCAATGACCGGAGCAACGCCGGCGATCTACTGAAGAAGATCAAGCAGCACTCGCTACCAACAGGAGACGCAAGGCAGCGACTGGCATATTACTTCGCCGAGGGGCTGGAGGCACGACTGGCGGGCACAGGGAGGCAAATATACCACTCGATCACCGCGGCGAATCACACCTCCACCGTGGAGCTCTTCAAAAGCTACCACCTGTGCATAGCCGCCTGCTGCTTCCTGAAGGTGTCGCTTAACTTCTCCAACAAAAACATCTACAATGCCGTGGCGGGGAGAAAGAAGCTGCACATTGTGCACTATGGTGTCAACGATGGGTTCCAGTGGCCGGATTTGCTCCGGTGGCTAGCAGACAGGGAGGGTGGGCCACCGGAGGTGAGGATCACCGGCATTATTAGCCCGCAGCCTGGGCCCTGTCCGGTTAAGCAAGCCAAGGAGACAAAACGCAGGCTCAGCTACTGTGCAAGGCAGTTTGGCGTGCCATTCAAGTTCCATGCTATCATAGCCAAGTTAGAGACTGTCCACGCTGAGGACCTCGACATCGATCCAGACGAGGTGCTCGTCGTGAACAATATGTTTCATTTCAGGACATTGATGGATGAGAGCCTCACCTTTGACATGGAAAACCCAAGGGACCTGGTGCTCAACACTATCAGGAAGATGAAACCATCCATGCTCATCCACGCTGCTGTCAATGGAGCATATAGCTCGGCGTTCTTCATGACTCGTTTCCGCCAAGCGCTCAACAACTTCACAGCGCAGTTTGACATGATGGAGAGTACCATGATGCAGAACAAAGACAAGAGGTTACTGGTGGAGCGGCACATTTTTGCACGCTCTGTGATGAATATCATTGCCTGTGAGGGCCCTGACCGGGTGGAGCGCCCTCAGAACTACAAGGAGTGGCATGCGCGGAACCAGCGAGCCGGACTAAGGCAGCTGTCATTAGACCCTGACATTGTTAAGATGCTCAAGGACCAAGTGAAGAAGCAGTACCACAAGCATTTCATGATTGATGAGGATCAACGGTGGCTTCTGCTCGGATGGAAAGGCCGGGTGCTCTACGCCCTCTCGACATGGGTAGCTGATGATGCTAGTGGCTCTCAACTGGAGTAGATGGATGGATTGAAGTACGAGTGAATATAGATTTGCCTGTTGCACTATCAGATGTGTGTTTGCTCCTTTTTTGTATGTGTAACTTGGTAACAGAGACCATTATAAGATTTCAGAGATGCAGTGAGTGCACATATATCCATTTTAATCTGCATTGTGAGAGACAAGATTATGTGGAATCTCTGCATAGCTTGGTCTGATAAGGAGACTGGATATTTCTCTTCAATTTTCTCAATCAGAGATGACATGATATGTGAGAAACAGTGCGCTTGTAGGTTGTAATGCTAACCTGGTGGATAATTTGGAAGGAGCGCGATACGCACATCTTTGACAACAATGCCTGCGATGCTGACCAGTTGTCTCTCGATATCTTTGAAGAGCTCCAGAACCATGCAGGGACTCAGCGCACAGACGGAACCCCTTCTGCCTAATCTGTTCAAGTCTTTAGTGCTGTAATAGTAGCTGAACGTACTTAGGTTGATTGTACTCTTCCTGGCTCTGCCAGCTTCTCTTAATGAATGAAACTCGCATAGCACTGCTACAATTTCATCAAGAAAAGAAAAAAAGTTAGGAATGATGATTCTGACATGATACATACAATCAGTCATCACTCTAATGTCTAATAAGATGTCAGGAAAGTATCGAAATTGCAGCTAGTTTCCATGTCCTGATTAGTTTCAGTGATGCCTTGTCAAGGTTCCTGGTATTGCAGAAACTGGAGGATGCTTGCTCAACTAGTACTGAAGGTGCACAGGTTGGGTCGATGCATGTTAGCTGTTTGTATCCATGCGTCTTTTTTCTTTTTCTTTAATGTGCATTGGAATGTACATCCTACTATTGTTTTTTAGTCGTCTGCATCGGAAAGGAAGGTCACAAGTTTGTCATCTTGTCTTCATCGTTGTAGAATCCAAAGTTTTTGTCTGGTAAACCATAGTCAACTGCAGACAGTCCATTTATGATAGTACACAAAACATGTAGTACGCCTAGTACAGTTTTGTTATATGGCCTGGTCTTCCGTTGGATGGTTGGAATCATCGAACACCCAGCCAAAATCTCCATGTTATCTCATACAACCAGGACAGACTGAGAGCATAGGAGCACCATCATTCATGGCACCCACGCCCTATGTCTTTCCCAATCCCAACCTGCAGCCTGCTCCGGCGTTGCAACAGCCGCATGATGACCTGGCCCTCGACTACATCTCGCGCATGCTCATGGAGGAGGACATCGTTGACAAGTTCATATACCAGTACCCTGACCCCGCCGCGCTGCTGCAGGCCCAGCATCCCTTCGCACAGATCCTCACCACCTCCGACACCACCACCTCATCCGACATGCTCACCTCAGCCTTGCCAATCAGACATATCCAGAACCCAGCCTTCTTTTTGAATGACAATGGCGTGGCAGATCCCAACAACAGCATGGACATGATCTCGAGCATGGCATTCTTCAGAGGAATGGAGGAAGCCAACAGATTCTTGCCCAGATACAGCGGGGCGGTGGAGGGTAGTAACATGCCTCACGGCGGCGGTGGCAACGGGGCAGAAGCTGGAAGGAGCAGCAAGCAAATGGCTGTGCAGGTGCACCCTGAATCCAAGGAGGAGAGCGATATGTTGGACCAGTTCATGCTCAACAGCTACGACATGTGCACCACTGAGGCACGTGAGCGATGTGACGAGGCGGAGCAGCAGCCCATCTCCACCAAGGCGCCGCGTGGGAGGCGCGGCGCTAGGCTGGCGGTGGTGGACGACCTGGAGACACTGCTGATCCGTTGCGCGGAGGCAGTGGCCACTAACGATCAGCGCAGCGCGTGCGAGCTGCTGTGGCGGGTCAAGCGGCACTCTTCCCCAACAGGAGACGCCACACAGCGACTGGCGCATTACTTTGCTGAGGGTCTAGAGGCACGGCTGGCTGGTAGAGGGAGCCAGCTTTACCGATCGCTAATGGTGAAGTGCACCCCCGTTGTCGAGGTCCTCAAGGCCTACAAGCTCTTCATGTCCGCCTGCTGCTTCATGAAGGTGTGTTTCCTCTTCTCCAACAAGACCATCTACAATGCCGTCATGGGGAGACACAAGCTGCACATTGTGCACTATGGTGTCAATGACGGGTTCCAGTGGCCAGACTTGCTCCGGTGGCTAGCAGAAAGGGAGGGCGGCCCTCCGAAGGTGAGGATCACCAGCATTACCAGCCTCTGGCCAGGATTCCGTCCTGCCGAGCAAACTTACGATACAGGACAACGGCTCTACCGCTGCGCAAAGCAGTTTGGCGTGCCATTCGAGTTCCGCGTCATCCCAGCCAAGGCAGAGGATGTCCGGGTAGAGGATCTCGACATCAATCCTGACGAGGTTCTTGTCGTGAACAGCCTAATCCATTTTAGGTCCCTGATGGACGAAAGTGTTGTCATCGACAGGCTAAACCCCAGGGACATGGTGCTAAACACTATCAGAAAGATGAAGCCAGCCGTATTCGTCCATGCCATCGTGAACGCATCATACAACACGACATTTTTCGTGACACGGTTCCGCCAAGTGCTCCACAACTTCGCAGCACACTTCGACATGATGGAAGCCACGGTGCCACGAGACAATGATGAGAGGCTGCTGGTGGAGCGGGACATCATCGCACGATGTGCCATGAACATCATCGCCTGTGAGGGGACAGACCGGGTGGAGCGCCCTCAAAACTACAGGGAGTGGCAGGCGCGGAACCAGCGAGCAGGGCTCAGACAGTTGGCACTGGACCCAGACATTGTTCAGTTTTTGAAGGACATAGTGAAGAAGCAGTACCACAAGCATTTCGTGATCAACGAGGATCACCAATGGCTTCTGCAGGGATGGAAAGGACGCGTGCTCTACGCCATCTCCACATGGGTATCTGACGATGCTAGCAGCACTCAAGTGACATAAATTTTAAGTACCAATGGATGCTTGGGCACATTTGATCTGCTTTTGTGAAGTATGGTCCCAAACATTTTTTAGCAGCTTGCACCAGTTATGATTTATGAGGATCTACGGTGCAATCTGCAACAAGGGTCTATGTTTACCATGGTAACGATGTACACATAAGGAATAAAGTCTGGAAAATCCTTCGTTTTTTGTGGAGAAATTATAAACTAAACTGCACAATCCATGAGCCAAACCAAAATGATTTGTGGGCATACAAATCCACAACTTTAAACCAGCAGAATAGCTTTCCTACAGAAGTGATTTAGTGGTCCATGGAAACTGTACAATCCACTTACCGTTTACCACAACCATCTTCTGCATAGAAATCTCAGGAACGAATCATCCTTGTGTCATGGCATAACTGACAGCATAGTCAACAAAATACATTTTCCCTTGAAACTAGCACAAACAGTAGTACTCCCTGTTAGGAATAAGCAACTTGTATTCCCATGAGGCCATAGGCCGATATATATATATATGTACAGGTGTGGAACATATGCAGGAAACCCCTTATACAACGGGATAAATACAAAGGGGTACATGACTTATATTATAACTCTAACACCCCACTCAAACTCATGGTGGATGAACAATACTGAGTTTGGAGAGATAAAAGCCATGTTGTGCTCTAGTCTGGGCCTTCGTCAGGAAATCCGCCAACTGTAACTCGGAAGGCACATACTGTAGAGCAATAACCTGATCCTGCACACCAGCGCGCACATAGAAAGCATCAACACCAATATGCTTGGTGAGCTCATGCTTCACAGGAACGCGCGCAATGCTGATAGCACCTGTACTGTCGGATAAGAGCAGAGTCGGTGTAGTGACAGAAACACCAAAATCCTGAAGTAACCACCGTAACCAAGTCACCTCTGCCGTCAAAAGAGCCATTGCTCGCAACTCAGCCTCGGCACTCGAACGGGAAACTGCAAGCTGTTTCTTCGTCTTCCAGGCAATGAGAGAACCACCAAGAAAAACATAGTAAGCAGAAAGTGAACGGCGATCTGAAGGATCACTAGCCCACGTAGCATCCGAATAGGCCTGAAGCTGTAAAGAACTGGAGCGAGGAAAGAATAGATGGTGAGAGATCGTGCCTCGAAGATATCGGAGAACACGAAGGAGATGACTATAGTGAACCGAGGTGGGAGCAGAGACAAACTGACTCAGAATATGAACCGGATAAGAGATGTCCGGACGAGTGACAACTAGATAGACAAGACTGCCAACAAGATGACGATAACGCGTCGGGTCAGGGAGAGGATCACCATCAGTAGCACGGAGGTGAACATTGAGCTCCATAGGAGTCTCAACAACGCGCTCGTCAGTAAGAGCAGCACGAGCAAGAAGATCCTAGATATACTTTTCCTGGGATATAAAAAAGCCATCAGAGGTAGAAGAGACTTCAATCCCAAGAAAGTAGCGAAGAGGTCCAAGATCAGACATAAGAAACTGCTCACTAAGACGGGCCTTTACAAAGGCAATATACTCGGGGTCATCCCCCGTGATGATCATGTCATCAACATAGAGAAGAAGAAGAGTCCGACCACGAGGAGAAAGGTGAATAAACAATGCTGGATCATGAGCACTTGCTGAAAAACCAGCAGCAGTGATCACAGAGGCAAAGCGCTCAAACCAGGCGCGGGGGGCTTGCTTAAGGCCATAGAGAGAGCGACGAAGACGACATACCATGCCATCAGGAACAGAATACCCAGGTGGTGGCTGCATGTACACCTCCTCACGCAGCTCACCATTAAGAAAGGCATTCTTAACATCAAGCTGAGATATAGACCAGTGGCGTGCAGAGGCAACGACAAGAAGTGTACGAACAGTGGTCATATGGGCCACAGGAGCAAAAGTCTCGTCATAATCACGACCGTGCTCCTGCTGAAAACCACGAGCCACAAGACGAGCTTTGTGACGCTCAAGAGAACCATCGGAGCGAGTCTTAACCTTGTAGACCCACTTACAAGTGATCGGACGGACTCCGGGAGGAAGAGAAACAAGATCCCAGGTACCAGTGCGTTCAAGAGCAGCAATCTCCTCTGCCATCGCAAACTGCCATTCAGGATGAACAACAGCCTGACGGTAAGAAGTCGGCTCAAGAACAGCAGCACCAGCGGTGGGAAATCCAAAGCGATCAACAAGCGGACGAGGACGAGAACGCAAGCCATAAGTAGGCTGAGAGGAAGATGACGACTCATCCACAGAGGCATCGACTGGTCGTGGACGACGAGTGTAATGCTGAGGAAAAGATGAAATAATAGAAGGAGGAATCGTCAAGGTAGAATCGGGGGGTGGCGACGAAGAAGTCACCGGAGATGAAGGTGTAGAATCCGGTGACATGCTGGGAGAGGAGACCGGGGAGGAAGTCACCGGAGATGAAGGTGGAGAACCCGGTGACATGCTAGGAGAGGAGACCGGGGAGGATGGTGGCTGCAAATCAACTAGAGGTGGAGAAGGAGAGGAAGTGGAACGGAGAGGTACATGCTCGACGGGGGTGATAGGTGAGTCAGGAAAAGTGAGGAAAGAGATATCATGCACTGAAAAAGTCGAGGAAGATGGGCGTGGGTAGAAGGGACGAGACTCATCAAAAGTCACGTCTCGAGAGATACGCATCCGATGACCGATTGGATCCCAACAACGATAGCCCTTATGCTCATCACTGTAGCCTAAGAAGACACACTCAACAGACTGAGCGGTCAGTTTGGTGCGTTCGCGAGGGGCAAGAAGAACATAGCAAACACAATTAAACGAGCGAAGCATCGAATAATCGGGAGAACGATCAAAAAGTCGCTCGAAAGGAACACCACCCTGTAGAGCAGCGGAAGGCTGTATATTGATAAGATAGGTGGATGTGGAGATGGCCTCAGCCCAAAAATGAGGCGGGAGAGAGGCAGCAATCATCAATGCACGAGCCGTCTCAAGAAGATGTCGATGCTTTCGCTCAGCCACACCATTCTGAGCATGAGCACCAGGACAAGAGAATTGAGAGAGAGTCCCTTGCTCAGCAAGAACACCACGCAACATCTTAGAGATATACTCGCCAGCGGAGTCAACACGAAAAACACGAATGGGTGAAGAGAACTGAGTATGAACCATGGCAGCAAAATGCTTATAAATAGACAACACCTCAGAACGAGAAGTCATGAAATAAAGCCATGTGTAACGAGAGAAATCATCTATGAAAATAATATAGTATTTATGACCACCTTTCGAAGCGAAAGGGGCCGGACCCCATACATCAGAATGGACTAAATCGAAAGGACGCTTGGACACTGACTCACTATGTGAATATGGTAACTGAATCTGCTTGCCAAGACGACAACCCTGACACTCTAAAGAGACATCTCCTGAGACAGACCCCAGAAGACCTCGACGAACTAAAGAAGACAACCGAGAACCACACAGATGACCAAGTCGATGATGCCACTGCTGGAAGGAACCAGTAACGGAGGCGACAGAAGCGGAAGAACTGGCGATGGTGGTGGCAGCGGAAGGAACATGAAGCCAGTCCAACTCCCAAAGACCCTGAGAATCACGGCGGCGAGGGCCAGCCCCAACCAGAGTGTGCGTGCGACGGTCCTGGACAGAACAAGAGTCAACGTCAAGGATGACACGACAACCAGAATCAGTAAGTTGACCAGCAGAAAACAGATTCATGGTAAGTCGAGGAACATGAGCAACATCAGGAACAGAATAAGAAGGAGTGGTAAGATTGCCTCTACTAGCAACAGAAAGTGGAGTACCATCAGCAGTGAAGACATGAACAGGAGAATCCAGTGATCGAAGAGAGGACAAAGTGGAAGAATGAGAAGACATATGAAAAGAAGCTCCAGAGTCCAGAACCCATGGGGATGTACCTGACTGTGTAGAGGGTGATTGCTCAGTGCGGGAAGCATCAGTCACAGAACCAGCAGTACCCGTCGAGGAAGAACCTGAAGCCGCGAGCAGACGCTTAAGTCTCAGAATATCCTGGTCAGTCAAAGCAATGGCTGAAGCTGTCGAGGTAGATGACGAAGTCCCTGAAGATGATGATCGCGCCTTGCGCAGGTGTTTCTTCTTCGTGTAGCACTGAGACTCAAGATGACCATCATTGTTGCAATAGTCGCAATGTGGACGGGGGTGACCTGAGCCTCCAGAAGGAGTGGGCAAGAGCGGCGGAGCACTCGAGCGAGAGGGGGTCGGTGCAGCAGGTGGCGTAGGAGCACGAGTAGCGAGCACAGAGGGAACCTCCAGCAAACCAGCCCCACGTAAGCGAGTCTCCTCAGCACGAATCTCAGAAAGCGCCTCCATGAGAAAATACGGCCACGAGCAAACAACTGAGCACGTCGGGGCTCAAACTCCTTACGGAGCCGAGACAGGAACTCATAGACGCGATGAAACTCCAAATTGGCCTGGACAGCCTGGCAACAGGGGCAGGTACGACAACCAACACTGCGGAGAGAATCAAGCTGGCGCCAGATAGCAGAACTCTGTGCATAGAAGTCATCAATAGTAGAGTCACCCTGCTGAAGAGCATGCTCCTGACGGACCACAGAAGGTATAAGGCATCACCAGAGGGCTGATAGCGCTGACGAAGACGGGTCCACATCTCAAAGACAGTAGGAAGACCCAGAAACTCGGAAGCAAACTGAGGCAGAACAGTAGCAGTGAGAACAGCTGCAGCACGAGCATCATCATCAAGCCACTGGGTGTAAACAGACAAAGCACCATGATACGTCTGAAGAGCCTCCTCATAAGCCAAAACCCTCTCATCATAAGCACGATCAGCAGCCTCATCAGCAAGCTTAGCCGCATCCGGATGAAGAACCGGTGGAGTCGGCGGAATAGGAGCCACCGGAGGAACCGGACGTGGTGGACAGCAGACCTTGCCAGAAAGAACACCCCAGAGACGGATGCCACGCATGTGAATGCGCATGAAGCCAGTGAACTCAGTGTAGTTAGTACCATCGAAGATCACCGGACAGCGAGGGACAGCAACATAGCCCGTTGCAGCAGTCATTTTTTTTTGGTCAACGACTGCGTGGAAGCCCGATCCGATCTGGAGGGCAGAATCGAGCAGCTAGGCGGTGGGATCCGATCTGGAAAGAAGTAGAGGCGAGCAGGAAGATGAGCGCCTCGTCACTTGAAGCTGGCTGCAGCTGGGCGATGGGAATCGGCGACTGAGACGATTGGAGGCCCGGCGGTTGGAGGCGATTTCGATCTGGAGCGGGGCCTGGAGCACATCGATCACGGGAGGTCGTGGTGAGCGCTTCTATCTGCAGCGGAACGGGGAGGAGAAGGAGATCGAGGAAGACTTCGATCAGGAGATCAATCACACGAGGCCGGTTGGAGATCGAGCGGGACTGCTTCGATCGGGATGGATCAATCGCACGAGTTGCAGCGTGCAAAAAATTGACCTAGCTCTAATACCATGTTAGGAATAAGCAACTTGTATTCCCATGAGGCCATAGGCCGATATATATACATGTATAGGTGTGGAACATATGCAGGAAACCCCTTATACAACGGGATAAATACAAAGGGGTACATGACTTATATTATAACTCTAACACTCCCGAGTTACCTCCTTTATGAAGTTGCGATGAGATGATATCTTGTGAGACATTCCAACATCTGAAATAAAAAAGAGGGAGATCAAAAAAGATCAACATGGGAAATCAAATATTAGTGCCAACAATGCTGAAAAATACTAAGAGAAACAAGTTTGGCCAATGAAACAGACATTAGGCTGAATGGGTGCACAAGTCACAAGTGTCCAAATCAATATAGTATACCATCAAAATATTTCAAGGGGGCATTACCAAATATGATACACTAAGTTGCAACAGGAAAAAACAACAAAACACCGTATTCAAGGATATGGTAGCCAGGAGATCAGATACGCAGACCAGGCAAATGCTGAAATGGAAGACAGTAAGAAGTGAGCTGCACATGCCCCCCCACGCTAAGAAAGATTTAAATTCTAATTCATAGATACGTACAGTGCATGAAATAGGATCCTTCTTGTACTCCCCCATTATAATTTTACTACATTGTACATTCAATTTTTCGCGTGGTAGTTCAGATTTTTTATAGATTGTCTTCATGTTCAAGAATATGTCAATGCTCATTCTTCATCCGACTCCGAAGGAGGAAATTTTGGATCTCCATGCATCTACTATGTTATATTGACAGGTTGTGCACAGTTAAGAAAACAGCAAAAGCCAGTCGGGCCTTTGAAACTAGTCTGCAGAAGAACGGAGCTAGAAAATGGTGGCCTATGATAGCGGAAGCTCGTGCAAGTGAATCATCATTTAAACAACCTAGGTTAAATTCTTGATAAGCAACAAATAAATGTCTCTAGTGCAATCATCTAGTTCCATCGTAATAAACAATAAAAATCAAGCGAGCTGAAAAAGAGAAAAACTGAAAGATGTAATACGACTGAGGCACTGCTTATATTGCTTATTTAACTGTGTGCAGAGCACAGTCTAGCACGCACATGTGCAGTGTTTCTAGTAATTACCAGCCATCATTCCTCAGGTAACTCTCCCTCCCCAAACCACCTGGGAGGATCATATCCCTGTGCACCTACGCTTGTATCAGAAAACAAAGCACTCATGTTCCATAAACATGATATGATGCAGAACTGGAAATGTGTAGCAAAAAAGAACACGCACCAAGAGGATTACAACGGCACAGACGCCATGCTGTCAAGATTGTACCCTTCGCAACACCATATCTTTTGTACGCCTGCATAGAGTACTCGCTGCATGTTGGCACATAACGGCAGCTTGAAGGCAGCAAGGGTGATATCTCTCCTGTTCACATAAAGCATGAGCCAGTGAGCAGGCCATGTATAGATAAAAGCCGGTCTTAAAAGCATGGTCTATGACTGCATAGTGGTAGTAACACAAATGTCCAAAAGACAACCAGAAATGAAGCGGTAACAAACTGCAAACAAGAACTTACTTTTGTAGAATTTTAGCATCGATAGTGCCACGCTGACTCCCAAATCGTTGACTTCCTCTTCTCAGAATCATAACATGCACATATTTTTGGAAAAGGGGGTCAGTTTGTTACTTCTGTAAATCAGCACAGGGAAAACACAACTCCATGTTCGATCAAAACAACGCTGAATGCATGATGTCCTAAACTCGTAATGTCTTACTTAAGCTAGTGCCTGCTCCTTGTCCTAAATTCATGTTTACAAGAGCGCATAAAGTATTGCATAGTGGCGTACGTCTAATGAGTTTTTACAGCATGCGAGTTGAAACCAACGATTCATGAGCTTCTGAGAGTTCTCTTGCACAAAAAATAGACTAAAGAAACTCACCCACATAAAGATGAAATAACTGTGTTGAACAGTCCAATACTTGGGAAACAAAACATAAACTAATACTTTGGAAACAAAACATACATAAACTAAAATAAAGGAAAAAGAAATGCATTCAGATTTCTCAATCTGTCATCACTAGACTAACCGTCGTCGTCGGCAGCACAGCAGACCCGCACCATCGGAATCCTTCTCTTATTCTTGTAGTGCGGACCAGTGAAAGAAGCTGGAGATTCAGAAACCAGCAGGCAGATAAAAGGGGGTAAAAAAGAGAGAAATCGGTATATCGGTTGCCGCAGGATAAGGTTCAGGAGAGATTTAACTGAAAGTAAGAGACTCACGTGCGCTCCTCCCGAGAGGCAAGAGGGAAGCGGAGACGGGGGCGGCCATGGCGACGGTGGCGTGGCGCCTACCGGCAGCACAGACGAGCAGTGGTGATTTTCGCAGGATCTTTTTATTGGATAAAGTTCTTGCAGGATTTGAGGCCTTTTGGGCTAAATACACTATTATCCCTACTCTATGGAAATGGTGGGCTGGGCTCGGAAAATTTTGCCCTCCGGCCCTTTCGAAGCAATTTTTTGGACCATTTTTTTTGGAAAAAGAAAATCAGCCACGCGGAAGGCTATCCAAAGAACTAGACCTTGTCGGCGAATCGCACACACCAAAACCTACCAATATCAAAGCTTGTGAAGGATAAAAAAAATATCAAAGCTTGTGAAAATAGATAGCCCTGACGATTAGGAATTCGCAAGAAGCGGATGGAAGGTCCTAAACCCCTTTTTTTCCCATGAAAGGCCAACCACAAGGCGACTAGGGTTTCGGCTGGTCCGCGCCGGCCGCCTTCTTGACAGCGGTGTGGTGGCCGACGCCATTGCTGTCCCAGGGCGGCTTTGGAGCGTCGTTGTTAGCCTCTCTCTCCACGACGAGCTTGACGGCTGATGAGGATCTCTCGATGTAGCATCAACTCTTCTCCCCTGACTGTCTAGATGGGATCAGCAGATTGTTCATGGAAGTTTTGAGGTACTGAGACTGTGTTCTTCACCCTTCTCGGGGGGAGCTCCTTCTCCAAATTCGTTGCCCCCTAACAAATTTAAGTTAGGGTTTGCTGTCCTCCGACAGTGCCACCGACCGAGAGTTTTTTCTGTTGTTTTACTGCCATGAAGATACTAGCATGGAACTGTCGCGGCCTCGGGAATGCCCCGATAGTCCGAGTTTTGTTGGATGTTCGGCGAGCATGTAACCCCGATGTGGTGTTCTTGTCGGAGATGCACTTAGAGAGCTATCTGGCAGAGTGTTTGAGAAAAAAAATGAGGATGGATCAGAAGCTGGTGTGTGTTAGTGAGGGAGAAAGGGTGGCCTAGTGCTTTTCTGGAAGAAGGAAATAAAGATTCATAGATAGGGATTGGATCCCACATTCATTGATGTAAGAGTGGAAGATGAAACTAATAATTCATGGATGCTAACGGGTATGTATGGTGAATTTAAATGGGAACATAAGTAGAAGATTGGAATTTATGAGACAACTCCATCAGAATTATAATTACCCCTGGCCTCTTATAGGGGATCTCAATGAAGTCTGATTCTTGAGTGATAAAGATGGAGGAAATCCACGTCCGCAACAATACATACATGCATTCCAATCAACAATAGATGATTGCAGATTGAGAGACTTGAGGTACCTGGGTGATCGTTTCACCTGGCAGTGTGGACATATTAAAGAGATGCTTGACCGTGGACTGATAAATGATGCATGGGGAATCATGCACCCCAACGCAGCACTCCAGAACATGAACTACAACCATTCAGACCACAGTCTGCTCTTGGTGGATACCGAGTACTATGCTCAAGAAGAAAATAGTGGAGAGCGAGTTAAGCGATTTGAGGTACGATGGCTCAAAGAAAGCTCCTTTTCGGAGAAGGTGTTGGAGGTGTGGCAAAGATAGGGTCAAACCCAAACTTGGGTTTGGTCCATGTGATAAATTAAACGCATGCACAATATGCTTCATGACTGGGATCAAAGGGTGCTTAAGAAACCAAAGAAACAATTACTAAAAGCACAAAAGGAATAGGAGAAAACCATGATCAGACCTATCAGTGATGAAAGTGAGGAGAAAAGGAAAGAACTATCAGAATTGATTCAATTATTATTAGAGCTTGAAGAAATCCATTACATGCGGAGACCGCGTTTCAACTGGCTGAAATTTGGTGATCACAATACGGTGTTTTTCCAGGCGTATGCATCAGTACGAAGAAAGAAAAATCTTACAAAATAGGTAAAAGATGAGGATGGTAATGTTTTGCCAGATATGACAAATTTAAGTCCACATATTCAAAACTACTTCCATAATCTGTTTACATCGATCGGAGGTGCGGCATGTGAACCCGACTATTATGGAGAAAGTTCAGAAGAAGGTTACAGATCAAATGAATGCACTCCTGATGGCGCCATATTCGTATGGCAGTTTTCAGTATAGGTGATCTTAAGACACCGGGCCAGATGGGCTCCATGCAATTTTCTTTAAAAAAATCATGTGTTAGGTGAACATATCACCAAGGAGGTACTGTTTCCCGTCAATAACCAACAGATCCTGGTTGAGTGGAATGACACCTCCATGGTTCTTATTTCGTAGGTTGATTCTCCAGAATTAATTACTCGGTATAGGCCCATTAGTATATGCAATGTATTCCCTCCGTCCCAAAATTCTTGTCTTAGATTTGTCTAAATACGGATGTATCTAGTTATGTTCTAGTGTTAGATACATCCGTATCTAGACAAATGTAAGACAAGAATTTTGGGACGGAGGGAGTATTATATAATATTATCTAAAAAATATTAGCATCAAGAATGAAGGGTATCCTGCCAGTGATCATTTCGCCCACCCAGAGTGCCTTTGTGCCAAGTAGACTCATAAACTGATAATATCTTGATTGCGTATGAGTGTATTCATAAATAAAGAATAAGTGAGTGGGCCAAACAGGGATGTGTGCAGTTAAGTTAGAAATGCATAAGGCCTATGACGGTGTTGAATGGATTTTCTTGAAGAGTATGATGGAAATTTTGGCATGAGCAATGGATTCATATGATTATGGCTTGTGTCTCATCTGCCAGATATAAAGTCAGAGTCAACTCTCAAGAGACAGAAGTGTTTACCCCATCTAGGAGCATTCCGGCAGGGAGACCCTCTCTCCCCATATTTGCCCCTTCATCGTGCAGAAGGGCTTTCCAATATGTTGTTGTATGAAGAAGAAGTTGGTGGCATGGAGGAAATTAGAATGTGTAGAAATGCACTGTCAATATCACACCTTTTATTTGCTGACGGTTCTCTGATTCTTATGAATGCAAATGTTTTAAATGCAACTTCCTTACAGCAGACCCTGGATACCTACAGTTAGAGCTCAGGACAACTGGTGAGTTTGGACAAATTAGTAATTTTTTAGCCCTAATACTAGTGTGGTTTCTAGGGCAGAGGTATGTGAAATCTTACACATTAATACAGAAGCCCTGGCAGATAAGTACCTAGGACTTCTAGCCTTAGTGGGAGGTGATAGAAGTGATTGCTTCAGGCACTTAGTCGAAAGAATCAAGGAAAGGTTGATGGGATGGGTGGAAAAATTATTTCTATAGGTGGTAAGGCAATATTATTGGAAGTTGTTGCCCAAGCTATACCTATTTTTGTTATGACTGTGTTTAGCATTCCTAAGGGGATATGCAAAGAGATTACAAATATTAGTATTTCCCAGTTCTAGTGGGGAGATAACGAGGGGCATAGAAGAATGCATTGGATGGCATGATGGATTTTTGTTTTTCGAAAAGTGAAGGAGGCATGGGATTCCGAGATCTCTATTCTTTCAACTTGGCCTTGCTTGCTCACGATGTGTACATGGTAGTCGTGTCGATGACGAGCGGCTCACGAAGGCATCTCCTACACCTCCCTGACGTTTGTTAGTTGGTCGCTGACCCTAATTTCGGCGACCCCGATTGAAACAGTGGCCAATCGGCTTGGTCATGGTAGTCGCGTGACTATCGGTCCCTTGTCCCCTGAGCTATACAACATCAAGTTTGATGTTAGTACTGAGCTTCATGGCATACTGGTGAATGAGGAGATATATTGGCTCCAACAGTCTCATGAACGCTGGCTCTTGAAAGGGGACCTGAACACGGACTATTATCATAAAATTGCAAATGGCCGAAAGAGAAAGAACACAATCCACTCCCTTAAAGCCGGGGATGCGGAGATCGAGGGCACTGACAATCTGATTGCTCATGCCATGGAGTATTACAAAGATCTGTTCGGACCTGGGTCCGGTAATCTGTTCCACCTTGATCCTGACACTTGGTCTGTTGACGAAAAGCTCGATGCTAGTGATAATGCTGATTTGTGACGTGAGTTCACGGAGGAAGAGATCAAGGAGGCGTTGTTCTCTATGGCACATAATAGAGCCCCTGGCCCTGACAATATTCCTGTTGAATTCTATCAGGTATGCTGGGATATCGTTAAAGATGATCTTGTGAGGCTTTTTGTGAGCTTTCATAATGGGACTTTGGATGTTCAACGTCTTAACTATGGGGTGATCACCCTTTTGCCCAAGTCTCCGGGCGCGGATAAAATCCAGCAATTTAGACCTATATATCTCCTAAGATGTCCATATAAGCTTATTACTAAAGTTTTGGATCGGCGAGTGGAGAGGTACGTTGATAAGCTCATTAGCTCGACCCAAAATGCTTTTATCAAGGGAAGAAGCATTATGGACGGGGTGTTGTCGCTGCATGAAATTTTGAATTATACCCATGTGAAAAAAAGGGTGGGGGTCGTCTTGAAGCTCGACTTTGAGAAAGCGTACGATAAGGTGAACTGGGAATTTTTGTTGGAATGTCATAAGCTTCGTGGTTTTAGTGACACGTGGTGCAACTGGATTAAACAGATCCTACTCAATGGTACAGTTAGTATCAAACTTAATAATCAGGTCGGTCCTTATTTCCAGAGTGCTAAGGGTGTTCGACAAGGGGATCCCCACTCCCCTTTCCTGTTTAATCTAGCCGCTGATTGTCTTGCGAAGATGATCTCCAATGCCCAAAATAATAACTTGCTGGTGGGTTTGGCTTCAGATCTTATTCCTAATGGAGTTGCGGTGCTCCAGTATGCAGACGATACTATTATCTGTCTGGAACACAATGTTGATAAGGCAGTAAACCTGAAGTTGCTGTTGTACATCTTCGAGCTTATGTCTGGTCTTAAAGTGAACTATCATAAAAGTGAGATCTTCACTGTGGGGGGCGATGAGAGCACGGTGAAATACTATGCTGAGTTGTTTAACTGTGATGTGGGTAGCTTCCCCATCAAATACCTCGGCATGCCTGTTAGTTATTCCACACTTAGAGATTCTGATTGGGAGTTCATAGTGGCTAAATACCTTAAAAGATTCGAGGCGTGGATCGGTAATGCTGCATCCATGGGGGGAAGACTAACTTTGTTGGACTCAGTTGTCACCCAAATATCCTTATATCATATGTCTATGTGGCTTATGAGCAAAACCTTCATTGAAAAACTTGATAAACATAGAAGGAAATTCTTTTGGCAAGGTTGTAACAAGAAAAGGAGGTATCATTTGGTCAAATGGGGCAGAATATGTAGATCTCGAGATAAAGGTGGCCTGGGAGTTAAAGATCTTCGTAAACAAAACATTAGTTTGATGGTCAAATGGTGGTGGAAACTCGAGACCCAAAATGGCCTTTGGCAAAAAATCATTCGTGCTCGTTATTTGAAAAAAAAGAACTGTGGCTACGGTTGAACCCAGGTTCAATGATTCTCCGTGCTGGAAAGCCCTTCTTAAAGTTAAGGCCCTGTATATGGCTGGTAGAAAGATCAAAACGGAATCAGGAGATCTAACTAGAGTGTGGAAAGACTCTATTAATGGGTCTAGACCATTCCAGGACTGTTATCCCCTGCTGTTTGACATATGCACTGAGCAGGACTGCACTGTCGCAAAAGTCAAAGCTGTGACTCCCAACACCTTCTTTAGAAGAAGGCTTACCCCTGATCTTCAGATGCAATGGGAGGATATGAGGAAATATATTGACAGTATACAACTGGGAGTAGGGGGGGGGACCAAGTATACTGGGGGCTAAATGGTAATGGTAGATTTTCTACCAAATCTATGTACAAATGGCTAGAAAACCCTCTTAGTGGCTGTCACTACAGATGGATTTGGAAGGCCAAGATCCCCCTCAAAATCAAAATTTTCCTGTGGCAGCTATCTCAGGATGTTGTCTTGACTAGGCAAGTTATGAAGGAGAGGAGATGGCCTGGGGATCCCAAATGCTCCTTTTGTGACAATACTGAATCATCCCGGCATTTGTTTTTCACTTGTCCTGTGGCTAAAGTGGTGTGGCGTTGTGTTGGGATGGATTTAGGGACGGACCTCTGTCCAAACAGTTACTGGCAATATTTCTCATGGTGCCACACTTTCCTTCCCTATGAGAAGAAATACTATACTGTTGGCCTGGCGGCCGTTTGCTGGGCTATCTGGTTGGCTAGAAATCGAGCCACCTTTGAGAAGAAACAGATTAAGACACCGTTTGAGATTGTGTTTTCCGTGTGCTCCTTTTTGCTATATTGGGAAGGTCTTCAGCAAGGTGATGGAGTCAAGGAGCTGCGCAGTGGGGCGGCGATGGTCAGGTCAAGCACTATGAGCATGATGAAGATGTGCGAGGCGGCGAGGAGACCGATCAAGGGAGAATGATCTCGCAATCTCGCCTGCTTTCAGAGTTGCCGCTGTCGTTTCCAGCTCCTGTCCGTTTTCTATTTGGCTCTTGTGATGAGCTTTTGGCTGTAATAGACTGTAGTATTTCAGGTTGTCGTTGAAATATGGTGTTGTCAGGTTTTCGCCCCATGGCGTTCGTTTCGATGTCGGGCGAACGCAGTGGGTTTCCTGGCAGTGCCCGAACTCGCTGCACCTCTTTCCCTTTTCTCCTGTTTGTTTCTCGGAACAATGTATTTCCGTTCTTTTGCAATGGAAAGGGGTCATGCCCGGTTCGAAAAAAAGTCGCGTGACTATTTGCACTAGCTCCGGTGGCCAGTAATCCTACTCCGTACGTCGGCCACGAGCTGCGAAAGCTATCATGGGCGTCGGCGCTCCGACAAACAGCCGAATCGGCCAAAACACGATGTCATGACGGATCCAAATCAGCACGGCGGTGGGACCTTCGGTGTCCGTCCGACGGAGGGATCACGGTCGGGTCAGGGATGGATGGACGAGCGGCGGTGGCAGACTTCCCGGGCGAAATCGTTGGTGGCACTAGGTAGGTGGAGGAGCTGGTGCGGCGCAGGAATGTTCTGTGCGACAGTGGGGGCTAAGCGCGTGACCGACTGCGTTTTACTCGAGCCGCACAAGCGATGGAAATTTGCATTACTTGGTGCACTATTTTACATCACGGACAAAATCTGAGTAAAAACACTTGCATCTACATCATCTGTTGGAGCATCGTTTTTGTGCCTTCGTGATGCAAGAATCAGTTTTATGTACATCTACATCGTGTATTGGAGATGCTCTAACTGAACTACTACTCCTACATGATGATCACTGAGGAGGTACGGGTGGTCTCAAACAATTCCAAGCAATGAATTTTGTGCATGAAGGCCGGGAGACTAATACGGAAGAGCATAGTATTGTGTCATATCTCCCGTTCAAAGTAAAGAAATAACTATAAATCATATTCCATCATGTATTGAAATCAAGTCCCTCCGTCCCATAATTGAAGACGTTCTTTTACACTACAGTAGTGTCAAAAAGTCTTACATTATGGGACGATGAGAGTATTTGTGCATCAGATATTCAGAAAAAAATGGAGAAAGGAAAATAATTAATCCAAGAAAAAATGTATTGCGTTTCTGATGAACACACCTGGAATTTTATATGTGTACAGGCGTCGGTGCATTGTGTACGTGCGTGCATTGGTTCTTTTAGTTGGATTTGAGCTGTGCATAACGTGATACTACTAATTTGCTCAAGTCATGCCCGAGATGTAAGCTTAATTATTTGATACACATGGGCCGTTAGGCGGAGAGAAAAAGAGTCAGGGAGACGACATCTCCTTTGGACCTCGTACTGATTGTTTGATGGACACCAATGTAATATCTCACCTCAGTTTTTATATTTTTTATTTTGGCAGAATTTTCAATCTATTCATTTTCAATCATGATAGTACAACAAACATCAAAAATAACAAAAATTACATCTAGACTCGTAGATCACCTAGAGACGATTACAAACACTAACGAGCTGAAGGCGTGCCGCCGTCATCACCCCTCCCTCGTCTGAGCCGGACAGAACTTATTATAGTACACAGTTGGGAAGTCGTCATGCTAAGGGCCCATAGGACCAACGCACCAGAACAGCAACCACCGCCGATGAAGAGAAGGTTAGATCGGAAGGAACCAACCTAAAGACACACGAATAAAGACGAACAAAGACCGAATCCGAGCAGATCCACCAAAGACAATCACCGACAGAATTTTGCGAGATCCGCCGAAGACACACTTCCACACGCTCTTCAAAGATGCTAAACGCAGCACTGGAACAGGGGGCTAGGCGGAAGAGCCTTATTTCATCTTCAAGAAGCTGTCGCCATCTCATCTTGCCGAGGAGAACACAAAGCCTAATAAAACTTGAAGAAGCACCTAAAAACGGAGCCCTCCCGCCAGTAAGGGTCGGGATCCAACGTGCACCCATGGCCCTAAGGCCACATGAGGCGTGGCAGATCGGCGCCGCCGCCGCCGGAAGGCAGAAACCCGAGCCATGTTTCCTTGAAGGAGAGACGTAGGGACGAGAGGCCTCTTACATGTCAGACATCAAATTTAAATTCATAACAATTGCTTGTTGTAACATGATAACTTTTCTCACATTTTCATACTGCATGGCAATTTTCACTCCAGAACATGATAATTTTTTACACACAAGCATGGCAAAATTATCTATTTTTTGCATGTCAAATTTGGCTGTTCGTTGGAAAATGTAAAAAATCTGATGTTAGATTTTTAACATTTTCGTTGTTTGATTTGTTAGTTAACTAGTAACATTGATGCATGAAAGCTTAGTAGTGGTGTGCCCAAAAGGCTATTAGTTGCCTAGGGAAGTGTATGGCTTCATATGCGATAAATATTGTAGACAAATAATAGGATGCAACACACGTTTATTCACGGGCATCCAGTGCCAATATATAGATGTACAAAGAGATCATCACGTTCAATACTAAACCATAACGAGATGGACCGAGATTGGAGTACATGTATATGTATGTGTACATAGGGCGCTCAACACCCATCCTCAGTCGAAGCGTCGGCGTTAACGCACAGGCTGGACCGAAACTCCTCAAAAACCGACGTTGGCAACCCCTTTGTCATGATATCTACAAACCGCTGGAGGTAGGCACGTGAAGAACTCGAACGTGACCAAGGGCCACTTGCCCGCGAACAAAGTGGATATCCAGCTCAATATGTTTGGTGCGACGATGATGAACGGGGTTAGTAGAGAGGTAGACAACGGAGACGTTGTCGCAATACACCATGGTGGCCTTATCAACAGGACAAGAGAGCCAGGAGAGAAGCTATCGAAGCCAGGAACATTCAGCAACAATGTTAGCCACTGCGCGATACTCAGCCTCGACACTAGACCGAGAAACCGTGGGATGCCGCTTGGATGACCAGGAGATAAGTGACGGTCCAAGGTAGACACGGTAATCGGTGGAACATTTTGTGTCGGGCCGTTGAAGCATTGAGTGAGAGGCCAAGATCCATAGTACCACGAATGTAATGAAGAGTCCGTTTCACCGCGGTCCAGTGAGCATTGCTACTTGTGAGTTGCGTTGAGTTTTCCCCGAAGAGGAGGGGATGATGTAGTACAGTAGAGATAAGTATTTCCCTTAGTTATGGAACCAAGGTTATCAATCCAGTAGGAGAATCACACAGCAATTCGTTAACAACACCTGCACACAAAATAACAAATCCTTGCACCCAACACGAACAAGGGTTGTCAATCCCTTGACGGTTAATTGCAAGATTAAATTCTATGGTGATAGATAGATAGATCAAACAAAATACAAAATAAAATAAATAAAGTAAAATTGCAGCAAGGTATTTTTACGATTTTTAATATATGATAGAAGCTGACCCGGGGGCCATAGTTTTCACCACAGGATTCTCTTGAAAATAGCATAAGGTGGTTAAACAAATTACTGTTAAGAAATTGATAGAAAAGAAAATAACTATAACAATGTCCAAGACAATGATCATGTATATAGGCATCATGTATGAGACAAGTAGACCGAAATGATTCTGCATCTACTACTATTACTCCACACATCGACTGCTATCCAGCATGCATCTAGAGTATTAAGTTCATAAAGAACGAAGTAACGCCTTAAGAAAGATGACATGATGTAGACAAAGTAAAATCGCGCATGAATAAACTCCATCTTTTTACCCTTAATAGCAATGATACATACAGGTCATGTCCCCTTCTGTCACTAGGATTGAGCACCACAAGATCGAACCCATCACAAAGCACCTCTCCCATTGCAAGATAAATCAATCTAGTTGGCCAAAGCAAATCAATAGATCGGAGAGAAATACGAAGCTATAACAATCATGCATAAAAAAGTTCAGAGAAAACTCAAATAATATTCATGGATAATCTGAGCATAAACTCATAATTCAACGGATCCCAACAAACACACCGCATAGAGTGATTACATCGGATAGAACTCTAGGAACATCAAGGAGAACATTGTATTGAAGATCAAATAGAGAGACAAAGCTATCTAGCTACTAACTATGGAACCGTAGGTCTGTGGTAAACTACTCACGCATCACCGGAAGGGCATCAAGGTTGATGTAGAGCCCCTCCGTGATCGATCCCCCCTTTGACGGAGTGCCGTAAAAGGTCCCTAGATGGGATCTCTTGATAACAGAGGCTTGCGGCGGCGAAAAAGTATTTCGTGGACTCCTCTGTTGGTTTCCCAATTTCAGAGAATTTATAGAGGCGGAGTTAGGTCAAACGAAGCTACATGGACTCCACGAGCCACCAGGGCGTGCCCTGGTGCCTCGTGGGCCAATGCCCCATCTTCTCGTCCCCCCCGAAGCATTCAGGGTCTCTTATGTCCGGAAAAAAATCACAGAAAAGTTTCGTGGTATTTGGACTTTGTTTGGTACTGATATTCTGAAAAACCAAAAACAGGCAAAAAACAACAACTGGCACTGGGCACTAAATTAATAGGTTAGTCCCAAAAAATTATATATAATTGCTTATAAGTGTATATAAAACATCCAAGATTGATACTATAATAGCATGGAACAATCAAATATTATAGATATGTTGGAGATGTATCAAGCATCCCCAAGCTTAATTCCTGCTCGTCCTCCAGTAGGTAAATGATAGAAACATGATTTTTGATGTGGAATGCTACCTATCATATTCATCATATAATCTTTTCTTTTGTTGCATGGACATTTGGACTTGAATGATTCAAAGCAATAGTCTATAATTTGATATGAAGACATAAATACTCAAGCATACTAACAAGCAACCATGTCTTTCAAAATATCAATGCTAAAGAAAGCTATCCCTAGCCCATTATGCTCAATCATTGATCCATTCATGAAACACACTCCACATTAGCTACATCCAATGACAAGTATGACAATAGTGTTCTCTAGTTGGTTCTTCATAAGAGAAGATGGAGACTCAAAATAAAAATAAAAATTGCATAAAAGTAAATAGATAGGCCCTTCGTAGAGGGAAGCATGAATTTTGAGATGTACGAGAGCTCAAAGCTTAAATCAGAGAGATAAAATTATTTTGAGAGGCATGCTTTTCTTGTTGTCGGGGAAACGACACCTATGGGATCCTGTGGATCCCTTCTACGGTTTGGCAGGGAAGAGGAGTGAGCAAAGAGAAGATCTAACAATCAACACGAGAGATTTTTACCCAGGTTCGGGCCGCTGAGAAGCGTAAAACCCTAGTCCCGCTTCTAGTATATTTAGTGTTCTTGAGCTTCGGCTAGCTGCTGCGCATGCCAACTAGGCCGTAAAGTCCAAACGTCCCTTCCTGCATCGCCTTGGGCCTCGTTTTATACCAAGGGGCTACCACAATGGCGTACAGGCATACAGGAGGTGTAAAGTAGCTACCGTGTACATGCTTATCACTAATGTCTTAGGACAAACACATTAAATGCGCCGGTTACGTGCCCCTAACTTTATCAGGGACGGAAATAGAGCCCGTCCCGTCCGTCGCCGCCTCACCCCATCTTGAGACGCACCCAGGATGATGAGGCATGCAATGCCAAGCTGACTGGCTAGCCGCTGCACTGGAGCAGTGGCAGGATCTTCACGAAGATCTGCATGCCACCACGCAGGTGATTGCCTGGCTGGCTGGCTAGTTGCCGTGCTGGAGCGGTGGCAGGGCGGCGGAACCTTGATGTGTGCGAACCTTGCCGCAGGCTCGCAAATGCCCCTGGCAAGGATCTTGCCGGGGCCTTGCAGACGTCCCCGGCAAGAGCCTTGCGGGGGACTTTGCCTCTTGGTCTTCACAAATATCTCCATGCCACCACGCAGACGCCCCTGGATCTTGGTCTTGACATTGTCGATGGTGTCAGAGCTCTCAACCTCAAGGGTGGTGGTCTTGCTGAGGCTTCACAAACCATCCCGACAAGAAGCTTGGCCGGGGCTCGCAAACCACCCCGGCAAGAATCTTGTGAGGGGTTCAACTTGTCTTCTGTTCTCTGATTACTGGCTCGGATGTCGTCTTGGTCGTCTTGCATTTGCCACCAGCTGTCCCCGTCAAGCCTCACCGCGGGTACGATTGCAACTACCCATGCACAAGTAAGGGGTACGAAAGGGCCCAAACCTTATCACACCGACAGGACCCCCCGGGCCTGGGCCACACACGCGGGTGCGAGGCGTTGTTGGGCTAGGCCCAAACAGTGCGCGGGCACACGTGGCAGGGGTTAACTGTTGTAATCATCTCATCTGTTGCGCTTCGCCATGATCCACATTGAGTGCGCGACGTGGGGTACGTGTGTGGAATGGTCACAACAACAGCACGCCTGTGCAAATGCCTCCTCATTGAACAGTAAAGAGGCAGCCCCACGCCTTCCCCATAAAAAGAGGAATCCGCAGAGGTGCCGCTCATTTACCTCTTGCCCATCCCAATCTAGGAACCACCGTCATCTTCCTCCTCGAGCCCGAAACATAGTCGCTTCATCCACCCGCCGCCCCTGCGCTCCCACCATCCTCGGCCTCTCGCTTCTCTCAGTCTCTTATGGCGCCTAAAGTGAGCAAGAGCAAGGAGGCGCCCAAGGCGGGCAAGGGCAAAGACGCACCCAAAGCGGGCAAGGACAAAGATGCGCGCAAAGCGGGCAAAGACAAATACGTGCTAGAGAGTGAGTTCGTGACGACGTGGAAGAAGAACGCCGTCTTCGCCCCGACACTCGCCGCGCATGCGCAGAAGGATCGATACCTGTGCATGCGGGGAAGAGCGACAAAGGGACACCCCGCTACCCGCATCATCCCTGCTTCCTGCGCCACGCCCACTCCAGATAAATTCACCTTCTTTGTTGATTATCTCTACTGTGGGCTCTGCCATCATTTTCCGATTTCTTCGTCGACATCATGTACACATTTGGCTTCCATCTCTTGGATTTCACACCGAATGCAGTAGCTTGTATGTCCACCTTCGCCCACCTCTGCGAGAACTTTGCCGGAGTGGTCCCCAACACAACCCTCTTCTACCACTTCTTCATCCCTCAGATCCAGCCAGGAGAGGCCCTTTCCGGCTGCGTCGCCTAGATTCCAAGGGCATGGAACAAGGAGACGTACCCCGACGTGCTCTGGCGCGAAAAGTGGGATGAGTGGCGGGGTCGGTGGTGCTGGATCACGGAGGAAGACCCGCAGCTGTTCTGTCTGCCCTGGCAAACGAAGCTGGACCGCGACAATGGTTGGAGCACCCTCGACCCTCGAGACAAGGATCTCATGATTGCGATCGACAATATCAAGCGCCTCAAAGCTGTCGGGCTCACAATTGAGATGGTTGGCGCCGACTTCCTCCGCCGCCGCATCGCTCCTCTGCATAACAAAGTGAGACCGGCCTGGGATTACCGGAATGCAGCAGATATCATGAGGCTGTGCCCTGGTCTGAACAACAACCTGATGGTGATGCAACACGCAACCCTCTGCCACAAGATGTTCAGGGTTGACTGCAAGTTCAGGTTGCCGGCAGGAGTCATCCCTCTGTGTAACAACACCGCCCTAACCTCGATCATTGCCATGATGCCGCCGTTCAACGCCCATGGCCTTGATCAAACTTGGGCCAAGCCATCCGTGAAGCAGGTGAAGGATTTCTTTGACAACATGTCGGAGGAGGCCATTCAAGACGAGACGCATTTCATCCGCCCCACCATCGACGAGGAGGTGGCATACATCATTAGCAGGGCGGAAGAGGCGGCCCTTGCCAAGGAGGCCGGCAGCGTTGGCTTCGTGGAAGACGAAACCAGCGCAGAGGAGGACTTTACCGAGCAGGGGGAGCCTGCCGAAGAGCATAGTGGCGTGGTTGCCGGGGGCCCTTCTGCTGAAGATACAGCTGAGGAGTAGCTGCATGAGGAGCCCATGCTCCAAAGAAAAAGCACGTCCTTCGGCGAGCCATCTCTGGCGAGCTAGTCCAGCAGGCTTCCTCGTCCAAAGAGGTCCCCGACAAGGGGGCAGCCGGCGAGGTCGTGGAGCGGCAAGATGCTCAACAGCAACCCGTGCGTCAGACGAGGGCGGCGGCAAAGAAAGCAACAGGGGCGGCTCGCGTGACGGCGCCGGCAGCTGGAGCAAGCTCACATCAGGTTGCCGCTCCTGCCACAGCCAAGCGTTTCAGGTCCCCTTCACCATCCCCTTGTACGGACAGCATAGCCAAGGTCGACTTTGACCTCTCCTCTTTTAGCCCGGGGAGGGAGAGGAGGCCAGAAGAAGAATAAGATGAGTAAGTGCCCTGCCGCCTTCTCTATCCCCTGAGTCTTTGATTTGGCTATCTCATCTTATTTGGATCTTGCCTTGGCCCGTCTCCGTAGTGACACAGAAACATTGGCGCAGAGGATGGCGAAGAAGGCCAAGACTTTGACGGGCGACGAGCCCCCGGCAAGCACCTTGAGTGTGCCGGAGATGATCACAATCAGCCCGGAGTCCATCCTGCGATGCAGCCCCCAACCCAGCCACGGGCGTGAGTCCATTACTCATTTCCCGTTGGCGGGCGTTGGGGTACATATCTTTACTGCTAACCTTGCCAGGTTTGCAGGAGAATAATAGCAACAGGAGGAGCCGCCGAGGGCCATCCCCGACATGCCGCCTCCGTCAACCACACCGCCCAGAGAGGGGTCCCCGGCAAGGGCTTCCACTGACGAGCCCTCCCGTGGGGAGGAAGAGCCGGCAAGCAAAGGCGTCAGCAGTCCTACACCGACAACAAATGTTGTCGGGGAGGGAGCCACCTCCCAATAGCTCGACACAGGTAAGCCGCCTACTTCCTGGCACTTGTCATTTTTCCAGTATGATCTTTTTCTCTTTTCTTTCTGCTTTGAACTTCAACCTTGGTTTCATCTCGTTTTTCCTCCTTGGCTTTCAGATCCCTCCTTAGCAGACCAAATGGACATCGAGGCCGTCATCGAGGAGACCGCCAAGGATGCTGCCACCGAGGCCGCCAGGGTCACTGCTGACGAGGCCGCCAAGGATGTGCAAGAAAAAACTGCCATAGGGTCTGCCGGGGAGGCCGGCAAGGGGACCAGCGACCGTACTGATAGCATTCCTGCCGCAGGAGCGCCCGGTGCTACATCGGCCCCGGAGCCCTCAGTTACCTGGGAGACGGTTGTTGAGGACTACCCGTCAACATTTGAAGCCCCTCCCTCAAGCAGGTACCTGAAAGTTGGCGAAAACATGTTCGTCAACATCCCGGGGACGACAAGCACTGGAGCGCCAACAGAGGGAGAGGTTTTCGATGAAGAAGCCATTGCCGCTGCCGGGCTTAAGATTGTTGATGAGCCGCATGTCAGTAGCAGCAGATCCAAAGAAGACCAGCTCCTCCTGGCCATGAGTGACAACTTTCAGAAGCTCCAGGCGCTTCACCGTACCTGCAAGGAGAAACTGGACTCTAAGGCAGCGGTTGTCAACGCGGCAGAGGCAGACCTCAAAAAGTGTGTCGAGCAAATGCAGGTCTGGTTTGCCGAGGACTGGCAAGAGCCGAGGACTGGCCGGGAGCAACTGAGCCAGTGTTGGGATGAGCTCCTTCTAAAACAGTCCGATGTTGAGAAGGCACAGGAGGAGGCCGCTCAACAGGCTGCCAAGGAAGACGCACAACTAAGGGAACACCGTGTCCTGCTCGATGCTCATGGAGAGGACCTTGCCACTCGTGAGGAGGCACTTGCTGCCAACCTTCGCGGCAAGGATGAGGAAATTGAGAAGCTTGTCACACGGCAGACTCAAGAGCTAGAGCAGGAGCACAAGAAGACGCTTGACGCTCTGGTCTTGGACCATGCCGGCAAGCTGAAGGAAGACGTCAATGCTGCCGAAGCTGCAGAGACCGCCTAGATCGAGCTGGCCGGCAAGGTGGGGAAGCTGGAGGCAGATCTGGAGGAGCATGGAAAGGAGATTGCGATGCTCAAGAGCGATAGAGAGAAAACTATCTATACCTTGGCGGAGATGCAGACCACCATATCTGACAAGACCAAGCAACTCTCCGCAGCCAACGACTCCATTGCCGATCTGAAGCTAAAGCTGAGCACACTGGAGGAGTCCCTTGAGACCAGCAGGGCTCGCGAGAAGAACCTAGCCAAGGACCTTCAGGATGAGAAGAAACTGCTTGAGAGCGCTGATGCCACCTATAACGACTATGTGAAAGGCATGGAGATCTGGACTGAGCGCCTCATCGAAGTATTGAGAGCATCGCTGCCACCCTTGTGGCTGGCTGGTGGCCCCCCTCTGGCACTTTCTTCGCCCAACATTTTTTATATATTCCAAAAATAAGCTCTGTGAAGTTTCAGGACTTTTGGGTTGTGCAGAATAGGCTCTAATATTTGCTCCTTTTCTAGTCCAGAATTCTAGGTGCCGGCATTCTCCCTCTTCATGTAAACCTTATAAAATAAGAGAGAATAGGCATAAGTATTGTGATGTAATGTGTAATAACATCCCATAATGCAATAAATATCAAAATAAAAGCATGATGCAAAATGGACGTATCAACTCCCCAAGCTTAGACCTGGCTTGTCCTCAAGCGAATGCCGATATCGATAAGTATGTCCACATGTTTAGAGAAAGAGGTGTCGATAAAATAAAATACGGACATGAGGGCATCATGATCATTTTTAGAACAACAACATATATTATCATATAATTTCTTATGCTAAAGTAACAATTCATTCACAAAGTAAAGTATGAATCAGAAAATTTATTGGAAACTAACAAACTATGATCTCAGTCATTGGAGCAATTGCAATTTATCATAACATCGGAAAGAGTCAATTAAAGAGCTTTTCAGCAAGTCCACATACTCAACTATCATATAATCTTTCACAATTGCTAACACTCACGCGATACTCATGGGTTCAAAGTCTCCACCGGACACCGAGAAAGATAGGGGCTTATAGTTTCGCCTCCCAACATTTTACTTCAAGGGTAATGTCAACAATAATACTTTATGATAACCTACATCCGAGTGGATATATATATCCGGATCTCTCCAACACATAGAGCTTGCCAAAGGAAAAGTATAAAAAAGAAAGGTGATGATCACCATTACTCTTGTATAAGGGTAAGAGATAAAAAGTAAAAGATAGGCCCTTCGCAGAGGGAAGGAGAGGTTGCCATGCACTTTTATGGTTGGATGTAAAAAATCTTAGTGCAATAGAAAGTCACTTTATATTACCGCTTGTGATAAGGACCTTTATTATGAAGTCTGTTGCTTTTATTTCTTCCATATCACAAGTTTGTTGGAAATATGCCCTAGAGGCAATAATAAAATGGTTATTATTGTATTTCCTTGTTCATGATAATTGTCTATTGTTCACGCTATAATTGTATTAACCGGAAACCGTAATACATGTGTGAATACATAGACCACAACATGTCCCTAGTAAGCCTCTAGTTGACTAGCTCGTTGATTAATAGATGGTCATGGTTTCCTGACCATGGACATTGGATGTCATTGATAACGGGATCACATCATTAGGAGAATGATGTGATGGACAAGACCCAATCCTAAGCCTAGCACAAGATCGTATAGTTCGTCTGCTAAAGCTTTTCTAATGTCAAGTATCATTTCCTTAGACCATGAGATTGTGCAACTCCCGGATACTGTAGGAATGCTTTGGGTGTACCAAACGCCACAACATAATTGGGTGGCTATAAAGGTGCACTACGAGTATCTCCGAAAGTGTCTGTTGGGTAGGCACGAATCGAGACTGGGATTTGTCACTCCGTGTAAACGGAGAGGTATCTCTGGGCCCACTCGGTAGGACATCATCATAATGTGCACAATGTGACCAAGGAGTTGATCACGGGATGATGTGTTACGGAACGAGTAAAGAGACTTGCCGGTAACAAGATTGAACAAGGTATCGAGATACCGACGATCGAATCTCGGGTAAGTACTATACCGGTAGACAAAGGGAATTGTATACGGGATTGACTGAATCCTTGACATCATGGTTCATCCGATGAGATCATCGTGGAACATGTGGGAGCCAACATGGGTATCCAGATCCCGCTGTTGGTTATTGACCAGAGAGATGTCTCGGTCATGTCTGCATTATTCCTGAGCCCGTAGGGTCTACACACTTAAGGTTCGATGACGCTAGAGTTATAGGGAAAGTATGTACGCGGTTACCGAATGTTGTTCAGAGTCCCGGATGAGATCCCGGATGTCACGAGGAGTTCTGGAATGGTCCGGAGGTGAAGATTGATATATTGGACGAAGGGTTTTGGAGTCCGAAAGTGTTCCGGAGGTACTGGGTGATGACCAGCATGACCGAAAGGTGTTTCGGGAGCCCCGGCAAGTGTTGGGGGCTTCATGGGCCAAGGGAAGGGGGCAAACCAGCCCACTAAGGGGCTGTGTGCCCCCCCTGACCTATTCCCACGTGACCAGGGGGTTTGGGGCGCCCCATCTAGGGTTCCCACCTCCTGGCTTGGGGGCCAAGTCACCCAAGGAGGAGATCCCATCTACCCTGGCCGCCGCCCCCCTAGGGGAAACCCTAGGGTGCCTCCCCTTGCCCTTGCCCCTATATATAGTGGAGGTTTTGGGGCTGCACAACACATGAGTCTCTCTCTCCCAAGGCGCAGCCCTACCTCTCTCCCTCCTCGTCTCTCGTAGTGCTTGGCGAAGCCCTGCTGGAGTACCGCGCTCCTCCACCACCACCACGCCGTCGTGCTACTGCTGGACGGATTCTTCCCCAGCCTCTCCCTCTCTCCTTGCTGGATCAAGGCATGGGAGACATCACCGGGTTGCACGTGTGTTGAACGCGGAGGCGCCGTTGTTCGGCGCTTAGATTGGAATCGACCGCGATCTGAATCGCTACGAGTACGACTACCTCATCCGCGTTCTAGTAACGCTTCCGCTTAGCGATCTACAAAGGTATGTAGATGCACTTCCCTTCCCCTCGTTGCTAGATTACTCCATAGATTGATCTTGGTGATACGTAGAAAATTTTAAATTTCTGCTATGATCCCCAACAGTGGTATTAGAGCTAGGTCTATGCGTAGATTCTATGCACGAGTAGAACACAAAGTAGTTGTGGGCGATGATTTGTTCAATTTGCTTGCCGTTACTAGTCTTATCTTGATTTGGCGGCATTGTGGGATGAAGCGGCCCGGACCGACCTTACACGTACACTTACGTGAGACTGGTTCCACCGACTGACATGCACTTGATGCATAAGGTGGCTGGCGGGTGTCTGTCTCTCCCACTTTAGTCGGATCGGATTCGATGAAAAGGGTCCTTATGAAGGGTAAATAGTAATTGGCATATCACCGTTGTGGTTTTGCGTAGGTAAGAAACGTTCTTGCTAGAAACCCATAGCAGCCACGTAAAACATGCAACAACAATTAGAGGACGTCTAACTTGTTTTTGCAGGGTATGCTATGTGATGTGATATGGCCAAAAGGATGTGATGAATGATATGTGTGATGTATGAGATTGATCATGTTCTTGTAATAGGAATCACGACTTGCATGTCGATGAGTATGACAACCGGGAGGAGCCATAGGAGTTGTCTTAATTTATCTATGACCTGTGTGTCAATGAAAACACCATGTAATTACTTTACTTTTTGCTAACCGTTAGCCATAGTAGTAGAAGTAATAGTTGGCGAGGCAACTTCATGAAGACACGATGATGGAGATCATGGTGTCATGCCGGTGACGATGGTGTTCATGCCGCGCCTCGAAGATGGAGATCAAAGGTGCAAGATGATATTGGCCATATCATGTCACTTTATGATTTGCATGTGATGTTTGTCATGTTTACATCTTATTTGCTTAGAACGACGGTAGCATAAATAAGATGATCCCTCGCAATAATTTCAAGAAAGTGTTCTCCCTAACTGTGCACCGTTGCTAAGGTCCGTTGTTCCGAAGCACCACATGATGATCGGGTGTGATAGGTTCTAACGTTCGCATACAATGGGTGTAAGCCAGATTTACACACGCAATACACTTAGGTTAACTTGACGAGCCTAGCATGTACAGACATGGCCTCGGAACACGGAAGACCGAAAGGTCGAACATGAGTCGTATAGTGGATATGATCAACATGAATATGTTCACCGATGATGACTAGTCCGTCTCACGTGATGATCGGACACGACCTAGTTGACTCGGATCATGTATCACTTAGATGACTAGAGGGATGTCTATCTAAGTGGGAGTTCATTGAATAATTTGATTAGATGAACTTAATTATCATGAACATAGTCAAAAGGTCTTTGCAAATTATGTTGTAGCTCATGCTTTGGTTCTACTATTTTAGATATGTTCCTAGAGAAAATTTAGTTGAGAGTTGACAGTAGCAATTATGCGGACTGGGTCCGTGAACTGAGGATTGTCCTCATTTCTACACAGAAGGGTTATGTCCTTAATGCACCGCTCAGTGTGTTGAACCTCGAGCATCGTCTGTAGATGTTGGGAAACATCTGACATACACGTTTTGATGACTACATGATAGTTCAGTACGTAATACTAACGGTTTAGAATTGTGGCACCAAAGACGTTTTTGAAACATCGCAGAACATATGAGATGTTCCAAAGACTGAAATTGGAATTTCAGACTAGTGCCCATGTCAAGAGGTATGAGACCTCTGACAAGTTTCTTAAGCCTGCAAACTAAGGGAGAAAAACTCAATCATTGAGCATGTGCTCAGATTGTCTGAGTACTGCAATTGCTTGAATCGAGTGGGAGTTAATCTTCCAAATGAGATAGTGATGGTTCTCCATAGTCACTGCCACCAAGCTATTGGAGCTTCGTGATGAACTATAACATATCAGGGATAGACATGATGATCCTTGAGCAACTCGCGATGTTTGACACCGTGAAAGTAGAAATCAAGTAGGAGCATCAATTGTTGATGGTTAAACCACTAGTTTCAAGAAGGGCAAGGGAAAGAAGGGATACTTCATGAGACGGCAAATCGGTTGCGTCTCTAGTGAAGAAACCCAAGGTTGAACCAAACCCGAGACTAAGTGCTTCTATAATGAGGGGAACGGTCACTGAAGCAGAACTACCCTAGATACTTGGTAGATGAGAAGGCTGGCAAGGTCGACAGAAGTATTTTGGATATACGTCATATTATTGTGTACTTTACTAGTACTCCTAGTAGCACCAGGGTAATAAATACCGGTTCGGTTGCTAAGCGTTAGTAACTCGAAATAAAAGGCTGCGGAGATGAGCTAAAGGTGAGATGACAATATGTGTTGGAAGTGTTTCCAAGGTTGATGTGATCAACCATCGCACGCTCCCTCTACCATCGGGATTGGTGTTAAACCGAAATAATTGTTATTTGGTGTTTGCGTTGAGCATAGACATGATTGGATTATGTTTATCGCCACACGGTTATTCATTTAAGGAGAATAATGGTTACTCTGTTTATTTGAATAATACCTTCAATGGTCTTGCACCTAAAATGAATGGTTTATTGAATCTCGATCATAGTGATACACATGTTCATGCCAAAAGATATAAGATAGTAATGATAGTACCACGTACTTGTGGCATTGCCATTTGAGTCATCTTGGTATAAAACGCATGAAGAAGCTCCATGTTGATGGATCTTTGGACTCACTCGTTTTTGAAAAGATTGAGACATGCGAACCATGTCTATTGGTAGATATGCATGAAGAAACTCCATGCAGATGGATCATTTGGACTCACTTGATTTTGAATCACTTGAGACATGCAAATCATACCACATGGGCAGGATGACTGAAAGGCCTCGTTTTCAGTAAGATGGGACAAGAAAGCAACTTGTTGGAAGTAATACATTTTGATGTGTGCAGTCCAATGAGTGCTGAGGCATGCAGTGGATATCGTTATGTTGTTACTTCATAGATGATTTGAGTAGATGCTGAGTATATTTACTTGATGAAACACAAATCTGAATTATTGAAAGGTTTAAGTAATTTCAGAGTGAAGTTGAAGATCGTCGTGACAAGATGATAAAATGTCTATGATATGATCATAGAGATGAATATCTGAGTTACGAGTTTGGCACACAATTAAGACATTGTGGAAATTGTTTCACAACTAATACCGCCTGGACCACCATAGTGTGATGGTGTGTCCGAACATCACAACTGCACCCTATTGGATATGGTGTATACCATGATGTCTCTTATTGAATTACCACTATCGTTTATGGGTTAGGCATTAGAGACAACCGCACTCACTTTAAATAGGGCACCACACAATTTCGTTGAGACGACACCGTATGAACTATGGTTTAGAGAAACCTAAGCTGTCGTTTCTTAAAAGTTTGGGGCTGCGATGCTTATGTGAAAAAGTTTCAGGCTCATAAGATCGAACCCAAAGCGGATAAATGCATCTTCATAGAATACCCAAAAATAGTTGGGTATACCTCCTATTTCAGATCCGGAAGCAAAAGTGATTGTTTCTAGAAACGGGTCCTTTCTCGAGGAAAAGTTTCTCTCGAAAGAATTGAGTGGGAGGATGGTGGAGACTTGATGATGTTATTGAACCGTCACTTCAACTAGTGTGTAGCAGGGCACAAGAAGTTGTTCCTGTGGCACCTACACCAATTGAAGTGGAAGCTTATGATAATGATCATGAAACTTCGGATCAAGTCACTACCAAACCTCATAGGTCGACAAGGATGCATACTACTTCAGAGTGGTACGTAATCCTGTCTTGGAAGTCATGTTGCTAGACAACAATGAACCTACGAGCTATGGAGAAGTGATGGTGGGCCCAAATTCCGAAGAATGGCTCGAGGCCATAAAATTCGAGAGAGGATCCATGTATAAAAGAAAGTATAGACTTTGAAAGAACCACTTGATGGTCGTAAGGCTGTTGGGTGCAGATGGATTTTAAAAGGAAGACAGACAATGATGGTAAGTGTCACCATTAAGAAAGCTCGACTTGTCGTTAAGATGTTTCCCGACAAGTTCAAGGAGTTGACTATGATGAGACTTTCTAACTCGTAGCGATGCTAAGAATCTGTTGGAATTATGTTAGCAGTTACTGCATTATTTATGAAATCTTGCAGATAGGATGTAAAAAACATTGTTTCCTTGATATTTTTCTTGAGGAAAGGTTGTATGTGATACAACTAGAAGGTTTTGTCAATCCTGAAAGATGCTGACAAGTATGAAAAGCTCCAGCAATCCTTCTAAGGACTGGAGTAAGCATCTCGGAGTTGGAATGTATGCTTTGATGAGATGATCAAAGATTTTGGGTTTATATAAAGTTTATGAGAAACTTGTATTTCCAAAGAAGTGAGTGGGAGCACTATAGAATTTTTGATGAGTACATGTTGTTAACATATTGTTGATCAGAAATGATGTAGAATTTCTGGAAAGCATGCAGGGTTATTTGAAAAGTGTTTTTCAATGGAAAATCTAGATTAAGCTACTTGAACATTGAGCATCAAGATCTATAAGGATAGATAAAAAACGCTTAATAGTACTTTCGAATGAATACATGCCGTGACAAGATTTTGAAGGAGTTCAAAAATAGATCAGCAAAAAAGGAGTTCTTAGCTGTGTTACAAGGTGTGAATATTGAGTAAGACTCAAGACCTGACCACGGCAGAAGAGAGAGAAAGGACGAAGGTCGTCCCCTATGCTTTAGACATAGGCTCTACAATATGCTATGCCGTGTACCGCACCTGAAGTGTGCCTTGCCATGAGTCAGTCAAGGGGTACAAGAGTGATCCAGGAATGGATCACATGACAGCGGTCGAACTTATCCTTAGTAACTAGTGGACTAAGGAATTTTCTCGATTATGGAGGTGGTAAAAGAGTTTGTCGTAAAGGGTTACGTCGATGCAAACTTTGACACTAATCCGGATGACTCTGAGTAGTAAACCGGATTCGTATAGTAGAACAGTTATTTGGAATAGCTCCAAGTAGCGTGTGGTAGCTGCATCTACAAGATGACATAGAGATTTGTAAAGCACACATGGATCTGAAAGGTTCAGACTCATTAACTAATAAACCTCTCTCACAAGCAAGATATGAACAAACCCCATGGGTGTTGGATTCATTGCAATCACATAGTGATGTGAATTGGATTATTGACTCTAGTGCAAGTGGGAGACTGTTGGAAATATGCCCTAGAGGCAATAATAAAATGGTTATTATTGTATTTCCTTGTTCATGATAATTGTCTATTGTTCACGCTATAATTGTATTAACCGGAAACCGTAATACATGTGTGAATACATAGACCACAACATGTCCCTAGTAAGCCTCTAGTTGACTAGCTCGTTGATTAATAGATGGTCATGGTTTCCTGACCATGGACATTGGATGTCATTGATAACGGGATCACATCATTAGGAGAATGATGTGATGGACAAGACCCAATCCTAAGCCTAGCACAAGATCGTATAGTTCGTCTGCTAAAGCTTTTCTAATGTCAAGTATCATTTCCTTAGACCATGAGATTGTGCAACTCCCGGATACTGTAGGAATGCTTTGGGTGTACCAAACGCCACAACATAATTGGGTGGCTATAAAGGTGCACTACGAGTATCTCCGAAAGTGTCTGTTGGGTAGGCACAAATCGAGACTGGGATTTGTCACTCCGTGTAAACGGAGAGGTATCTCTGGGCCCACTCGGTAGGACATCATCATAATGTGCACAATGTGACCAAGGAGTTGATCACGGGATGATGTGTTACGGAACGAGTAAAGAGACTTTCCGGTAACAAGATTGAACAAGGTATCGAGATACCGACGATCGAATCTTGGGCAAGTACTATATCGGTAGACAAAGGGAATTGTATACGGGATTGACTGAATCCTTGACATCATGGTTCATCCGATGAGATCATCATGGAACATGTGGGAGCCAACATGGGTATCCAGATCCCGCTGCTGATTATTGACCAGAGAGATGTCTCGGTCATGTCTGCATTATTCCCGAGCCCGTAGGGTCTACACACTTAAGGTTCGATGACGCTAGGGTTATAGGGAAAGTATGTACGCGGTTACCGAATGTTGTTCGGAGTACCGGATGAGATCTCGGACGTCACGAGGAGTTCTGGAATGGTCCGGAGGTGAAGATTAATATATTGGATGAAGGGTTTTGGAGTTCGGAAGTGTTCCGGAGGTACCGGGTGATGACCAGCATGACCGAAAGGTGTTTCGGGAGCCCCGACAAGTGTTGGGGGGCTTCATGGGCCAAGGGAAGGGGGAAAACCATCCCACTAAGGGGCTGTGCGCCCCCCTCACCTATTCCCACGTGACCAGGGGGTTTGGGGCGCCCCATCTAGGGTTCCCACCTCCTGGCTTGGGGCCAAGTCACCCAAGGGGGAGATCCCATCTGCCCTGGCAGCCCCCCCTAGGGGAAACCCTAGGGCGCCTCCCCTTGCCCTTGCCCCTATATATAGTGGAGGTTTTGGGGCTGCACAACACATGAGTCTCTCTCTCCCAAGGCGCAACCCTACCTCTCCCCCTCCTCGTCTCTCGTAGTGCTTGGCAAAGCCCTGCTGGAGTACCGCGCTCCTCCACCACCACCACGCCATCGTGCTGCTGCAGGACGGAGTCTTCCCCAACCTCTCCCTCTCTCCTTGCTAGATCAAGGCATGGGAGACGACACCGGGCTCCACGTGTGTTGAACGCGGAGGCACCGTTGTTCGGCGCTTAGATCGGAATCGACCGCGATCTGAATCGCTACGAGTACGACTACCTCATCCGCGTTCTATTAACGCTTCCGCTTAGCGATCTACAAGGGTATGTAGATGCACTCCCCTTCCCCTCGTTGCTAGATTACTCCATAGATTGATCTTGGTGATGCGTAGAAAATTTTAAATTTCTGCTACGATCCCCAACAAAGTTCATATAAAGCTTATTTTCTTCACACTAATAGATCATACATATTTAAAGAGCAATTTTTGTTGCTTGCACCGATGACAACTTACTTGAAGGATCTTACTCAATCCATAGGTAGGTATGGTGGACTCTCATGGCAAAACTAGGTTTAGGGATGTTTGGAAGCACAAGTAGTATCTCTACTTGGTGCAAAGAATTTGGCTAGCATGAGAGAGAAAGGCAAGCTCAACATGTTGGATGATCCATGATAATATAACCTCTATTCGGATATAAGCAAACATAACTCATTATGTTGTCTCCCTTGTCGAACGTCAACTTTTTATCATGTCATATTTTAATGTGTGACAATTACAAAAGATGTCCAAGATAGTATATTTATATGTGAAGCCTCTCTTTCTTTATTACTTCCTATTAATTGCAACAATGACCAAAACTATGTTTGTCAACTCTCAACAACTTTTATTCATCATACTCTTTATATGTGAAGCCATTACTCTCCATAAGATCAATATATGATCTTTTTATTATTTCTTTTATTTAATTCCCTCAAGATCATAGCAAGAAAGCAAAGCCCTTAACTTAAAACTACTCTTTATTATATATCTCACGAACTCGATTACATAGAGGGAACATAAGGCAAAACTTAGCTAGATCATACTAAAACTTTATTCTACTAGATCAAGATATAACCAAAAGGATCGAACTAAAAAAACGATAAAGATAGAGGTGTTATAGTGATACGATACCAGGGCACTCCCCCAAGCTTGGCATCTGCCAAGGGGAGTGCCCATACCCATGTATTTAGATCTCTTTCTTCGGAGGTGAGGATGACAAAGTTGTTGATGAAGTCGTGTCACACATCGAGCATAGGAGATTCTCCAATTTGGGAATAATGCCCTTGAGTGCGGTGATGTACTCTTGAAACATAATATTTTCGCGAGTTAGATACTTGTTTTGCACCCGAACTATTTCAATCATCTTGAAAGCTTCAATTTTAGTAGGGGTAAGATGATTGTAATAAGGTTGGAGGATGTCTTCTTCTTCTGCTGTCAGAACTTGATCCTCCGCGGCCTTCTTGATATTATCACCCTTTTTGATCTCCCAAGTTCTTCTCTCTTCATCTCTATCTTCATTAGCCAAGCATCATCACCCCCGCTGTTGGAGGAGGAAGACGACATGATTCCTGGTCTTGAAAACTCTCGCAGAAAACAACTCGAAACAAAAACATGAGATATTTGCATGGTACGATGGTCAAAACCTTTGGGAGATTATAATGAATTTTTACAGACCGTAAGAAGTATTATGCAGGAAAACAGAGTCCGGAGGGCACACGAGGTGGCCACAAGGTCGGGGGCACGCCCGGGGGGTAGGGCGCGCCCTTCACCCTTGTGGCTGCCTTGTATATCTTTCAGACTACTTTTAGTTTTCCTAATTTTTTAAATATTCCAAAACAGAGAAAATTTATCATTGGAAACGTTTTGGAGTCGGTTTACTTACCGTACCACATACCTATTCCTTTTCGGAGTCTGAAACATTCTGGAAAGTATCCCTTATGTACACCTTTGGTGTTACGGTATCAATTACATTGGTCTCAACATTTATGGGAGTAGCTAAGATATAATGTTTGAGTCTTTGACCGTTTACCACCTTCAGATTTTTTCCTTCGGCATTGTTAATTTTTATGGCACCAGAGCGATAGACCTCCTCGATAATGTAAGGGCCTTCCCATTTAGAGAGAAGCTTTCCTGCAAAATATCTTAAACGAGAGTTGTATAGCAAAACATGATCACCTACATTAAACTCACGCTTTTGTATCCTTTTATCATGCCATCTTTTAACCTTTTCTTTAAACAATTTGGCAATCTCATAGGCTTGGGCTCTCCATTCATCAAGTGAGCTAATGTAAAATAACCTCTTCTCACCGGCAAGTTTGAAATCATAATCGAGCACTTTAATAGCCCAATATGCCTTATGTTCTAGTTCAAGAGGTAAATGACATGCTTTTCCATAAACCATTTTATACGGAGACATACCCATAGGATTTTTATAAGTAGTTCTATAAGTCCACAAAGCATCATCAAGGTTCTTAGACCAATTCTTTCTAGATATATTAACAGTCTTTTGCAAAATTAATTTAATCTCTCTATTGCTCAATTCTACTTGACCACTAGACTAGGGATGATAAGGAGATGCAATTCTATGATTAACATCATACTTAGCAAGCATTTTATGGAAAGCACCATGAATAAAATGTGAACCACCATCAGTCATTAAATATCTAGGGACTCCAAACCTCGGAAAAATAACTTCTTTAAGCATATTAATAGAAGTGTTATGATCCGCACTACTAGTTGGAATAGCTTCTACCCACTTAGTAACATAATCAACAACAACTAAAATATGTGTAGACCCATTAAAGGAAGGAAAAGGTCCGATGTAATCAAAGCCCCAAACATCAAATGGTTCAATAACAAGTGAATAGTTCATAGGCATTTCCTGATGTCTACTAATATTACCAATTCTTTGACATTGATCGCAAGACAAGACAAACTTACAAGCATCTTTAAAGAGAGTGGGCTAATAGAAATTGGATTGCAATACCTTATGTGCAGTTCTATCTCTAGCATGGTGTCCTCCGTAAGACTCGAAGTGGCACTTGTGTAGGATCTGTTCCTGTTCATACTCAGGTACACAACGTCTAATAACACCATCTAATCCTTCTTTATAAAGGTGTGGATCATCCCAGAAGTAATGTCTTAAGTCATAGAAAAACCTTTTCTTTTGCTGGTATGTGAAACTAGGTGGTATAAATTTATTAACAAATATCTCTACTTGGTGCAAAGAATTTGGCTAGCATGAGAGGGAAAGGCAAGCTCAACATGTTGGAGGATCCATGACAATATAACTTCTATTCGGATATAAGAAAACATCACCCATTATGTTGTCTTCCTTGTCCAACATCAACCTTTTAGCATGTCATATTTTAATGAGTGCTCACAGTTACAAAAGATGTCCAAGATGGTATATTTATATGTGAAGCCACTCTTTCTTTGTTACTTCCTATTAATTGAAACAATGACCAAAACTATGTTTGTCAACTCTCAACAAATTTTATTCATCATACTCTTTATATGTGAAGTCATTACGCTCCATAAGATCAATATATGATCTTTTTATTTCTTTTTATTCCTTTCTTTTATTTAATTCCCTCAAGATCATACCAAAAGGATCGAACTAAGAAAAAGGATAAAGGTGAAAGTGTGATGGTGATACGATACCGGGGCACCTTCCCCAAGCTTGGCAGTTGCCAAGGGGAGTGCCCATACCCATGTATTTATGTCTCTTTCTTTGGAGGTGGTGATGATGGAGTTGTTGATGTAGTGGGCTTCTTCCTCAGCTTGCGCTTGAGGATAGAATATTCCTCCCTTAAGTCATCGATTCCCTGCTCAAGCCTTCATATCTTTTTACATAGTTCCTGTTTATTTTCCTGCAAGAGACGAAAAGGGATAAAATCGATCTTAGGTTTCTTTGCTTTATTAGGAAGACTTGACTTTTTGAACTCCACGTACATGTCCCCAGGTTGGGGTAGTGGGACTTCATCTTCATTTGAGCTTATCTCCTCCTTTTCCTTTGGATCATAGTCTTGTTCTTCCTCCGTGGTCCAACCGTAATGCTCCGTATCCCCATAGACTTGGGGTCTGCAATGTAATCAGCTACATAGTTTTCTCCCTCCGAATCTTGGGATGATATATTGCTCGAAATCTGCTGTAGAAACATCTCAAAACAAAAACTGGAGATATTGTCATGGTACGGTGGTCAAAACCTTCGGGAGATTATATAATGAATTTTTGCCGACCAAAAGAAGTATCATCCAAGAAAACGGAGTCCGGAGGGCACACGATGTGGCCACAAGGACGGGGGGCGCGCCCTCCACCCTTGTGGTGGCCTCATGTCTCTTTCGGACTACTTTTAATTTTCCTAATTTTTAAATATTCCAAAACGGAGAAAAATTGCTATTAGAATAGTTTTGGAGTCGGTTTACTTACCGTACCACATACCTATTCGTTTTCGGAGTCTGAAACATTCTGGAAAGTATCCCTTATGTATTCCTTCGGTGTTATGGTATTAATTATTTTGGTTTTAACATTTATGGGAGTACCTAAGATACAATGCTTGATTCTTTGACCGTTTACCACCTTCGGATTTGTACTTTCAGCGTTGTTGATTTTGATGGCACTGGAACGATAGACCTCCACGATAATGTAAGGACCTTCCCATTTAGAGAGAAGCTTTCCTGCAAAAAATCTTAAACGAGAGTTGTATAGAAAAACATGATCACCTACATTAAACTCACGCTTTTGTATCCTTCTATCATGCCATCTTTTAAATTTCTCTTTAAACAACTTGGCATTTTCATAGGCTTGGGTTCTCCATTCATCAAGTGAGCTAATGTCAAATAACCTTTTCTCACCAGCAAGTTTGAAATCATAATTGAGCTCTTTAATAGCCCAATAAGCTTTATGTTCAAGTTCGAGAGGTAAGTGACAAGCTTTTCCATAATTTTGACGAAGACATACCCATAGGGTTTTTATAAGCAGTTGTATAAGCCCATAATGCATCATCAAGTTTCTTAGACCAATTCTTTCTAGATCTATTAATAGTCTTTTGCAAAATCAATTTAATCTCTCTATTGCTCAATTCTACTTGACTACTTGACCGAGGATGATATGGAGATGCAATTCTATGTTAACATCATATTTAGCAAGCATTTTACGGAAAGCACCATGAATAAAATGTGAACCACCATCAGTCATTAAATATCTAGGGACTCCAAACCTCAGAAAAATAACTTCTTTAAGCATCTTAATAGAAGTGTTATGATCAACACTACTAGTTGGAATAGCTTCTACCCACTTAGTAATGTAATCAACAACAACTAAAATATGTGTATACCCATTAGAGGAAGGAAAAGATCCCATATAATCAAAGCCCCAAACATCAAATGGTTCAATAACAAGTGAATAATTCATAGAGGTGTGGGTCATCCCAGAAGTAATGTCTTAAATCATAGAAAAACCTTTTCTTTTGCTGGTATGTGAAACTAGGTGGTATAAATTTAGCAACAATGTAATTAGCATAATCAGCATACCATGGAGTATTACGAGAAGCATTTATGACAATTAGTTGATCATCAGGAAAGCTATCATCAAATAGGCAATGGGTCATCAAGAACATTTTCTAACCTAGACAAGTTGTCTGCAACTAGGTTCTCAACTCCCTTTCTATCAATAATATGCAAATCAAATTCTTGTAATAAGAGAACCCATCTAATAAGTCTAGGTTTAGCATCTTTCTTTTCCATAAGATATTTAATAGCAACATGATCGTGTGAACAATTACTTTGGAATAAAAAATATAAGATGATCTGAACTTATCACAAGCAAATACAACTGCTAAATATTATTTTTCAGTAGTAGCATAATTTCTCTGGGCACTGTCTAGAGTTTTACTAGCATAATGAATAACATTCAATTTCTTATCGACTCTTTGTCCAAGAACAGCACCAACAGCATAATCACTAGCATCGCATATAATTTCAAAGTGTAAATTCCAATCAGGTAGTTGTACAATAGGAGCAGAAATCAAGGCTTTCTTAAGTATTTCAAATGCTTCTACACAATCATCATCAAAAACAAAATGAACATCCTATTGCAAGAGATTAGTGAGAGGCCTAGAAATTTTAGAGAAGTCTTTAATAAACCTCCTATGGAAACCGACATGACCAAGGAAACTTCTTATACCTTTGATATATTTAGGACACGACATCTTTTCAATTGCCTACTTCAGTAGCTTTAACAACTTCAATACCTCTTTCAGAAATTTTATGCCCCAAGACAATACCTTCATTAACCATAAAGTGGCACCTCTCCCAATTCAAGACAAGATTAGTTTCTTAACATCTCTGCAAAACTCGATCAAGGTTGCTTAAGCAATCATCAAAAGAAGTTTCATAAATGGAGAAGGGAAAATTTTGTTTTTGCCACTCTAGATTTTGCCAATTTTTCTTATGCCACTCTAGATTTTGACATTTCACTTTTGCTACTCTTAGCTTTTGACGATTACCACAATTGCCATTCTTTGGCAAAAGCAAAATAATTTCATTTCATTTTTGCCACTCTTAGCTTTTGACAATTATCACAATTGCCACTCTGAAAATTTTGCTTTTGCCACGGGAATGGCAATTGTGATAATTGTCAAAAACTAAGAGTGGCAAAAGTGAAATGTCAAAATCTAGAGTGGCATAAGGAAAATTGGAAAAATCTAGAGTGGCAAAAACAAAATTTTCCCAAAGGAGAAATCATCCATGAAAACCTCAACAATCTTTTCAAAAAAATCAGAGAATATAGCAGTCATACATCTTTGAAAGGTAGCAGGTGCATTGCATAAACCAAAAGGCATACGTCTATAAGCAATGGTACCGAAAGGGCAAGTAAAAGTGGTCTTCTCCTGATCATCTTTTGACATGGGTATTTGAGAGAAACCAGAATAACCATCTAGAAAGCAAAAATGTGTATGTTTGGATAGTATTTCTAGCATTTGATCGATAAAAGTTAGAGGGTAATGATCTTTTCTAGTAGCTTTATTCAATTTGCAAAAATCAATTACCATTCTATAACCTGTAACAATTCTTTGTAGAATCAATTCATTCTTATCATTAGGAACAAAAGCAATACCTCCCTTCTTAGGGACACAATGAACATGACTTACCCATTTACTACCAGCAATAGGATAAATTAGACCTGCCTCCAGAAGCTTTAGTATTTCATTTCTTACCACTTCTTTCATCTTAGGATTTAACCGTCGTTGGTGATCAACAACTGGTTTAGCATCTTGCTCCAGATTAATTTTGTGCTGACATAGAGTGGGACTAATGCCCTTAAGATCATCAAGAGTATATCCAATAGCAGCACGATGCTTCTCCAGAGTTTTCAATAATGTATTTTCTTCATGCTCTGAAAGGTTAGCACTGATAATAGCAGGATATATGTGCTTTTCATCGAGATAAGCATACTTCAAAGTATCAGGTAATTGTTTAAGCTCAAACACGGGATCACCCTTAGGTGGAGGAGTATCCCCAAGGATTTCCTTGATTAAAGAATATTTCATCTATTTACCTTCTTTCATTCATAAACATATCATTTTCATGGTCTAGCAAATATTGTTCTAAAGTATCAGTAGGAGGCACGACAATAGAAGCAAGACCAATAATTTAATCCTTACTAGGAAATTATTTATCATGGGGTTGTCTACGAAATTGAGAGAAATTAAAATAATGAGACATATCCCCTAAACCAACAGTAACAATATCTTTCTCATAGTCTATCTTAGCATTAACAATATTCAAGAAAGATCTACCAAATATAATGGAACAAAAATTATCTTGTGGGGAAGCAAGAACAAGAAAATCAGTATGATATTTTATCTTCCCACACAAGACTTCAACATCTCTAACAATCCCAATTGGAGATATAGTATCTCTATTAGCAAGCTTAATAGTAACATCAATATCTTCTATCTCAGCAGGTGCAATATCATTCACAATCTCTTTATATAAGGAATAAGGAATTTCACTCACACTAGTACCCACATTACATAAGCCATGATAACAATAATCTCCAATTTTAACAGAAACAACATGCATTCCAACAACAGGTCTATGTTTATCTTTAATATCAGGTTTAGCAATCCTAGCAGCTTCATCACAGAAATAAATAACATGCCCTTCAATATTATCAACCAAGAGATCTTTAAACATAGCAATACTAGGCTCAACTTTAATTTGGCTAGGGGTGTAGGTGTTCTAGTATAACTCTTACGAACCATAGTTGAAGCTTTAGCATGATCCTTTATTCTAACAGGAAAAGGTGGTTTCTCAATATAAGCAGTAGAAACAATAGGATCAACATTATAAGTAATAGTTTCTTCTTCAACTTTAATAGGTTCTACTACTTTAACTTCAATGGGAGGATGATATTTAAACCACTTCTCCTTAGGGAGATCAACATGAGTAGCAAATGATTCACATAAAGAAGCTACTATCTCAGAGTCAAGTCCATATTTAGTGCTAAAATCACGAAAAGCGTCGGTATCCATAGAAGATTTAACACAATCAAACTTAAGGTTTATACCTGACTCCTTACCTTCGTCGAGTTCCCAATCTTTAGAGTTGCATTTAATTCTTTCCAACAAATCCCATCTGAATTCAATATCCTTCTTCATAAAAGAGCCAGTACAAGAAGTATCGAGCATGGATCGATCATTATGAGAAAGACGAGCATAATTTTTTTGAATAATAATTTCTCTTGAGAGCTCATGATTGGGGCATGAATATAACATTGAATTAAGCCTCCCCCAATCTTGAGCGATACTTTCTCCTTCACGAGGCCAAAAATTATATATTTAATTCCGATCACGATGAACCAGATGCATAGGATAAAACTTCTGATGAAATTCCAATTTCAATCGGTTGTAGTTTCATGATCCAATATTATCACATAGCCTATACCATGTAAATTCCCTTCCCTTAAAAGATAAAGGAAATACCTTCTTATTGACAACATCCTTGGGCATACCTGCAAGCTTAAATAATCCACAAACTTCATCCACATAGATTAGGTGCATATCGGTATGTAATGTTCCATCTCCTGTATAAGGATTAGCTAGCAGTTTCTCTATCATACCCGAAGGAATTTCATAATAAATATTTTCAGTAGGTGCAGTAGTTTGAGGAGCAACTCTTTGCTCTTCTGGTCGAGGTGAAGATACCCCGAACAAGCCCCTCAAAGGATTGTTTTCCATAGTAACAAGTGACAGTAAATTTCAGCACAGTATATAAATGTTTCCCTAACAAATTCCACTTACCAAAGGCGCTTCACTCCTCGGCAACGACGCCAGAAAAGAGTCTTGATGACCCACAAGTATAGGGGATCTATCATGGTCCTTTTGATAAATAAGAGTGTTGAACGCAACGAGGAGCAGAAGGAAATGACAAGCGGTTTTCAGCAAGGTATTCTCTGCAAGCACTGAAATTATCGGTAACAGATAGTTGTGTGATAAGATAATTCGTAACGAGTAGCAAGTAATGAAAGTAAACAACATGAAGAAAGGTGGCCCAATCCCTTTTTTAGGAAAGGACAAGCCTGGATGAACTCTTATATAAAGCAAAGCGCTCCCGAGGACACATGTGAATTGTTGTCAAGTTAGTTTTCATCATGCTCATATGATTCACGTTCGTTACTTTGATAATTTGATATATGGGTGGACCGGTGCTTGGGTGCTCCCTTCCTTGGACAAGCCTCCCACTTATTATTAACCCCTATTGCAAGCATCCGCAACTACGAAAGAATAATTAAGGTAAACCTAACCATAGCATGAAACATATGGATCCAAATCAGCCCCTTACGAAGCAACGCATAAACTAGGGTTTAAGCTTCTGTCACTCTAGCAACCCATCATCTACTTATTACTTCCCAATGCCTTCCCCTAGGCCCAAATCACGGTGAAGTGTCATGTAGTCGGTGTTCACATAACACCACTAGAGGAGAGAAAACATACATCTCATCAAAATATTGAATGAATACCAAATTCACATGATTACTTATAACAAGACTTCTCCCATGTCCTCAGGAACAAACATAAATAATCACGAAGCATATTCATGATCAAGATCAGAGGAGTATTAATTATCATTAAGGATCTGAAAATATAATCTTCCACCGGATAAACCAACTAGCATCAACTACAAGAAGTAATCAACACTACTAGCAACCCACAGGTACCAATCTGGGGTTTTGAGACAGAGATCGGATACAAGAGATGAACTAGGGTTTGATAGGAGATGGTGCTGGTGAAGATGTTGATGGAGATTGACCCCCTCTCGATGAGAGGATCGTTGGTGATGACGATGGCTTTGATTTCCCCTTCCCGGAGGGAAGTTTCCCCGGTAGAATAGCTCCGTCGGAGCCCTAGATTGGTTATGCCCAAGTTCCGCTTGGAGACGGCGGCGCTTCATCCCGAAAGCTTCCTTCTGATTTTTTCCAGGTTAAAACACACCATATAGTAGAAGATGGGCGTCGGCGGCCTGCCAGGGGCCCCACAGGGACCGGGGGGCGCCCTCCACCCTTGTGGCTGGCTGGTGGCCCCCCTCTGGTGCTTTCTTCGCCCAATATTTTTTATATATTCCAAAAATATTCTCCGTGAAGTTTCAGGACTTTTGGAGTTGTGCATAATAGGTCTCTAATATTTGCTCCTTTTCGGGTCCGGAATTCCAGCTGCCCGCATTTTCCCTCTTCATGTAAACCTTAATAAATAAGAGAGAAAAGGCATAAGTATTGTGATATACTGTGAAATAACAACCCATAATGCAATAAATATCAATATAAAAGCATGATGCAAAATGGACGTCTCACCAAATAACAAAGAGTCTCTTGTGTCCCCAACACACCCAATACAATGGTAAATTGTATAGGTGCACTAGTTCGACGAAGAGATGGTGATACAAGTGTAATATAGATGGTAGATATAGGTTTTTGTAATCTGAAAATATTAAACAACAAGGTAATTAGTAGCAAAAGTGAGAAAAAAATAGTATTGCAATGCTTGAAAGCAAGGCCTAGGGTTCATACTTTCACTAGTGCAAGTTCTCTCACCAATGATAACATAATTGAATCATATGGAAATCCCTCAACATGCGACAAAGGGTCACTCCAAAGTTCCTATCATGGAGAACATAAGATGAAATTGCTTGTAGGGGTACAAAACCACCTCAAAGTTATTCTTTTCGATCAACCCATTGAGCTATTCCTATAAGTGTCACAAACAACCCTAGAGTTCATAGTAAAATAACACCATATGATACACATCAATCAACCATAATGTCACCTAGATACTCCAATGTCACCACAAGTATCTGTGGGTCAATTATACGATATGCATCACACACATTCGGATTCATAATATTCAATCCAACACAAATAACCTCAAAGAGTGCCCCAAGATTCCTCCCGGAGAAACAAGGATGAGAATGTGCACCAACCCCTATGCATAGATTACCCAAATGTCACCTCGGGAATCCGTGAGTTGAGTGCCAAAACATACATCAAGTGAATCTGTAGAACACCCCATTGTCACCACGGGTATCCCGCGCAAGACATACATCAAGTGTTCTCAAATACATAAAAGTATTCAATCCGATAATAGTGAAACCTAAAAGGTAAAACTTAATTCATCACAAGAAGGTAGAGGGGAAGAAACACCATATGATCTAACTATAGTAACAAAGCTCATGGTACATCAAGATCGTGTTATATCAAGAACATGAGAGAGAGAGAGAGAGATCAAACACGTAGTTACTGGTACATACCCTCAGCCCCGAGGGTGAACTACTCCCTCCTCGTCATGGAGACCGCCGGGATGATGAAGATGGCCACCGGTGATGGTTTCCCCCTCTGGCGGGGTGCCGAAATGGGATCCCGATTGGTTTTTCATGGCTACAGAAGCTTGCGGCGGTGGAATTTCTGATCTAGGTTTCTTTTTGTGGGTTTCATGATTTATAGGAATTTTTGGCGTCGATCTCACGTCAGGGGGGTTCCCGAGGGACCCACAAGACAGGGGGCGTGCCCTAGGGGGGCACGCCCTCCACCTTTATGGTTGCCTCGGGACTCCTCTGGTCCATCTCTGATGCCTTGTGGGTCTCTTCTAGTCCATAAAAATTCAACGTAAAGTTTCAGCTCGTTTGGACTCCATTTGATATTTCTTTTCTATAAAACTCAAAAACAAGGAAAAACAGAAACTGCCACTGGGCTCTAGTTTAATAGGTTAGTCCCAAAAATAATATAAAATAGCATATAAATGCATATAAAACATCCAAAACAGATAATATAATAGCATGGAACAATAAAAAATTATAGATATGTTGAAGACGTATCAAGCATCCTCAAGCTTAAATCCCGCTCATCCTCGAGTAGGCAAATGATCAAAACATAATTTTTGATGTGGAATGCTACCTAACATATTTATCCAAGTAATCTTCTCTATTATGGCAAGAATATTCAGATCCATAAGATTCAAAACAAAAGTTTAATATTGACATAAAAACAATAATACTTCAAGCATACTAACAAAGCAATCGTGTCTTCTCAAAATAACATGGCGAAAGAAAGTTATCCCTACAAAATCATATAGTCTGGCTATGCTCCATCTTCATCACATAAAGTATTAAATCATGCACAACCCCGATGACAAGCCAAGCAATTGTTTCATACTTTTTATGTTCTCAAACCTTTTCAACTTTCACGCAATACATGAGCGTGAGCCATGGATATAACACTATAGGTGGAATAGAATATGGTGGTTGTGGATAAGACAAAAAGAAGGAGATAGTCTCACATCAACTAGGCATATCAACGGGCTATGGAGATGCCCATCAATAGATATCAATGTGAATGAGTAGGGATTGCCATGCAACGGATGCACTAGAGCAATAAGTGTATGAAAGCTCAAAAAGAAACTAAGTGGGTGTTCATCTAACTCGCTTGCTCATGAAGACCTAGGGCAATTTGAGGAAGCCCATCATTGGAATATACAAGCCAAGTTCTATAAAGAAAAATTCCCACTAGTATATGAGAGTGAAAAAATAGGAGACTCTCTATCATGAAGAACATGGTGCTACTTTGAAGCACAAGTGTGGTAAAAGGATAGTAACATTGTCCCTTCTCTCTATTTCTCTCACTTTTTTCTCCTTTGTTTTTGTTTGGGCTATTTGGCCTCCTTTTTTGGGCTCTTCAACCTCTATTTATTTTTGAAGTCCGGAGTCTCATCCTGACTTGTGGGAGAATCATAGCCTCCATCATCCTTTCCTCACATGGGAAAAATGCTCTAATAATGATGATCATCACACTTTTATTTACTTACAACTCCAAAATTACAACTCGATACTAGAACAAAGATATGACTATATATGAATACCTCCGGCGGTGTACCGGGATGTGCAATGATCAAGAGTGACATGTATAAAAAATATGAATGGTGGCCAAGCCACAAATACTATGCCAACTACATGATCATGCAAAACAATATGACAATGATTGTATGTGTCATAATAAACGGAACAGTGGAAGTTGCATGGCAATATATCTCGAAATGGCTATGCAAATGCCAGAATTGGTAGGTATGGTGGCTGTTTTGAGGAAGGGTATATGGTGGGTTTAATGCACCGGTGAAAGTTGCACGGTACTAGAGAGGCTAGCAATGGTGGAAGGGTGAGAGTGCGTATAATCCATGGACTCAACATTAGTTATAAAGAACTCACATACTTATTGCAAAAGTCTATTATCTATTGAAACAAAGTACTACATGCATGCTCCTAGGGGGATAGATTGGTAGGAAAAGACCATCGCTCATCCTCGACCGCCACTCATAAGGAAGACAATCAATAAATAAATCATGCTCAGACTTCATCACATAATGGTTCATCATATGTGCATGCTATGGGAATCACAAACTTTAACACAAGTATTTACCAATCCACAATTACTCACTAGCATGACTCTAATATCACCATCTTTATATCTCAAAAAAATGCAAGGAATCAAACTTCTCATAGAATTCAATGCTCTTTATATGAAAGTTTTTACTATATCCCTCTTGGATGCCCATCATATTAGGACTAAATTCATAACCTAAGCAAATTACCATTCTGTTTAAAGACTCTCAAAATAATATAAGTGAATCAAGAGAGTTCAATAGTTTCTATAAAATAAAACCACCGCCGTGCTCTAAAAAGATATAAGTGAAGCACTAGAGCATATTGCCTAGCTCAAAAGATATAAGTGAAGCACATAGAGTATTCTAATAAATTCACGATCAATGTGTGTCCCTCTCAAAAGGTGTGTACATCAAGGATGATTGTGGCAAACTAAAAAGCAAATACTTATATGATAAAAGACGCTCCAAGCAAAACACATATCATGTGGTGAATAAAAATATAGCCTCAAGTAAATTTACCGATGGACGAAGACGAAAGAGGGGATGCCATCCGGGGCATCCCCAAGCGTAGATGCTTGGTTATCCATGAATATTACCTTGGGGTGCCTTGGTCATCCCCAAGCTTAGGCTCTTGCTACTCCTTATTCCATAGTCCATCGAAAGTTCACCCAAAACTTGAAAACTTCACAACACAAAGCTCAACAGAAAACTCGTAAGCTCCGTTAGTATAATAAAGCAAATCACCACTTAGGTACTGTTGTGAACTCATTCTAAATTTATATGAGTGTAATATTGCTACCTCTTTTAGCACTGCATTGGTTTTCCCCGAAGAGGAAGGGATGATGCAGCAAAGTAGCGTAAGTATTTCCCTCAGTTTTTGAGAACGAAGGTATCAATCCAGTAGGAGGCTACGCACGAGTCCCTCGCACCTGCACAAAACAAATAAATCCTCGCAACCAACGCAAATAGGGGTTGTCAATCCCTATAGGGCCACTTACGAGAGTGAGATCTGATAGATATGATAAGATAATATTTTTGATATTTTTATGATAAAGATGCAAAGTAGAATAAAGGCAAAGTAAATGGCAAAGTAAACAACTAAGTAGTAGGAGATTGATATGATAAAGATAGACCCCAGGGCCATAGGTTTCACTAGTGGCTTCTCTCGAGAGCATAAGTATTGTACGGTGGGTGAACAAATTACTGCTGAGCAATTGACAGAATTGAGCATAGTTATGAGAATATCTAGGTATGATCATGTATATAGGCATCACGTCCGAGACAAGTAGACCGACTCCTGCCTGCATCTACTACTATTACTCCACTCATCGACCGCTATCCAGCATGCATCTAGAGTATTAAGTTAAAAACAGAGTAACGCCTTAAGCAAGATGACATGATGTAGAGGGATGGACTCATGCAATATGAAGAAAACCCGATCTTGTTATCCTCGATGGCAACAATACAATACGTGCCTTGCTGCCCTTACTGTCACCGGGAAAGGACACCGCAAGATTGAACCCAAAGCTAAGCACTTCTCCCATTGCAAGAAAGATCAATCTAGTAGGCCAAACCAAACTGATAATTCGAAGAGACTTGCAAAGATAACCAATCATACATAAAAGAATTCAGAGAAGATTCAAATATTATTCATAGATAGACTTGATCATAAACCCACAATTCATCAGTCTCAACAAACACACCGCAAAAAGAAGATTACATCGAATAGATCTCCACAAGAGAGGGGGAAAACATTGTATTGAGATCCAAAAAGAGAGAAGAAGCCATCTAGATACTAACTATGGACCCGTAGGTCTGAGGTAAACTACTCACACTTCATCGGAGGGGCTATGGTGTTGATGTAGAAGCCCTCCGTGATCGATGCCCCCTCCGGCGGAGCTCTGGAACAGGCCCCAAGATGGGATCTCGTGGATACAGAAAGTTACGGCGGTGGAATTAGGGTTTTGGCTCCGTATCTGATCGTTTGGGGGTACATGGGTATACATAGGAGGAAGAAGTACGTCGGTGGAGCAACAGGGGGCCCACAAGGGTGGAGGGCGCGCCTGGG
>NC_041386.1:447425277-447430670 GCF_002162155.2 Triticum dicoccoides
TACCTCGTGGCCTCCTGTTACGTGTCTTGACATAGGGTCCAAGTCTCCTGAGTTGTATTGGATGAGAAAATCACGTTCCCGAAGGTTTCATTCCGTTTGGACTCCATTTGATATTCCTTTTCTTCGAAACCCTAAAACAGGCAAAAAACAACAATTCTGGGCTGGGCCTCCGGTTAATAGGTTAGTCCCAAAAATAATATAAAAGTGGATAATAAAGCCCAATAATGTCCAAAACAGTAGATAATATAGCATGGAGCAATCAAAAATTATAGATACGTTGGAGACGTATCAAGCATCCCCAAGCTTAATTCCTACTCGTCCTTGAGTAGGTAAATAATAAAAACAGAATTTTTGATGTGGAGTGCTACTTGGCATAATTTTAATGTAATTCTTGTTAATTGTGGTATAAATATTCAGATCCGAAAGATTCAAGACAAAAGTTCATATTGACATAGAAAATTATAATACTTCAAGCATACTAACAAAGCAATTATGTCTTCTCAAAATAACATGGCTAAAGAAAGTTATCTCTATAAAAACATATAGTCTGGCTATGCTCTATCTTCACCACACAAAATATTTAAATCATGCACAACCCCGATGACAAGCCAAGCAATTGTTTCATACTTTTGACATTCTCAAAACTTTTTCAATCTTCATGCAATACATGAGCGTGAGCCATGGATATAGCACTACAGGTGGAATAGAGTGGTGGTTGTGGAGAAGACAAAAAGGAGAAGATAGTCTCACATCAACTAGGCATATCAACGGGCTATGGAGATGCCCATCAATAGATATCAATGTGAGTGAGTAGGGATTGCCATGCAACAGATGCACTAGAGCTATAAGTATATGAAAGCTCAAAAAGAAACTAAGTGGGTGTGCATCCAACTTGCTTGCTCATGAAGACCTAGGGCAATTTGAGGAATCCCATCATTGGAATATACAAGCCAAGTTCTATAATGAAAAATTCCCACTAGTATATGAAAGTGATAACATGAGAGACTCTCTACTATGAAGATCATGGTGCTACTTTGAAGCACAAGTGTGGTAAAAGGATAGTAACATTGTCCCTTCTCTCTTTTTCTCTCATTTTTTTATTTTTTTATTTGAGCCTTTTCTATTTTTTATGGCCTCTTTTCTTTCTCTTTTTTTGGGCTTCTTTGGCCTCTTTTATTTATTTTTCGTCCGAAGTCTCATCCTGACTTGTGGGGGAATCATAGTCTCCATCATCCTTTCCTCACTGGGACAATGCTCTAATAATGATGATCATCACACTTTTATTTTTCTTACAACTCAACAATTACAACTTGATACTTAGAACAAAATATGACTCTATGTGAATGCCTCCGGCGGTGTACCGGGATATGCAATGATGCATGAGTGACAAGTATGAAAGAATTATGAACGGTGGCTTTGCCACAAATACTATGTCAACTACATGATCATGCTAAGCAATATGACAATGATGGAGTGTGTCATAAACGGAATGGTGGAAAGTTGCATGGCAATATATCTCGGAATGGCTATGGAAATGCCATAATAGGTAGGTATGGTGGTTGTTTTGAGGAAGGTATATGGTGGGTGTATGATACCGGCGAAAAGGTGTGCGGTATTAGAGAGGCTAGCAAAGGTGGAAGGGTGAGAGTGTATATAATCCATGGACTCAACATTAGTCATAAAGAACTCATATACTTATTGCAAATATCTACAAGTTATCAAAGCAAAGTATTACGCGCATGCTCCTAGGGGGATAGATTGGTAGGAAAAGACCATCGCTCGTCCCCGACCGCCACTCATAAGGAAGACAATCAATAAATAAATCATGCTCCGACTTCATCACATAACGGTTCACCATACGTGCATGCTACGAGAATCACAAGCTTAAACACAAGTATTTATCAATTTCACAACTACTCAACTAGCATGAATTTAATATCACCATCTCCATATCTCAAAACAATTATCAAGTATCAAACTTCTCATAGTATTCAACACACTCATAAGAGAGTTTTATTATTAATATTGCATACCAAGCATATTAGGATTTTAAGCAAATTACCATGCTATTAAGACTCTCAAAATAATCTAACTGAAGCATGAGAGATCACTAGTTTCTATAAAACAAATCCACCACCGTGCTCTAAAAGATATAAGTGAAGCACTAGAGCAAAATTATATAACTCAAAAGATATAAGCGAAGCACATAGAGTATTCTAATAAATTCCAAATCATATATGGCTCTCTCAAAAGGTGTGTACATCAAGGATGATTGTGGTAAACTAACAAGCAAAGACTCAAATCATACAAGACGCTCCAGGCAAAACACATATCATGTGGTAAATAAAAATATAGCTCCAAGTAAAGTTACCGATAGAAGTAGACGAAAGAGGGGATGCCTTCCGGGGCATCCCCAAGCTTTGGCTTTTAGGTGTCCTTATATTATATTGGGGGTGCCGTGGGCACCCCCAAGCTTAGGCTCTTGCCACTCCTTGTTCCGTAATCCATCAAATCTTTACCCAAAACTTGAAAACTTCACAACACAGAACTTAAAGTAGAAAATCTCGTGAGCTCCGTTAGCGAAAGAAAACAAAAGACCACTTCAAAGTACTGTAATGAACTCATTCTTTATTCATATGGGAGTTATACCTACTGTATTTAAACTTTTCAGTGGTTTATAAACTAATTTACTAGCCATAGATTCATCAAAATAAGCAAACAACACACGAAAAACAGAATCTGTCAAAAACAGAACAGCCTGTAGTAATCTGTAGCTAGCGCAAGATCTGGAACCCCAAAAATTCTAAAATAAATTTCTGGACGTGAGGAATTTATCTATTAATCATCTGCAAAAATAATTAACTAAATATCTCTTTCCAAATAAAAATGACAGCAGTTCTCGTAAGCGCTAAAGTTTCTGTTTTTTACAGCAATTTCAACAAGACTTTCCCCAAGTCTTCCCAACGGTTCTACTTGGCACAAACACTAATTAAACACAAAAAACACAACCAAAACAGAGGCTAGATAATTTATTTATTACTAAACAGGAGCAAAAAGCATGGAATAAAAATAAAATTGGGTTGCCTCCCAACAAGCGCTATCGTTTAAAGCCCCTAGCTAGGCATAACAAGCAAGAATAGATCTAGGTATTGCCATCTTTGGTAGGCAATTATTCAATGAGGCATCTACCATCTTTAGGAATTTCTTTCTTTTTATTAACTATCAAACTTTTAGGCACAAGATAGAAAAATTCATTTGTAACAAATGGTTCCTTAATGATAGCAATAAGATTGGGATGAACACTTATAGATTTGAGATCCGCATTTTCCTTACTAGATGATTCACCCTTATTTTTAGGAACATACATAAGTTTGGCAACTTTAGTGGAAGGAATCGGAGTATTCTTTATGGAATAAAAAGTGGTTCCCAAGTTGGTAATAATATTCTCAAGTTTATCGATCCTAACGGAATCGTGATTTATTTTCTCATTAACTATGGGTTCCTTTTCTTTAATATCTTTCAAAGTAACTCCTACTTTAGATCCATATTGAGAGATTCGACTGTGGATCTTTTTATCCAAATTTTCAATCAATTCTACGGTAGCAACCTTATTTTCAATAATTTCAAGCCTTTGCATTACATTCTCCAAAGTTAATATAGTTCCATTAACCAAGAGAGGGGGTGAGCCAAATAAATCTAAGATAGCATTATAAGAATCAAAAGTATGGCTATCCAAAAAGTTCCCTGCGGTTATAGTATCAAGAACATAACGGTGCCAAGGAGTAATGCCTACATAAAAATTGCGAAGGAGAATGGTAGTAGATTGCTTCCTAGTAGATTTATTTTGAGCATTGCAAATTCTATACCAAGCATCTTTTAGATTTTCACCCTCCCTTTGCTTAAAATTTAGAATTTCATTCTCGGGAGACAATGGAGAAGATAAGGGACTAGCCATAATGACAAGCAAACAGACTAACACACAAGCAAACAGAAAGCAACTGAACAAAAGGGAGGCAAATAGAGAGGGAGGATAGAGAGAGAGGGCGAATAAAACGGCAAGGGTGAAGTGGGGGAGAGGAAAACGAGAGGCAAATGGCAAATAATGTAATGCGGGAGATAAGGGTATGTGATGGGTACTTGGTATGTTGACTTTTGCGTAGACATCCCCGGCAACGGCGCCAGAAATCCTTCTTGGTACCTCTTTTGGTACTGCGTTGGTTTTCCCCGAAGAGGAAGGGATGATGCAGCAAAGTAGCGTAAGTATTTCCCTCGGTTTTTGAGAACCAAGGTATCAATCCAGTAGGAGGCTACACGCAAGTCCCTCACACCTGCACAAAACAAATAAATCCTCGCAACCAACGCAAATAGGGGTTGTCAATCCCTATAGGGCCACTTACGAGAGTGAGATCTGATAGATATGATAAGATAATATTTTTGGTATTTTTATGATAAAGATGCAAAGTAGAATAAAGGCAAAGTAAATGGCAAAGTAAATAACTAACTAGTAGGAGATTGATATGATAGAGATAGACCCGGGGGCCATAGGTTTCACTAGTGGCTTCTCTCAAGAGCATAAGTATTCTACGGTGGGTGAACAAATTACTGTTGAGCAATTGACAGAATTGAGCATAGTTATGAGAATATCTAGGTATGACCATGTATATAGGCATCACGTCCGAGACAAGTAGACCGAAACGATTCTGCATCTACTACTATTACTCCACTCATCGACCGCTATCCAGCGTGCATCTAGAGTATTAAGTTAAAAATAGAGTAACGCCTTAAGCAAGATGACATGATGTAGAGGGATAGACTCATGCAATATGAAGAAAACCCCATCTTGTTATCCTCGATGGCAACAATACAATACGTGCCTTGCTGCCCTTACTGTCACCGGGAAAGGACACCGCAAGATTGAACCCAAAGCTAAGCACTTCTCCCATTGCAAGAAAGATCAATCTAGTAGGCCAAACCAAACTGATAATTCGAAGAGACTTGCAAAGATAACCAATCATACATAAAAGAATTCAGAGAAGATTCAAATATTATTCATAGATAGACTTGATCATAAATCCACAATTCATCGGCCTCAACAAACACACCGCAAAAAGAAGATTACATCGAATAGATCTCCACAAGAGAGGGGGAGAACATTGTATTGAGATCCAAAAATAGAGAAGAAGCCATCTAGATACTAACTATGGACCCATAGGTCTGAGGTAAACTACTCACACTTCATCGGAGGGGCTATGGTGTTGATGTAGAAGCCCTCCGTGATCGATGCCCCCTCCGGCGGAGCTCTGGAACAGGCCCCAAGATGGGATCTCGTGGATACAGAAAGTTACGGCGGTGGAATTAGGGTTTTGGCTCCGTATTTGATCGTTTGGGGGTAC